>NC_140963.1:11707025-11709525 GCF_056783735.1 Eptatretus burgeri
CCGTCTGCCACCCAGACGATTGTTCCCACGAATGCAAACCAAATGAAGCAGAAGCCATGTGGTGCGATCAGCGGGTAAATCGAAATCTGTGGAATGTGATGAGCACTCCCCCGATCTCCAATGGACATAAAGTCCGACACCAAAGTGTCACCTCCAATCCGGAGGCCTCGGCCCAGCGACCTCAGGTCAATAGCCAAAAGATCCGCGGCTATGTCGATCTTGTCAAGTCCATCTCTGGTGTACACTTCCTCTCCATTCCCTCCCTCACTTCAAATGGCATTTCTACAGATTCTGCCCAATATAAAGCATGATGTCTTTATTATGTGTTTACTTCCAAATTTGGTGTACCCAACCCATCTTTCTATCCCCATCTTAGCCTCTCATACCCCCTCTCTACTAGACTATGCTCTCACCTGAAAATGCAGAGACAGTTCTGTCCAGCCTCGTCTCTGATATGGCAAGGAGTCCAGATGGCATCACTTGGAACCTGAAGGTTTGTAAATCCAGATGAATAAACATAAAAATGCAAAACTAACCTGTCTCACGACGGTCTAATCCCAGCTCACGTTTCCTGTTAGTCGGTGAACAATCCAACACTTGCTGAATTCTGATTCACAATGATAGGAAGAGGTGACATCGCTCTGGATGTTTGGTCGCCACAAGCCAGTTATCCCTGTTAACTTTTCTGACACCTTTTGCTTAAAAGCCAAAAGGATTGTGAGGCCATGCTTTCATGGTCTGTATTCATACTGCAAATCAAAATCAAGCGAGCTTTTGCCCTTCTGCTCCACATGAGGTTTCCGTCCTCCCTGAACTCGCCTTAGGACACCTGCATTGCCGTTTCACAGGAATACCACCCCAGTCAAACTCCCTGCCTGGAACTTCCCTGGTGCGGGTCACACGAGTCGCATGCCCGGCGGGTGTGCACAGTACACACACCCAGCGTGCGGAGCCGTGCCAGCTGACCTATGAGCTTCGCACCAGAAACGCATGACCCCCCTGACCACCGGGGTGCCTGCACTTCCCATCTCACTGAGTTAGTAAATGAATGGTAAGAGTCGTGGTATTTCACCAGCAGTTCCACTTCGGTGACGCTGCGTGCCCCACACCCTCTGCGGAGTTGGACCTTGTGGGCCCTGCTGAGAAGCAGGCCTCCCACCTTCAAAATTTGGTTATCTCCATATGTGGGTTTTAGAAGGTGGAAGGCCTCCCAGGTGTGTGTGTGTGTGTGTGTGTGTGTGTGTGTGTGTGTGTGTGTGTGTGTGTGTGTGTGTGTGTGTGTGTGTGTGTGTGTGTGTGTGTGTGTGTGTGTGTGTGTGTGTGTGTGTGTGTGTGTGTGTGTTTTAGAAGGTGGAACGGAGCTCTCTCTGGTCTCAAAGTAGCCACCTCCCTGTGTGCATGCATGCATGTTCTAAAATATTGCTCTGCTGCTTTTGCCTCAAGTCAAGTATTATAGAAGGATGCAAAAACATATCCGATTGACTACAGACCAGTGAGCTTGCTTCCGATTATGAGCAATGTCATGGAATCCTTGATGCTGCTGATGTCAAGTCTTTCCTGTTTTCCAATGGCTTGATCTCAGCATCAGTTTCGATCCTGTACTAGTCACTCAATTCTGAGTCTGCTCCTGCTTCTATTTCAGCAGTGGTTGGCAGCCAATAATATCAAACAATTGGTAGGACTGTCTCCTTGGACATGTCTCAGGCATTCTCCAGTCTGGCATCCGACTTTGCTTGCCAGGCTCTCTGCCTGTGGCATCCAAGACTAACTTAATTCTTGAATTTCTGACATCCTCAACTCATGGTGTCATCAAGTAACTGTCAATGGGTCACTCCAGTGGAAGCTGGATGTCCCAAGGCAGGGTCTTGGACCTAGTCTTTTTCCTCATCTACATAAACGAGCTGCCTGATGCTCTGGAAAACCTTTCTTTGTTGCAGATAATTAATTCCATATTGCATCATACAGGACCACATTCCACTGATTGGCAGGTAGCAGCTGCATCACTCTGCTTTTCTGCAAATTATCAAGATGCTCGTCGAATATTGTTTCATAAATGGAGCATGTCCTTCAATCCTGGAAAGTCTCACAGTCTCATCTTGTTGTTCTGGTAGGATCGTCAAATGAAACAACCGATTTGCATGTCAGCCACTTGAAGAGGTTGAACTTCTCCGCCGAGCATCATCACCATCATCATCAAAGCACCATCAGCCAGACCATTTGGGAGCATTGATTGAGCACATGAGGAGGAATTCTATTTTTTAAGTGTTTGAAGCTGTATCAGGGAAATTTCTCCAAAACAGCCAAAAATAAGTTGTGATGATATTCATTGCCACAATATTTGGTTGACAGTCATAACTGAGTACAGTGGATGACATGCCATCTCAAATCCCCACGCTTCCCACTGAAAGCAAAGTTGAAAGGTGGCAAAAAGTTCCACCAGGAATGACCCAATCTATGTATTAATACTGAAGGACCAATTTTGTGCTCCTCCTCGCGGTCG
>NC_140963.1:11717025-11782525 GCF_056783735.1 Eptatretus burgeri
AAATGATCGAAAAAATGGATGCAAACACAAATGAAATGAAAAACGAAATAAAAAGCATGAACGAAAAGATCGATGCGAGTACACAGCAAATGAAGGAAAGAACGAAAAAGCTGCGGGGTGAGACGCAGAACATGGGCCGAAGCCTGCAGGCGGGCATGAAGGCCGTGACCGGGGAGATAAAAATGGCGACTCCACGTGTAGGAGCAAACGAGCTGGGTGGGGGTGCAACGTGCTGACAGGCCCGCGGTGGAGGCGGGTGAAAAATAATTCGTGGAACGTGTTCGGCGAGGGTCGTGACGATGACCGAAAGAGAAAAATTAAATGGGGAGACCAAAACGTGTGAGACGAGACACGAGGTGACGACAACAGAAATAATAGTTGAGACAAGGGAGGTAAAGGGTGAAGAGTTGGCAGAGAGACACGGGAGACAGAAAAATAGAGGGAAGACTACACGATGAAGATGGGGTAAGTGACGCACACACACACACGGAGGTAGTGGAGGATAATGGGGGTGAGCTCGCGGAGCGTGTAGGGACCCGGTGCGAGCAGCGGGATGGCCTCCTCCAGGAACGAGGGGAGGGAGTATGCCCCTTGAGGCGAGTCACGACCAGGTGAGTTCGGTCGTGTTTTGCGAGGTTGAGGGGACGAGTGCTGTGGACGGGTGCACGGAGAGCTTGGGGGGTATAGAGGCCTCCGGAGACCCTTGTGGGGACACAAATCCCAGTGTGGTTGTCCCTGTGTGTGTGGTGCAAGGTGTGAGTGCGTCCCGTGTGTGGAAGCGACCCCGTGTGTGAGTGGTGTGGTGGCGATGGTGCCAGAGTGCGTGCTTCAGCACGCTGGGTGTGGATGGGGCACCGTGTGTGAGTGTCGCCGTGTGTGTGAATGAGGCACCGCGGTTGAGTGCCCCCTGCGTGTGTGGATGAGGCACGGAGTGCGAGTGAGGCACCGCGGTTAGTGCCCCCGCGTGTGTGGGTGAGGCACCGTGTATGGAAGAGACCGCGTGTGTGAGTGTCGCCGTGTGTATGAGTGAGGTACCGCGGGTGAGTGCCCGCGTGTGGTGGGATGAGGCACGGAGTGCGGGTGAGGCACCGTGCGTGAGTGAACGGCCGTGTGCAAGGTCGCTGTGTGCCAGGGAGACCGTGTGTGTGAGAGCGGTATGAGAGGGAGATGTCGGTTACATGCGGGAGCACGCAGCCGCGTCTCCCGGTGTGAATGTGATGGTGTGGACTGTGTGCGTCGTGACACGCAGGTGTGCGTGGGTTGAATGGAGACGGAGACGGCGACATGGGAGAAACGAAAGCCGAGTAGCGGCTGTAGTTGTTTCGAGGACCGTGCCGGGTTCACCCAGCAGTGAGCACGCGGTTCGTGCTGTGCAACGCACGAGACCACCACGTGCTCGCTTGCGAGAGTGAAGTCCCGGTCCGGAAACGCACGCGGTGGATTTGCCGATCCCGCGGACGGACAAAGTTTAGGCAGGTAAATGGATTTGGACCGGACGGGTTCTCCACGCGATCGTGTGTTAAGCTCCACCGGGCAGGGCACATGTGTTCGCGTGGGGAACTCCTCGAGACGTGTGGCTTGTGTTTTTTTTATATGCGCACGGTGACGTCATGGCTGCACGTGGTTGGAATCCGGCAGGAGGGGTATCTCTGCCGGATGGTCCCGTCCAAGGAGGGACGAGGAACGTGCAGCTGCATGACGTCACGGGCAGGTGCAAAGTGCGCGAGCTCTGAGTTGCTGCGCAGGTGCTGCGCATGGGAAAAAAAGCAAGCCTCACTTTCGGGTGTACAGGATTCCTGGGCAAGGGGTGAAAGACCCCCTTACCTGGGCACAGGATGGAAACTAGTTAGGGGAAGGGTTAGCTTAGCTAGACCGACTTCATGGGGCAGGGGTAAGTCCTCATGGAGTCCGTGGAATGGATTAGTTAGAGGGATTGTAGCCAGCTTTAGGTGGGGAAATAAAATGAATTTTTGAGTTAGGAGACATGGACAGACTTTGGATGTGTAGAGGGGACGTAGCTTAGCTACGTAGTGTTAAATGGAACGTGCTGTAGTTTAAGGGACGACGTGGGAGCACGAGTTAGTTAGGGGATGCAGATAGAAGGATGGCAGAGTTCAGTGGTGTGTGTGTTGAAGAGTTGGAGAGTTGTGAGGTGAGTACTTGTTGAGTGAGTGAGGCCAGCGGGTCTGTGTGTGTGGAGCGATTGGGGAATGCATGGTGCGATGAGTGATTGGGGGAGGAGTGACTCCCCGCCTCAAGGGACCCCGGGTCAGTGTAGATTGAGTCAGTTGGGTTAGTCAAATTGAAAAATGGAGGTCGTTTTGTTGTTGGTGGAAAAGTAGGCTCGAGACCCATTTGGAGGGGTGCAGGAGCCCTGTTGACGGGCTTGGGAGCGTGGCTGCGAAAGGTGAGTATCGCTGAGTGGGTACCCCGGGCACCAGGCTAGTCGGCCGCGTAGGCCAAGGGCCAAGCCCATGGGGCCGGGATAGAGTAGTGGGCACGTGGTGCGCCTGCTTGGTGCGGGGGCCCGGGGCGCCATTAGCCGCGTGGGCAGTGCAGTGGGCACGGGTGACCCTCGGAAAGGGGCCCGGAGGCCGGCCTGCCACGTGTGCGTTTCAGGGGAGGTGCCATGGGGGGCACTCCCGGTGTTAGGGAGCTGGTAGGCTCGGAGGCAGTGTAGTGCCCGGGGGTGCCATAGCGGGAGATTCGGCAGAGGGTCGTGCCTGCCAAAGGGAGCCACGTGTCCCAGCCAGGAGACCGTGTGAGGGCACGGAGAGAAAATTGGGGGGCGAGGCCCGAAATTGTGAGGACACCAACACAGGCGACGGGAATCTGGGTTGTTAGAACCAATAGTTTAAGCGAGAGGCGCTTGTTGAAGCCCCGGGGTAGTTTAAGAGTTAATGGTTAGGGTAGATTAGGAGATGTACCCCTCCGCACCATCCATCCCCTCGCTGTCGTTGTGGGCCGCTGGACCCACTTGGTGTTAAGATCGCCGAACTCTGGGGAGGCCATTCTGAGGCTTCGTTGGGCCTCGACACAGGACGTTAGCTCTCCCTTATTCCCCTCCGGGAAGGGAACGTAGGGGTTGGGAGTAGGCTAGGTGACAGAATAGGTTAGCCGAACAAAGACGATAAAGGGGGTTAGGGGACGATTTATAGTGGGGAAGTAAAAAAAAAAAAAAAAAAAAAAAAAATAAGTTGGGGCTAAATTGGGGTTTGACAAATTAAGGGAGTGGGTATGTACAGTGACAGGCAAAGGCGATAGGTTGGGAGGGAGACAGGTAGGTAGGTCCGAGCCCGCCTTCCAAGTGGCCAGCACCACCGCACTCCCTCCACCAACCTCCATTGAACGGCAAAGGCTGGCCAACTTCATCGGCTGGCCGTGTTTTGCTTCAAGGCGGAGGCCGGCCAACTTCATCTGCTGGCTGTTTTTCTTCAAGGCCTTTGCCGGCCAGTTCATCTGCCGGCTGTGTTTGCCTGCAGCGGCCTTCTTCTGCGGGCTGCGTTTGCCTGCTGCCTTTGCCATGCCATGCCCACTGCCCCTGTTCACCAGCCCCCGTTCAATTTTTGCTTTGCCCCCCCCTGTTCATTTCCATGTGCGCCAGGATCCGCAAGGCAACAGTTTGCAAGCTGCGAGAACTGCCCTGTTGGCAGCTACAACACGGGCCTGCAGCGGCGGCCCGTGCACCGTGTTTGTGTTCATGCATCCATTCGTTGTGCTCATTGCGTGTGCCACTTGAGCTGGCACGGAGACTGCGTTTGTGCAGCCCATGCACCGTTGTGGTTCACTGCGTTCAGTTCAAAAGGGAAGGCCTTGGACTGCGTGTGAGCAGCCAGCCACGTTCCCTGTCACCTGCATTGTTTTGAGCCAGAGACTGCATGTGGGCAGCCTGGCTCCCTGCTAACTGCTTTCTTTTGCAGAGTTCAATGATCCTGGGCCATGGTTTAGTGTAAAATTTGTAAGTTAAGGTTAAGATGTACTGTAAATATGAGTGCGCCCCCGGCATGTCTGTCTAGCGCCGGCAATTTTATTTAAGTCGTCCGTGTGAGTGAGTTTGTTTAGATAGTTACGCAGCCCTCAGGTTATTTATTTTGGGGACACGAATACCATGAATGTCGCACTCAGGGATCCGTAGGTAAAGTGTACTAGGGGAAAACTACACATGATGGCACACGAAAATTTGACGACTCGGACGAGTCTGTAAAAAGGGAAGGGGGTAGTGTTGTGGTTACCAGATTCGCAAAACCACCATTCAGGTCCCTTAGGTGAGGTATCTCGGTAAGTGCATGTGTAGTTAGGCCCAAAACCCGTTGTTCTAGTGGGAATACATGTCATTTATACGTGCTGCGACTCTTCAGGATAGCCGTTTTCTTTACTATCTTTATTTTGGACCAATCGCCACCATCACAACCACAACATCAACCACCGACCACAACCACCGCTTCACCACAACCGCCACGACCTTTACCGTCACAACTCGCCACCATCGCATCACCGTCATCTCGCGCCACTCATGGGCACCGATGCTGGACTCGTGTAGGGCGCACGTTGAACAGCGTGTACAAAATCACGGATTTTCTGCTTCAAAAACGGATCCAAAACGACACACGCCCACTTTTTGCCGTCCAATCGGTGAGCGAGGGGCGAAGTGGCCCCGCCCCCAGGGCGATCGATATATGCAAATTTGTGGATCAAAAAGCCTTCACGCCCACTTTTTGTCGGGCCAATGGGGAGCGAGTTGAAAGGTCAAAGGGAGGGGGTCAAAGGCGAAGCTACGGGGGGATAAAAGGACGGTGTTCGTCAAAAAGAGTAGTAAGAAGTCGGAACGAGGAAGAAGGGAGTCGAAAAGGGCGGAACGAGGCGAAGGAGAGGCGGAACGGAGGGGACGAGCTGTGGAGAGGCGGCGAGTCGGACGAAGGGTGCTCGCGTCCGTGCAAGGAGCTGCGCGCCGAGGAGGCCGGCAGCGCGACCTGGCCGAGGTGGAGACGCTCGTCGCACATAATAAAGATCCTCTATACCCCTGGCATCAGCAACCCCCTCCTGTTTCCCCCCGCGCTGAGATAGTGCGACCAAGGGGGGCCCCGTTCCCACCCCCTGCCAGGCACTGTCCACGAGGCCCGCGGGTTGCGGGGCCATCGCCGCTCCGCGTCTCATCACCAGACGGGTAGGCCCGACCAGGTCTCGGCCCCAGGCCTACCTCATTCTTGAGGGTATTTCTTTTCCTTGGTTTTGGGTATGTGTTGTCGGCGCCGTCTGTGAAGTAGAATTGTATAAGTGTTGCCGTGTGCTCGGTAGTCGGAATTAGCTCTGCACTGTGTTTTCACTTTTATGTTTGCTTTTTGTGTAAATGGAATTGTGTTTTCTTTTTTTTTGTGTGCATTTGGTGGAATTGTATTTGTGTGCTTCCGTGTGCCGAGAATAAATGTGCTTTATTGTTGAACTGTTTTCCCGCTTCGCTCGTCTTTTCCTCCATTGAATCCCCATCTTGCTTCACGTAAAGGGTTGGTAGTGGGCTGAATACGCCCGATAATTAATCGAACCGTCGAGGTCGACGATAACACCGCTCGGTTATTCTGATAGTAGGGAACGGGTCGCTATGGCCCGTGTCCGAGGTCGACCTGCGGCGAGGTGCGATCGCCCGGTCTACCCTCCGCGTGGGTACTTAGGTAGTTCGAATTTGGCGAGCAACCCTATCCCACGCGGGGGCTGATTGGCTCGATCGCGGTGAGACCGAAAGGTCCACCCGTGACTGGTTCCCGGCGTTAGTCCGAGAGGGTCACGACTGGATTGTCCGTCCGGTGGGCGACGTGCCGCGATTCGAGTTACGTGGCCGTCGCACGCCGGCGGGCGCGAAGACCGCAACAATATATATATATATATATGTGTGTATGTGTATATGTATGTATATATATATATATATATATATATATATATATATATATATATATATATATATATATATATATATATATATATATACATACATGTATGGATTTGTGTATCTATCTATAATCCCAGCAATCTCGATGTGTCTGTCTGTCTGTCTGTCTGTGACCGCTGTTTCTCGACAACCACTGGTCCGATCTAATTGAAACTGGCCAGGTATATTTCTGGGGACCTGAGTATGTGCCTTTTCAAGGTTTGATATTAATCGGCCAAGTGGTTCCCCAGTTATGGCCATTTATTTACCAAACCAATGACAGGACACGGTGCTATGACGTCACAATTCTTCTTGTTTTTTTTTTGTTGTTTTTTTTTTGCTGATTTTTTTTGCACGTACGGGCCCGCACTAGTATATTTAATTGGAAGCATTTAATAAAAAGGAGTCTTGCTTTTGACACTATTATTATGCAACATAATCATTATCGGTTACCTCATCCGAAGAGGTGAACATTATGGGTGAGCTCAATTTGATGGGAGTCAGAAAGATTCATCTCGATTACCTTACCAAGTGGAGGGAAGGTGAAGAGGGAGGGGAGGTGTGAGTGGGTGGCCAGTGAGGTGAGAGGGGAGGAGAGAGAGAAGTGGAGTGGGGGGGGGGAGGAGAGAGTGGGGGGAGGAGGGGAGAGACGAAGCGGAGTTTAGAGAGTAGGGGAGGGAGACTTATTGTCAGTTCAGGCTCGGTCAGATCTTGACACTGCAGGTACCATGTAAACCCATATGAACCTGTTTTATGGTCGAGTTGGGGGCAACTAAACCACCGACCCCATCAGCTTTCCAGGTGAGGAGGGTGTATGGATCTGGACACATAGCAGGATTAAAAACAAAACCTGTCAAAAAAGGGTGGATCAATGGCCATCCAGCCATTTTATTTTTTTTTGTATACATTGTCGAGGATCGGATGAGAGCGAACACACAACGCACTTCACGTGGGGGGGGGGCATTATACAAGAGGGGTGGGAGTGGGAAGGACAGAACAGTGGGGAACAGCGACATCAGGATATCGATGGAAGGCAGAGGGATGGGGCGGGGAGCATGGGGTATAAAAGATGGACAATACAGGGACTTTCAGGAAGTAAGGCAAGGAATTTGAAGGAGGTGGGTTTGGGGTGGATTTTCGGGGGTAGAAAAGATCGAGGATTTGGATGGAGGACGATAAGAGGTGGTGGTGAACAGCCGTTTTGAAGGCCTGGAGGGAAAAATATGATTTATCAGAGTGAGGAGTTTATTCCAAACGCAGGAAAAAAGGGAATGAAAGAGTGAAGGTGAGTAGTGATTCGTGATTTTCATAGTTTTACCAGAAGGGGGTTGTTGGCGGACTTTGAGCACCCTGTGTAAATATGGTGGGGAGAAATCGCAGACAGAGCAGGGGAGGCGAGACCGGAGAGGAAACGGTAGAAGAGAGAAAGACCACCGACCTGCCTGCAGTGAGAGAGTGAGAGGCCTAAAGACTCGGCCTCATCGTGGGAGATACCAATGATCCTAAATGCCTTGGTTTCCACAGCGTGAAGCCACCAAAGGTGAGAGCCAGGAGTAACAGCCCAGAGGGGAGACAAGTACTCCATCAGGCTGTGGATGAAAGCTTTGTGTGTGGTCAGGAGCTCAGGTGGGCCGAGGAAGGACATTGCACGACGGATAATTCCCAGTCGGCGACTGGCTTTGGAGGCCAGGTTGGAAATGTGGCTTTCCCAGGAAAGATCATGGCAGATGGTGGGACCCAGAAGCTTGAAAGAAAGGAGTTCGTCCAGAGGATTGTTGAGAAAGTGGATGGAGGGGGGGGGGGAGATGGGTTTCCAAACGGTCCTTTCAGAGAGACATCGTGAGTGTGTGAGATTTGTCAGGATTGAAAGACATGTTCCACGTGTTGGAGTTTTTGTGATTTTTACCCAGATCTGCAGAGAGCGAAGAAGTTGCTGCTTGTTGGTCTGAGGGATGACAGATGATAAGGCAGAGGGTGTAGTTATCAGCAAAGAGATAAAGGGAATTTTTCAGAGTCGGAGAGATCATTGATGAAAACCAGAAATAGAACAGGGCCCAGAACACTTCTTTGAGGAACTCCAGCTTGTCGAAGAGGGGATGAAAAAAGTCAATTTATGGCCACATGTTGACTGCGACAGGAGAGGAAGTCTGCGAGCCATGAGTGGAGATGGCCTTGGATACCATCGGAGCAGAGTTTGGTGAGCAGGGCAGGGTGCCAGACTGTGTGAAAAGCACGCGATATGTCTCGGGATATGGCTCTGATTTCATGTCCAGCATTGAGGACCTCCATCCCTTGTTGGGAGAGCAGAAGCAGCATATCCAGGGTAGAGTGACTTGGTCTGAAACCAAATTGATGATTGGAAAACAAGCCATTGGAGAAGAGGAAGTATTTAATGTCTGAAGCGATGATGTTTTCCATAACCTTGCTGATGATTGGGAGAAGGCCGATTGGTCTGCAGTTACAGGGATCTGTTTTTGTCCCTTTTTTGTGCAGAGCAGTCGTGCTTGCTGATTTCCAAGTAGATGGCAGATGACCTTGAGCAAATGAGAGGATGAATAGAACAGAGAGAAGGTAAGCAATAGCAGAGGAGCAGATTTTTAGGACACGTGGGCTGATGCCGTCTGGACCGGTTGCAGAATCTGAATCGCGGTTTGACAGCAAGCTCTCCACTTTGTCAGAGGTAAAGGACACAGATTCCAGGGACAGTTGGGTGCAACTGGGTAGGGTGTTACAGAAAGCGATGGGTTTCGGACACAAGATTTCGATGCAAACACCGAGTTTAAGCATTCAGCGTTTTCACGTGCAGTATCAGCAGTGCGGCCATTTGCATAAGGGAGGGGATGGAGGGGGAACATACAGCAGAAACAGGTTTGATAAGATGCCACCAGGATTTGGAGGAGGGAGAGAGATTTGAGAGTTCAGACTTGAGCGTCGAAAGATGTTGTTTTCTGGCTCTCCTAAAGGTAGATACACACTTGTACCGAGCTTTATGGAAGGAATTGAAATCATCCTCAGTTGGGTTTGCTTTCTATGAGGCAAAGGCAAGTTGTTTCAGGACAACTGCCTCGCCACAAGCTTTGGAGAACCATGGGCAGGAGGAAGGGTAGGACAACTGAAGACGAGAGGGGATAAATCTGTCCATGAGGGACAGCAAGTTTCTTTGAAAGAATTCCCAGAAAGAGTTGATGTTTGGGAAAGTAGCGATGGGAGACTAGTGAGAAGTTTGATGGCTGCTTGGAGACCCTGCCAGTCGGCTTGAGTGAAATACCAGACTCGACGATGCTGGAATGGTTCGCTGATAACAGCCAGAGAGATGTCCACTTTGACAAGCATGTGGTCAGAAGAACCGATTGGAGTTGATGAAGAACAGTAGATATTTTCAGGGAATTTTGTCAAAATCAGATCCAGAAGAAATTGAGTACCATTGGTTGAGATCCGCGTCTGGAAATTGTCCGATTGAGTCAGTCCCAATGAGTTGCAGAAATCTTTTGCTGAAGTGCCATGGCAGGTGAGAGAGGGGTACCCACACCCAGTCTACTGGCATGATGACAATTGAAGTCACCACATATTAGGAAGAGAGAGTTCGGATGAGAAGATAGAAGTTGGTCCATGTTTTCAGATAGTGAGGTGTAGATGGAGTCCTCACTGTTAGGTGGACGGTACAGTACACTTATAAACATTAGTTGGGTGTGGATGGGAAGCCGAATCCAGAGGTATTCCTGGGGATGTGGTGGAGTGAGGGCAGTGCATGGAGAGTGAGGAATAGTCTATGATGAAGAGATCAACTGCGCTGCCAGGACGAGGCTCAGGTCTGTCATACCGGATGAGGGAGCAACCAGGGAGAGACACTTGGGAGTCAGGGACATCTTGAGGGAGGAAAGTTTCTGTTCGGCATATTATGTTTGGTTTGTCAGTGGCAACCTGTATGGAAAGATCTGTCATGTTTGAGCAAAGGCCCCGGATATTTGAGGTCCACACTGTTAAGGAAGAAGGAGGGGAGGAGGCTGTGTGTGCAGGAGAGGGGAGAGGGGAGGGGGAGGGTAGGACAAGGGAGGATGTGTCGGGGAGGTAAGGAGAGTTGTTGAAAGAGTGTGGGGGATTGCAGAATAGTTCGGGGAGTATGCTGGATGAGGAGGAGAAAAGGCTCTGTGGTGCTCGGGGAGAGGGGGGACAAGAGAGGGGGTATAAGGCAGTTGAGGATATGAGAAGGTGGGGTGATGAGATGGAGTTGAGAGGGCAGGGGAAGGAGGGAGCTTTGTGGATGAGAGTAGGGCAACTTTTGAGAAGGCGAGTGAGGGGGGTGAATGGAAGGAGAAGAGTGAGTGGGGAGGGTTGAGGGAGAAAGGTGAGAGGGAAGGTTGGAGGGAGAAAAGGGTTATGGTTCCTTGAGTGCGAGGAGTGAGTTGGCACTGAAGTTGGAAAAAAATGATGGTTGATGGAAAGCGAACATTCACAGCAAACTGGGTTTAAAAAAAAAAATTTTAGGTCAGAGATGTGATTAAAGACATTTCTTGTTGGATCCAATGAAGGCGAATTAAGAGAATGGAGAGAAGAAACGCTGTAACAGTTGGATTCTTTTGGCAGGTATGAGGGAAAGGTCGAATTGAGAGCAATCTGTTGAAATATAAAAAGGATAGTGCATTATGATACTGTAAAGAGTACCACATGTGTGAAAGAGGAAGATGAAGCACCATAAGAGATCGATTTTATTATTATTGTGAGAGAGAGGAACAGGGAGAGAGGGACAGACAGACAGACAGACAGACAGACAGACACAGAAAGACAGACAGTTTTCATCAGATTCGGTTCCAGAAAGGTTGTCGAAAAAAATCGTGAGGTGAATTTGGATCGGTTAACGCAGGGGTGGAAACAGATCACGTAGTTACGGGAGAAACGAGTGGCTCTGGGAGGTGTATAATCAAAAGTTATTTTATGTATTTATTTTAAATAAGGATTGTGTCACATTCGGAAATGAGAAGGTTGAAGTAAAATCGTGGAGGGGTGTGTGGTGAATTTGGAACTGTAAACACAGCGTGAAGCTGATGGATCGATAAAAAACACCAGGAAGAGGAGGAGACAGACACGTGGTTACAGGAGGTGTATAGATAGAAAGGATGCAAGGAAAATTATTTTTTTTGTTGGATTTTTGAAGATTAGGTCAGATTCGGGAATGGAAGGTTGTGGGAAGAAATCGTGAAGGTCGTGGTGAGAGAGGGTCAGCTCAAGTTGAATTAAGATGGTGTGCTGGCAGAAGGATATATAAGAAGAAGAAGAAGAAGAAGAAGAAGGTGGAGGAGGAGGAGGAGGAGGAGGAGGAGGATGAGGATGAGGATGATGATGATGATGATGATGATGATGATGATGATGATGATGATGATGATGATGATGATGATGATGATTGGGACTCCTGGGTATGGTAGGGATTTTTATGGTTTCTTTTAAATTTAAGACAAGAAGCAGTTTCGTTGGGGGCGGGGGGGGCGTGGGGAAAATAGGAATTGAAGGTCGTTGGGAGAGAATACAAACAAAACGATCATTCACCTACAGGTGAAGGATGGGTAGGCCTCAAGGAACCACCATGGGTAGGCCACCACCAATCCACCAAGTTGGATGTCAGTGGTGTTACAATCCCCATTGCTGACCCACCAATCAACTTATCCACCTTCGTTTGTGGCAACAGACTGCGGTGAACCAGTTGAAAAGGGGGTAAAGCTCCTGGGATCTGTAGCATCCATACTGAACTTCTCAAGGCTGGTGGAAATACTCTATTCGTTTTGTTGCATGCACTTCTGTGCTCTGTTTGGAGCATGGACATCATCCCAACTGATTGGAAGAGGAGCCTTGATGTCCCTCTCTGGAAAGGGAAGGGTGATTGCCAGGACTGCAACAACTACTGAGGGGTGATGCTACTCTCAGTGCCGGGCAAGGTCTTTGCTCGGATAATTCTTGATAGGGTTCGCCAACATCTGCTTGATCACCTGCACCCAGATCAGTCAGGCTTTTCACCAAAGAGCTCAACGTTTGACCGTATCCTTGCTCTTCGGGTCCTCACTGAACACAGATGAGAGTTTCGGCAGGTGCTGCTCATAGTTTATGTTCATATCCACAAAGCGTTTGGTTCAGTGAATCGGGATGCCCTCTGGATGATTCTCGGTCTTCGTGGGGTGCCACCAAAACTGATCAATCTGATTTCTGAACTGTACTCTGGTACCGAGAGTGCTGTGAGATGTGGTGGTTCCATCTCCGACTTATTTCCAGTTGTTGCTGGAGTTCGTCAGGGGTGTGTACTGGCCCCGCTCTTTTCAGCGCTTGTATGGACTGAATTCCAGGGAGGATGTCTGAGAGATCAAGCTGCGGTGCATTGTTTGGGAATGTCAAGATCTCTGACCTTTATTTCGCAGATGATGCAGTCATATTTGCGGAGACTTTAGATATCCTTTTGGGGACCCTCGTGGTGTTGAATGAGGAGTCGGAGCCGCTGGGATTACGGGTTTCTTGGGTCAAAACCAAGATCCAGGCTTTCATGACATCTTGGATGCTGCTGTCCTGTCTGTGCCTGTTTGTGGTGAGGATGTTGAGGTCATGGAGAGATTCACTTACCTTGGCAGTAATATTCATGTCTCTGCTGGCTGTGAATCACAGGTCAATGGACATCTGGGTCAGGCCTGGTGAGTCATGGATTCACTGGATAATGGGGTGTGGCGGGGCGGGGGGGGGGGGCGTGGGGAAAATAGGAATTGAAGGTCGTTGGGAGAGAATACAAACAAAACGATCGTTCACCTACAGGTGAAGGATGGGTAGGCCTCAAGGAACCACCATGGGTAGGCCACCACCAATCCACCAAGTTGGATGTCAGTGGTGTTACAATCCCCATTGCTGACCGACCAATCAACTTATCCACCTTCGTTTGTGGCAACAGACTGCGGTGAACCAGTTGAAAAGGGGGTAAAGCTCCTGGGATCTGTAGCATCCATACTGAACTTCTCAAGGCTGGTGGAAATACTCTATTCGTTTTGTTGCATGCACTTCTGTGCTCTGTTTGGAGCATGGACATCATCCCAACTGATTGGAAGAGGAGCCTTGATGTCCCTCTCTGGAAAGGGAAGGGTGATTGCCAGGACTGCAACAACTACTGAGGGGTGATGCTACTCTCAGTGCCGGGCAAGGTCTTTGCTCGGATAATTCTTGATAGGGTTCGCCAACATCTGCTTGATCACCTGCACCCAGATCAGTCAGGCTTTTCACCAAAGAGCTCAACGTTTGACCGTATCCTTGCTCTTCGGGTCCTCACTGAACACAGATGAGAGTTTCGGCAGGTGCTGCTCATAGTTTATGTTCATATCCACAAAGCGTTTGGTTCAGTGAATCGGGATGCCCTCTGGATGATTCTCGGTCTTCGTGGGGTGCCACCAAAACTGATCAATCTGATTTCTGAACTGTACTCTGGTACCGAGAGTGCTGTGAGATGTGGTGGTTCCATCTCCGACTTATTTCCAGTTGTTGCTGGAGTTCGTCAGGGGTGTGTACTGGCCCCGCTCTTTTCAGCGCTTGTATGGACTGAATTCCAAGGAGGATGTCTGAGAGATCAAGCTGCGGTGCATTGTTTGGGAATGTCAAGATCTCTGACCTTTATTTCGCAGATGATGCAGTCATATTTGCGGAGACTTTAGATATCCTTTTGGGGACCCTCGTGGTGTTGAATGAGGAGTCGGAGCCGCTGGGATTACGGGTTTCTTGGGTCAAAACCAAGATCCAGGCTTTCATGACATCTTGGATGCTGCTGTCCTGTCTGTGCCTGTTTGTGGTGAGGATGTTGAGGTCATGGAGAGATTCACTTACCTTGGCAGTAATATTCATGTCTCTGCTGGCTGTGAATCACAGGTCAATGGACATCTGGGTCAGGCCTGGTGAGTCATGGATTCACTGGATAATGGGGTGTGGCGCTGCCGGTACCTGTGCGGGAGGACGAAAGTCCAAGTCTTGAGGTCCTTGGTGCTTCCAGTCTTGCTCTATGGATGTGAGACTTGGACTCTGACCAAGCATCTGAGACGGAGACTTAATTCCTTTGGTACCAGGTTTCTTCGGAGAATCCTTGGTTTTCGCTGGTCAGACTTTGTGCCCAACGAACGGTTGCTGAGAGAGACTCAAATGAGATTTGTAGCTGCATAGTCTGTGAGCGTTAGCTGCGGCTTTATGAACATGTGGCTCGTTTTCCTGATGATCCTGCACACTAGATTCTCTCAGCAAGGGAGTCTCGTGAGTGGAGGAGGCCAATGGGCCGACCACCTGCCTCGTGGTTGCAGCAGGTTGATCTGCATCTCAAGGAGATGGGGATGGGCCAGGCATCTGCTTTGGGAATGGCTAGACAGAGGACCCTGGAGTACTGGCTGAAAGTGGATGGAGTGACTCGCTGCTCTGATGCATACTCCCATACCTGACCTGACCTGAGGGAGAGAGGAAGGGGGGAGGGAGAGTTGATGCGGGAGGAAGAGTTGAGGGGGAAGGAAAGAGAGTGGAATGGCAGAAATGGATTCAATCACGTGTACTTTGTAATAATTTTCTGATTCAAACTTTAAGAGTTTAAGCTTATCAAAACAAATGAAATCCTTCAACACAGCGCGTGTGGTGAAGCAAATGAGTACACTAATGTTAAAATATGCAATTTATGCTTTTTCAGTTGAAAAACAATTAAAAAGCGTTCTTAATATTTGAAATGTAAAAATCTTGTTATTATTGTGATAAGCACCTTTTTTTAACAGAAGGAATGAAATTGTTCGATACAGCGTGGCAGGAGGCCGCAAAAGAATGATGGCATAAGAAGAACTTAGCTTTCAGCGTTCGGCGATCGGCGCGAAATGCGATGGTGGGCGGAAATGACGTCTTACGGCGCGAAATGCGATGGGGGGCCGAAATGACGTCTTTCGGCGCGAAATGCCATGGTGGGCGGAAATGACGTCTTTCGGCGCGAAATGCGATGGTGGGCGGAAATGACGTCTTTCGGCGTGAAATGCGATGGTGGGTGGAAATGACGTCTTTCGGCGCAAAATGCGATGGTGGGCGGAAATTACGCCTTTCGGTCGTTCGTACATGATTGGGGCGCGTTTCTTGCTTTTTTCCCGTCAAGCAATAGATTCAATGTTTTTCACATATATAACACGTCAGTTTCACAAATTTCAATTGAAATACTCGGGTATTTCCGTCAATTGTTGCCATTTCGGTCTTGGTTACGCACTGCATCTACCGGACGGCCATCAATGGCTGTCACAGGCACGTGGGGGAGGGGGGGGGGACATCGGGACACCGGAGACGTGGAAGGCACCGGGGACATTTCAAACTCGGTGCAATTGCATACAGCACAGGCGCTGTAAGAAGGAGTTGCAGAAGAAATCCTGAACACTTTTGTTCAATTTCCCTGCTGAGAAATAAACGGTTTACAGGAAGAGGCCCCCGCGTAACTGGCTTCCCCCCTCATCTCCATTTTCCCGGAACTCGTCAGTCACAAAAACTAAACTGGTGAAAAATAGTTATGGCCTGCACAGATGAACAGACAGACCTACAGACAGGCTGACACACACACACACACACACACACACACACACACACACACACACACACACACACACACACACACACACACACACACACACACACACACACACACACACACACACGATTACAAAACCTTATCTCCTGCTGCATGGGGGACATGCTATAATAAACATACAATCCATTATAGTTACTCCCTTTAATGTTGACTATAACATCTCCAGAAAATCCTTTTAAACAGTGTTGTAACAGAAAAATAATGAACTTATTTCACTCTCCGTTAAAATTAAAGGTTTTCATTTGCACATTCCGAATTCAAATAATTTGGTCATCTCAATATATTCATTACCATTTAAGATGATGTAAATGTCCAATAGGATGGTATCAATGTGGCACACTTCCCTCTGAGCTGTCTCGCCTGCATTCGATTCTCGGCCTGACTGCTTCAACTGTCACATTGGAGCTTATTTGGCACAATGTTGTTTTGCATCCTGTCTGCGAGCATTAGTTTGTGGAAGTTAAAGATCACACAGTGTCTTTCATGAATCGGTAGGCAAGCTGTCACCGGCACCCTTAACAACTTCCAAATTCCTGCCTAAATTGCTTCCAGTCAAACGTCATACCTGGCCAGCCTGTTCCTGAAACGACTTGGGCTAAAAACTACGCTGTAGCCGACCTGAAGGTTCATTTAATTGGGGTCGATAAAGCAGTGGATTTAGATTGTGTCGACTGCTATTTTGTTTGCACATTCATGGAATTTTAAAGAAAACATTCCGACATCCATGAGACTTCAGAGACGACAAAATACATATAATTGATGAGTAAACCATTAGAATCGACATCTATGATGTGACATTCGTGGTCGTTTGTCGTTTGACAATTGGTTAGTAGTTTTTCAAGGAATTTTTCTCGTTTCTCATTTAATTTACATATGTACTTGGCTTTTCCTTCATCATCGGAGGACGGAAGTTATGTTTTTCCTCTGTTTGTCTTTGTCTGTCTGTGAGCACGATATTTCAAAAAGTTATGAACTGATTCAGGTGAAACTGCGTTGATGAGTTGAATAGGTGAGGAAAACAAGCCAATTCAATTTTGGTGAAAGTCTGGATGCAGATCCGGCCTATCAGTGGGATACAAAACATAAACTGTTCAGCCTGGCTGAGGTATGCACTCTTCCGATTGCTCTTATAGTTTAATTATTATTATTATTTTGAAACATTTATCAATGGTTGGCCAAATTGTAGAAGCCATGAGTGCAGTGGTCTAACTTTAACAATGCGTTAGTGTTTATTGTATTCCATAATGCAATACAAGCAGATTAACCCAAATTCTCATTGAAAGGATATTTTGAAAAATTATTGCTGATATTTGTTGATTCAGGGGGACTTCTGTAGTTGATGAGCAATGCCCTATTAGGTCAGCGAATCAGTTTCTGGAAGTTTCATTTGGTCAAGACCACACTGAAATGTGGAAAAAAAATTAATATATTGTTTGGAGACATATCACAACTGATTACAGCTAATCCTCCAAATACCAATCCAGTTTATAAGCAACGCAAGGATTTCAAAATCTAAGAGCTAAAACACAAAATATGTCAATAACGTGATCAACGAGTACACCTGAGAGATGTACATTGTGCGCCACTTTCTCCGCTCGTGACTCACCTGTTAAATTTGACATTGCCATCAAGTATAGATGTGAGTTAATGTGATATCGTGATGTGATGCGTGCTCCCAGCATTGTTGTATCGCTGTGCAAGCTGTTCAACAGAAAACAATTTATTAGAAATGGAGAAAACACATGAAAGAGAAATGATGTTTCATGTCAGTGCTTGCCATCATTTGTGGGGAAGGTTGGGCTTTAACCTTGAAGTTTATACTGTCCAGCATCTTCATTGACACAAAGTGACATGAGTGTGCTCGCTTATGCAAAAACTAAGGAACCTCGATCACAGACGAACATCTGTGAGTACAAACATTGTGAGTAGCATAAATGGAGAATGAAGTACAATAGGCTTTGAATTGAAGTTTTAGTCGTAGCCTCTGGACTCTGTGGGGTAAAAGCAGACTCAGTCATGTAATGGTTGGAGCGGATGCTCTGAATCTGGGAGGTCGGCGGTTCAAACCCCGGCAGAGTCAGACCAAAGACTTTTAAAATGGTACGTACTGCTTCCTTGCTTGATGCTAAGCATTTAAAAAGATAGAGCACTGTTGATCCCTGGCAAGTGACGACACTTCCCCCAAGCTCAGTGGCTGTGTTAAGTGTTTGCCCCATCAGTATGTCCATGTGCATGTGAGTGTATGTCCGTCTGTATGTGAGTGGCAGCTGCATTACGAGCTTTGACCTTGTATAAAAACATGATGAACAACCGACGACCATCTCTAGCTGTTTGATCTTTGTGAAGAACCTGAAACTATTGGATTTCCAAAGTTGGAGATGATAGATTAAATCGGCTATTTTATACATCAATAAAAGAGTTCCTTAAATAAGTGGTTGCTCTGATGTCAGGAGTCGAGCATTTGGGGTTTGTGTTCCCTCTACATGACATGTTTGATGATCTGATTTAATCTTCTTTGCAAGATGGTGAAAAAAAAAAACGTGAAGAACATGCTGATCCGATAGCCTTGGTTGCTGTTGCTTTGGTTGCTGTGGCCAATCGACTCACCTTCGTAAAGTTTCAATACCCATGTTAACTCTGCCACCAAAGGTGGATGGAGATCATGTGTTCACCCTTCTCTGTTGTTTTATAGAAGGATGGCTCATAAAGTTGTCGACGGATTCTGACTAAACTTGGTGGATGAGAGAGTGGGTGACAAGAACAAGCCGATGAAATTTTGGTTTGGCTCTGGATGCAGATCCGGCCGATCAGTGGGATACAAAACGTAAACTGTTCAACGTGGTGAAGTTGTGCGCCCGACCGAGTGCCGTTCTCGGTTGCTTTTGTGAAATTGTCTGGAACAATTTTTTTTGATCTTGTGCAATCTGAAACATTTGAATATCTTTCAACACTGATATGAAGCATAAAAATGCTTTAGTGTATTTCAGCATCATTGTCGATGAATTATATTGTAGATGTAGAGTCACCGATTTATTAGATAACCTCAAAAGATAAAGGTGATTGAATATCAATGGAATCGATGGATATCAATATATTCTTGTGGTTCTCAGAACCGCATGCATACAACAGATAGGTGTCCCAAGACAGTTATTCCATTATTATACATGAAGATAGTCCCTTTCCTTTTGTTTAGCAGGACAACAAGGGAGTGTGTTGCGATGATCTTATAGCTGGGGTTGCTTGAATCATTTTCTCCTTCATTTCGTCCCTACTCTATTTTTCGTTTGATTATTTCTGAGGTAAATCAGCCACGTGCGCCTTCGCTGTAAGGTGGAGCCTCATGGAGGCCAGCACGTGCGGTGCCGCTATGAGGGAACTGCTGCACAGAGATCCTCGTTTCCGGGCGAGCCCTGGGCCCCTGCGTGTGCGGCGAGTCATGTAGTGCGCTTCGCAGTGCGGGATTATCCACTCGGGCTTCCGATGGTCTGGGGAGGATTGCCGGTTGCATTAAAATGGCATTCAACTGAATAGCTCTTAAGAGGCTGCACAGATGGTGTTTTTCACAACACAGGAAACACAGCCAGAACGTCGCTCACGCTGCACAAAACGCGTACGGAGGCCGATGAAGACGACTCCACGCCATGTTGGGTGGATACGAGTGTGCGAAGTAGAAGCGGCTTGTTCCTTTTCAACCTCAATATCCGACATATTGGTGTTCGCCCCACGCACACACGAGCGGAGTCGTGTGAACGCAAGCGCTGGCCACGTGTGTAATGGCCGAATCGCGCGCACTGTATGGAATGTTCTCGAAGGCAGACACGTACTCCGCTCGTGAAACGTGCATGGATTTATCCATGATGATGTACCTTCGACTCTCGCTGGCAAAAGCGGATTCTCCACAGATTGTGAACGTTTTCTCATCTCTACGTCCAGCGAAGCTCCGATAGAGCCGGGGAATGTACCATGTGGGTCGTGTTGGCGCGCGCATTGATCGGCGCTGGTCGGGCACCCGAGCGGGCGTGCGGGACCCTCAGCCAGTCGCCGGGGCACGGCCCTGGGGATTTTGCAGGACGATTCGCATGCCAATTTCGGTGTGGGTGATTCGTGTTATGTCGTGGGATCGGAGCATAATATTGCCACTGTCTGGGATGGCCTTGCTGGAAACGAAGTGAGGCGGATTCCGGCCAGAGTTGGCTGGCCATGTGAGGGGTCGGGGCCAATGAAAGCGCCCGATTCTGGCGATGACGATGAATTTGGCATGATCCCCTCCCCCTAGCTTCTGGCTTGAGAGAAGATGGAGAAGCTCCTCTGTCAGGGTGGTGTGGTGTGGTGTGTGTGGGTGTTTTCATACAGTGTGTTCCTGCTTCTTGTCTCTGCCCACACGAACTCGACCTCGCCTCCTGCTTCTTGACTCCACCCACGTGTCGCCTCGACGAACCACCTCCTACCTAGGCCCGCCCACGATTCCACAATCGCACTCCAGACTCTGCCCTTCCCCACTCGAGCTCCTCCTTCAGAACACAGGCTCCACACGTGCGGCTTGGGCCAGAGACAACGCGACTACTGTCGGGTACCGCACGACGGAGCATCCCGTCCCCTGAAACGCCCAGGTACCGAGAGCATAACCTCAACCCCCTCCCTCCGTCGCTGCAAAAGTCCCTTCTCATTGGGGTTTCTTTTTCTGTGTGTGTCTGAGTATGCTGGCACCTGTCTTTAAGTAAGTCTGAAAAAGATCATTATTCTTGTTACTGTTATTAATCTTGCATCATGTCTGCCCTGTGTCTGCTTTCGTAAGTTGCTTGTATTATTGTCGCACTCCACACCTCTCCTCTTTCCCTGCGTTACATCTTCTATATTATTTCCGAGTTTGTGGTTTCGTGTCGCGCTATCTTCGACTTTGTTCTGCACTCGAGTAACGTGATATTCAGCTTACATTATCTCAAAGACCATATGAGGTCCATGGTACAAAAAAGTAAATAAAATGTTTCTGAAACAGTGAAATCGTATTCCACTTACTGCATTAAAGTAAAATTACTACTGATACTCTGCATCAGTTCTTTTCTCAAACACACCCACCCCAACATGTCGCACAGAGCGTGGGTTATGCTCAAACCCAATAAATATTCACTGTGCCACATACCTTTCCTCGCTTGCTTGTTAATAAATAATTATCATTAGGAATGTTCCATGCTAGGTTTTGTCTTTTTCTCCCATTGGTTCAGCATGGTCCGAATCCGACTCTCGCCGGGACTTTATTCCCAACGATCCATACCTTTAAGCCAGTACTTCCTTGGCAGTGTCGCTCGGCTGGATCCGATCCGGAAAAGTGATCCGATCCAGTAGAGTGATCCGGTTCGGGCAAGGCGTACGGAGGGCGTGGTTCCCCGGTAATTAAACCACGTGATTAATTCGGTAACCTGATTAACCCATAGACGGGAGGACCCTAGGTCACGCGGTTGAGTTATTGGCGTCCACGGTCGGTTAAGCGACCCACCACGTCACGGAATTATCCGTGTGCGACGACCTACAATTCCGGGGAGTCTGGTGGGAATCGACGTCGCTTCCCCCACCCAGTGGTCTTCTCACCCGACCTCGCCGGCCCGTAACTATATATATATATATATATATATATATATATATATATATATATATATATATATATATATATATATATATATATATATATATATATATATATATATATATATATATATATATATATATATGTACGAGGTGTGTTCAAAAAGTATCCAACCTTAATTTTTCGTGCGTAAACAAATGAAGCTCCGGAGGCGTTGTTTGGTGCACGTATGATGGCGATCCTAATCCGTATGTGTGAATATTTTCCCACCTGCAGAAGCTGTGAGTCGCCGTCAGACCGCTGATGAGTGAGGAAGTGTAAGTGAGCACTGTCAGATTTTCGTTTTTGACAAAATGACGGAAAAACTTGAACAATGCTACTGCATCAAATTTTGTGTAAAGCTTGGCGATTCCCAAGTGGAAACGATCCGCAAGATTCAACAGGCCTTTGGGAATGAAGCAATGGACACCACACAGATAAAAGAGTGGTACAACCGCTTCAAAGATGGTCGCACATCAGTGGAAAGTGGAGCACGTTCTGTTGGGCCCTCAACATCCCGAAATGAGATCGTCATTGACCAAGTGAGGACCCTGCTTATGCAGGATCATCGAATCACAATCAGATAACTGGCAGACGAGGCGGGCATCAGCATTGGTCCATTCATTCCATTGTGACTGAGGATTTGGGCTTAAAGAGAATCTCAGCGAAGTTCGTGCCAAAGCTACTAACGATCGAGCAGAAGCAACTCCGTTTGGATATCGCACAGGACATGCTGGAGACTGTGAACAGCGATCCCAACTTCTTCAATACAGTGATCACTGGCGATGAGACCACAGTGATCTGTCATTTTGTCAAAAACGAAAATCTGACGGCGCTCACTTTCACTTCCTTGCTCATCAGCGGTCTGTCGGCGACTGACAGCTTCTGCAGGTGGGAAAATATTAACTCATACGGATTAGGATCGCCTACATACGTGCACCAAACCACGCCTCCCTTGCTTCATTTGTTTACGCACAAAAACTTAAGGTTGGATACTTTTTGAACACACCTCGTATATACATTTATGTATGTGTGTGTGTATATACATGTATGTATGTGTGTGTGTGTGTGTGTGTGTGTGTGTGTGTGTATATACATATCGATATATATATATATATATATATATATATATATATATATATATATATATATATATATATATATATATATATATATATATATATATATATATATATATATATATATATATATATATATATATATATATTGTTCCGAATTTGGGAATTCGATCGCACACAACATTCAGGTTTCTTTAGTCAGCTCTGTCGATAAGTGCTTGTTTCCGAGATAGCTCGCCTTCCATTGTTTAAATGTTCAGAAATCGATTCGATGCGCTGCGGATCAATTTAATAGTTCGGGAACGAACAATGGAGACATCCCTCCCCCTCTTCTGCGAAGAGCAAGAAGAACCCTGCCGTCCCGTGACTCATGAAGTCAACAACTCCCTCCCACCTGTGGCTGAGCGGGGGATGGAGCACGAGGGCATGAGTCATGAGTCACGCCGGGAGCGGGGGAAGGGTGGGAGAAGGATAAGAGGAGATCTTTTCTTTTGTTCGGGGGCAGAGTTGGAGAAGGGAGTTGAGAGTAGCCATTCAGTAGACCTTCGGGTCCTGTTTGGCTTGGGTTGGGATTGAGGCCTTCGGAAGCTTTTTGCTGAGGCCTGGCTCGGGAGGAGGCTATTTGGAGGCTTTTTGCTTTAATGGTTCTGTGAGCTTCGGCTTCTGCTTGGCTCGAGAGAGCTTTTTGCTTCGAGCTGCTTTGCTTGGAAGGAAGTTAAGCCGGTCGCTCGGCCCGAGCTGCGAGTGGTGGCTTCTTCTTCTTGGTTCGTGGAGCTCTTTGTTCTCCATTTTGGTTCCCGGCTTGGTGCGAATCATCGACCTCTTTGTGGAGGTGGTTCATCGGGGAAGCGACGCATCGACAGGAAGGATCGGCACCTCGTCTCACCAGCACGTGTTGAGAAGCGCGGGAGGATTTTGATTATTCATTTTGGGAGGAGGAGGAGGATATTATGGAGGAGGAGGAGGATATTATGGGAGGACAGGGAGCTCGGGAAGGATCGCAGCTCACGGCGATTGGATCCAGCTCGCTCTCGCTGGAGCCCGGGTCCGAACAACTTCAAGACCACACGAGGTGGAGAGGTTCGAGATAGGTTCTGGGTTTCAGCTCACCTGTCCTCCGAGCTGGAGCTCATTATTAAAGGCCTCTGCCACCATTTCTTGGGGGTGTGTGTGTGTGTGTGTGTGTGTGTGTGTGTGTGTGTGTGTGTGTGCGTACGTGTGTCCGTGGGCCCGTCTCGTGAGTCGGCACTGCTGTTAAGTGCAAGTGACTGTACATAATAAGTAGACGGTTGTAGTTCTTTTGTCGTGCTTTTGTTGCTTGTGAAATTGCATACGTGTTTTACCTTGTTTAATTGCATACGTGTTTTATTATAATAAATTTCCTTGTGTGAATGTAAACCTGTTTGTTGCGTCCATTCGTTCATTGAACTGCCCCATCTTGCACTCGGAATATAGTTGGTTTTTAAATAGCCGGTAAAGTGATTGGGTCCAATGGGACTGTGCGATAATACCCCACTCGGTTATCCCAAAAGGAAGGTCACTGCTTCTGCGGCTCGTTTCCAAGTGGTCCTGTTGAGGTACAATCTCTCTGTAACTGACCCGCGCGAATAATTAGGTAAATCGAAGATTTGATGATCGGACCCTGGATCGCGCGGGTAGAGTGTGGACAAGGTTGTGGTGTGGTTAAAAACACACCCGTGGCTGGTTTCCGGCGTTGATCCGGAAAGCCGCGACTGGATTGTCCGTTCGGTGGCCGAAGCGACCGCTATTGGTTAAGGCCCAGTCACACCTTGACGTTTTAGCCAGCTTATGCCGATTTTTGGAAAATTTGTGTAAAACGCTGGTACACGTCGAATACGTTCTGGGTAAGTTTTGATAACATTGAGAGCACGCTGAAAAACACTGCCATACGTCGTAGTACGCTAGCTTTAAACGTTGTACTTTTTGGTTGTCCTCAAATTTTCCATGCTTGAAATTTTAAGACTTATGACAGCGTATGACTCACATGTTCCGCATAACGCTGGCCATAAGTTGTAGGCACGTTACGCGATCGTTGACACACGTTACTTGTAAGTTACTCATAAACCGAAACACGTCGAGGTAATGTTTAGCGTACCCGAAACTTATTTCTAACCTATGCGTAACGTGTTCACACGATATGCGAACGTTGGCACACGTCGCCAAAAGTTACTTGTAAGGTACTCATAAGTCGAAACACTCAAGGTAATGGTTGGCGTCAGTGTTCCAGACTCCATGGTTTTTTTTTTTTTCTTCTTCGGTATGACTGTGATGTTGACACTTCAATTTGTAGTGTAGTTATAATATAATTAAAAGGCTGCACTCAATGATTTAAATCGTAACCGCACTAGAAATGGAAGTGCCAACATCACCGTCATACCGAAGAAGAAAAAAAAAACCATGGAGTCTGGAACACTGACGCTAACCATTACCTTGAGTGTTTTGACTTATGAGTACCTTACAAGTAACTTTTGGCGACGTGTGCCAACGTTCGCATATCGTGCATACAACTTATTCCCATCGCATGCAGAACGTGTTTCATACGGCAAGTACGTCGTAAAATGTTTAACACGTTTATAATTACAAGACGGACTCCACTTAATACGACGTATGATAGCGTACTTTAGCATTCTATTCACGCATACCAAACTTACCCATACCGTATTCGACGTGCACCAGCGTTTTAGACACATTTTTCAGAGGTCGGCATACGCTGGCAAGATCGCCAGGGTGTGACTGCGATGTTGACACTTCTATTTCTCCGGCGGTTATGATTTGAATCGTTGTGCGGCAGCCTTTAAATAGGCTACGTCACGTCATCGTCGGCGATACGTGCAGCGAGCTATGCATAAGTTAGACTGTTGTTGGGCATAGGTTGTGAACGCCGACAACAGGCCAAGCATTCGTTGGTATAAGTTATCTATAAGACAACGAAACGTTCTGTGTCCGTAACTAATATGTTATGCATACGACCAACCCGTTATGAATACGTCCGAATCTTAAAAAAAAACATCAAAAGTTCAACGTAAGCCAGCGTTTTACATACATTTTGATACGTCGCCATTGCTGGCTAAAACGTCAAGGTGTGACTGGGCCTTTCGACGCGGTTGTTCGCACGCCGACGGGCGAGAAATCTACAACAATATATATATATATATATATATATATATATATATATATATATATATATATATATATATTTAATTGGAAGCATTTAATAAAAAGGAGTCTTGCTTTTGACACTATTATTATGCAACATAATCATTATCGGTTACCTCATCCGAAGAGGTGAACATTATGGGTGAGCTCAATTTGATGGGAGTCAGAAAGATCCATCTTGATTACCTTACCAAGTGAAGGGAAGGTGAATAGGGAGGGGGAGGTGAGAGTGGGTGGCCAGTGAGGTGAGAGGGGGAGGGGAGAGAGAGATAGAGATAGAGATAGAGATAGAAGGGGGGGGTAGGAGAGAGTGGAGGGAGGAGGGAGAGACGAAGCGGAGGATTCAGAGAAAGGGAGGGAGACTTATTGTCAGTTCAGGCTTGGTCAGATCTTGACTTACTTCAGGTACCATGTAAACCTATACGAACCTGTTTTCTGGTCGGGTTGGCAGCAACTAAACCATCGACCCCATCAGGTTTCCACGTGAGGAGGGTGTATGGATATGGACACATGGCAGGATTAAAAACAAAACCTGTCAAAAAAGGGTGGATCAATGGCCATCCAGCCATTTTATTTTTTTGTATACATTGTCGAGGCTTGTATGAGAGCTAACACACAGCGCACATCAAGGTGGTGGGATGGGGGGGGGGGATGAGACAAGAGGAGCGGGAGTGGGAATGACAAAACAGTGGGGAACAGCGATATAATGATATCGATGGAAGGGAGAGGGATGGAGCAGGCAACACAGTGTATACAATATGGACAATACAGGGACTTTCAGGAAGTAAAGCAAGGAATTTGAAGGAGGTGGGTTTGGGGTGGATTATCGGGTGTATAAAAGATCGAGGATTTGGATGGAGGATGATGAACAGCCGTTTTGAAGGCCTGGAGGGAAAAATATGATTGATCAGAGATTGATCAGATCAGTTCAGAGGGAGTTTATTCCAAAGGCAGGAAAAAAGGGAATGAAAAAGTGAAGGTGAGCAGTGATTGGTGATTTTCGTCGTTTTACCAGAAGGGGGTTGTTGGCGGACTTTGAGCACCGTGTGGAAATATGGTGGGGAGAAATCGCAGACAGAGCTGGGGGTGAGACTGGAGAGAAGACGGTAGAAGACAGAAAGACCACCGACCTGCCTGCAGTGAGAGAGTGAGAGGCGCAAACACAGCCTCATCGCGGGAGATACCAATGATCCTAAATGCCTTGGTTTGGACAGCGTGAAGCCGACAAAGGTGAGAGCCAGGAGCAACAGCAGAGAGGGGAGATCAGTACTCCATCAGGCTGCGGATGAAAGCTTTGTGTGTGGTCAGGAGTTCAGTTGGGCCAAGGAAGGACTTTGCTCGACGGAGGATTCCCAGTCGGCGACTGGCTTTGGAGGCCAGGTTGGAAATGTGGCTTTCCCTGGAAAGATCATGGCAGATGGTGGGACCCAGAAGCTTGAAATCAAGGACTTCTTCCAGAGGATTGTTGAGAAATTTGATTGGGGTGGGGGGGGGGGTTCCAAACGGTCCTTTCAGAGAGACATCATGAGAGTGTGAGATTTGTCAGGATTGAAAGACATGTTCCACGTGTTGGACCAGTTTGTGATTTTTCCCAGATCTCCAGAGAGCGAAGAAGTTGCTGCTTGTTGGTCTGAGGGATGACATGATAAGGCAGGGGGTGGAGACATCAGCAAGGAGATAAAGGGGATTTTCCAGAGTCGGAGAGATCATTGCTGAAAAACCAGAAAAATAACAGGGCCCAGAATGCAACCTTGAGGAACTCCAGCTTGTCGAAGAGGGGATGAAAAAAGTCAATTTATGGCCACATGTTGACTGCGACAGGAGAGGAAGTCTGCAAGCCATGAGTGGAGATGGCCTTGGATACCATCGGAAGAGAGTTTGGTGAGCAGTGCAGGGTGCCAGACCGTGTGAAAAGCACGCTATATGTCTCTGGATATTGCTCTGATTTCATGTCCGGCATTGTGGACCTCCATCTATTGTTGGGAGAGCAGAAGCAGCATATCCAGAGTAGAGTGACCTGGTCTGAAACCAAATTGATGATCGGAAAACAAACTATTGGAGAAGAGGAAGTATTTAATGTCTGAAGCGATGATTGATTCCCTAACCTTGCTGATAATTGGGAGAAGGCCGATATGGTCTGTATTTGCATGGATCTGTTTTTGTCCCTTTTTTGTGCAGGACAGTCATGCTTGCTGATTTCCAAGTGGATGGCAGATGACCTTGAGCAAATGAGGGGGTGAATAGAACAGAGAGAGGGTGAGCAAAAGCAGAGGAGCAAGTTTTTAGGACACGTGGACTGATGCCGTCTGGACCGGTTGCAGAATCTGAATTGAGGTTTGACAGAAAACTCTCCACTTTGTCAGATGTAAAGGACACAGAGTCCAGGGACAGTTGGCTGCAACTGGGTCGGGTGGTTACAGAAAGCGATGGGATTCGGACACAATATTTCGATGCAAACACTGAGTTTAGGCATTCAACCTTTTCACGTGTGGTATCAGCAGTGCGGCCATTTTAGGTAAGGGAGGGAATGGAGGCGGAACATTCACCAGAAACAGATTTGATTAGACACCACCAGGATTTGGAAGAGGGAGAGAGGTTTGAGAGTTCAGACTTGAGCGTCGAAAGATGTTGTCTGGCTCTCCTGAGGGTAGATCCACACTTGTTTCGAGCTTTATAGATGGAACTGAGATCATCCTCAGTTGGGTTTGCTTTCAATGAGGCAAAGGCAAGTTGTTTCAGGACAACTTCCTCGCCACAAGCTTCGGAGAACCATTGGCGGGCGGAAGGGTAGGACAACTGAAGACGAGAGGGGATGAATCTGTTCATGAGGGAGAGCAAGTTTCTTTGAAAGAATTCCCAGTGGAGTTGATGTTCGAGAAAGTAGCGATGGGAGACTCGTGAGAAGTTTGATGGCTGCTCGGAGACCCTGCCAGTCGGCTTGAGTGAAATGTCAGACTCGACGACGCTGACGTGGTTCTCTGATAACAGCCAGAGAGATGTCCACTTTGACAAGCATGTGGTCAGAAGAACCGATTGGAGTTGATGAAGAACAGCAGATATTTTCAGGGAATTTTTTCAAAATCAGATCCAGAAGAAATGGAGTACAATTGGTTGAGATCCGGGTCTGGAAATTGTCCGATTGAGTCAGTCCCAATGAGTCGCAGAAATCTTTTGCTGTAGTGCCATGGCAGGTGAGAGAGGGGTACCCACACCCAGTCTACTGGCATGATGACAATTGAAGTCACCACATATTAGGAAGAGAGAGTTCGGATGAGAAGATAGAAGTTGGTCCATGTTTTCGGATAGTGAGGTGTAGATGGAGTCCTCACTGTTAGGTGGACGGTACAGTACACTTATAAACATGAGGTGGGTGTGGATGGGAAGCCGAATCCAGAGGTATTCCTGGGGATGTGGGGGAGTGAGGGCAGTGCATGGAGAGTGAGGATCGTCTATGATGAAGAGATCAACTCCGCTGCCAGGACGAGGCTCAGGTCTGTCATACCGGATGAGGGAGTAACCAGAGAGAGGTACTTGCGAGTCAGGGACATCTTGAGGGAGGAAAGTTTCTGTTCGGCATATTATGTTTGGTTTGTCAGTGGCAACCTGTATGGAAAGATCTGTCATGTTTGAGCAAAGGCCCCGCATATTTGAGGTCCACACTGTTAAGGAAGAAGGAGGGAGGAGGCTGTGTGTGCAGGAGAGGGTAGGGGAGGTGGATGGGAGGGGAGGGTAGTACAAGGGAGGATGTGGCGGGGAGGTAAGGAGAGTTGTTGAAAGAGTTCGACGAGTAGGCTGGATGAGGAGGAGAAAAGGCTCTGTGGTGCTCGGGGAGAGGGGGGACAAGAGAAGGGGTATAAGGCAGTTGAGGATTTGAGGAGGTGGGGTGATGAGATGGAGGTGAGAGGGCATGGGAAGGAGGGAGCTTTGTGGATGAGAGGAGGGCAACTTTTTTGAGAAGGGCGAGTGAGGGGGTGAATGGAAGGAGAAGAGTGACTGGGGAGGGTTGAGGGAGAAAGGTGAGAGGGAAGCTTGGAGGGAGAAAAGTGTGATGCTTGCTTGAGTGAGAGGGGTGAGTTGGCACTGGAGTTGGAAAAAAAAAATGATGGTTGATGGAAAGCGAACATTCACAGCAAACTGGGGTTTTTTTTTTCTTTTTGAAAATTTTTTAAGTCAGAGATGTGATTAAAGACGTTTCTTGATGGATGTGATAAAGGCGAATTAAGAGAATGGAGAGAAGAAACGCTGTAACAGTTGGATTTTTTCGGCAAGGTATGAAGGAAAGGTTGAATTGAGAGCAGTTTGTTGAAATATAAAAAGGAAAGTGCATTATAATACAATAAAGAGTACCACATGTGTGAAAGAGGAAGATGAAGCATGATAAGAGATCGATTTTATTATTATTATTTTTATTGTTTGAGAGAGTTTTCATCAGATTAGGTCATGGAAAGGTTGTAGAAAAAAATCGTGAGGTGAATGGTGAATTTTGGATCGGTAAACGCAGGGGTGGAAACAGATCACGTGGTTACGGGAGAAACGAGTGGCTCTGGGAGGTGTATAATCAAAGTGATTTTATTTATTTATTTTAAATAAGGATTGCGTCACATTCAGAAATGAGAAGGTTGAAGTAAAATCGTGGAGGGGTGTGTGGTGAATTTGGAACTGTAAACACAGAGTGAAGCTGATGGATCGATAAAAAACACAGTAAGAGGAGGAGACAGACACGTGGTTATAGGAGGTGTATAGATAGAAAGGATGCAAGGAAAATTTTTTTTGTTGTTGGATTTTTGAAGATTAGGTCAGATTCGGGAATGGAAGGTTGTGGGAAGAAATCGTGAAGGTCGTGGTGAGAGAGGGTCAGCTCAAGTTGAAGAAAGATGGTGTGCCGGCAGAAGGATATATGAAGAAGAAGAAGAAGAAGAAGAAGAAGAAGAAGAAGAAGAAGAGTAGGAGGTCGAGGAGGATTGGGACTCGTGGGTATGGTAGGTTTTTTATGATTTCTTTTCTTTTACATTTAAGATAAGAAGGAGAGTGTTTCGTGGCCGGGGGGTGGTGAAAATAGGAATTGACGGTAATTTGGAGAGAATACAAATAAAACCGATCGAACACCAACAGGGTAAGGATGGGTAGGCCTCAAGGAACCACCATGGGTAGGCCACCACCAATCCACCAAGTTGGATGTCAGTGGTGTTACAATCCCCATTGCTGACCCACCAATCAACTAATCCACCTTTGTTTGTGGAAACACAGACTGCGGTGAACCAGTTGAAAAGGGGGTGAAGCTCCTGAAATCTGCAACATCCATACTGAACTTCTCAAGGCTGGTGGAAATATTCTATTCGTTTTGTTGCATGCACTTCTGTGCTGTGTTTGGAGCATGGACATCATCCCAACTGACTGGAAGAGGAGCCTTGATGTCCCTCTTTGGAAAGGGAAGGGTGATCGCCAGGACTGCAACAACTACTGAGGGGTTTGCTACTCTCAGTGCTGGGCAGGGGTTTTGCCTGGATAATTGTTGATAGGGTTCGCCACCATCTGCTTATGCACCAGCGTCCAGAGCAGTCAGGCTTTTCACCAAAGAGCTCAACGTTTGACCGTATCCTTGCTCTTCGGGTCCTCACTGAACACAGATGAGAGTTTCGGCAGGTGCTGCTCATAGTCTATGTTCATATGCACAAAGCGTTTGGTTCAGTGAATCGGGATGCCCTCTGGATGATTCTCTGTCCACGTGGGGTGCCACCAAAACTGATAAATCTGATTTCTGAACTGTACTCTGGTACCGAGAGTGCTGTGAGATGTCGTGGTTCCATCTCCGACTTATTTCCAGTTGTTGGAGTTCATCAGGGGTGTGTACTGGCCCTGCTCTTTTCAGCGCTTGTATGGACTGGATTCCAGGGAGGATGTCTGAGAGATCAAGCTGCTGTGCATCGCTTGGGAATGTCAAGATCTCTGACCTTGATTTCGCAGATGATGCAATCATCTTTGCGGAGACTTTAGATATCCTTTTGGGGCCCTCGAGGTGCTGAATGAGGAGTCGGAGCTGCTGGGATTATGGGTTTCCTCGGTCAAAACTAAGATCCAGGCTTTCATTGACATCTTGGATGCTGCTGTCCTGTTTGTGCCTGTTTGTGGTGAGGATGTTGAGGTCGTGGAGAGATTCACTTACCTTGGCAGTGATATTCATGTCTCTGCTGGCTGTGAGTCATTGGTCAATAGACGTCTGGGTCAGGCCTGGGGAGTCATGGATTCACTAGATAATGGGGTGTGGCGCTGCCGATACCTGTGCGGGAGGACGAAAGTCCGAGTCTTCAGGTCCTTGGTGCTTCCAGTCTTGCTCTATGGATAGTTAGAGAGACTTGGACTCTGACCAAGGATCTGTCATGGAGACTCAATTCCTTTGGTACCAGGTCTCTTCGGAGAATCCTTGGCTATCGCTGGTCAGACTTTGTGCCCAACGAACGGTTACTGAGAGAGACTCAAATGAGATTTGTTACCTGCATAGTCCGTGAGCGTCAGCTGCGGCTTTATGAACATGTGGCTCATTTTCCTGAAAATCCTGCTCACTCGATTCTCTCAGCGAGGGAGTCTCGTAAGTGGATTAGGCCAATGGGCCTACCACCTGCCTCGTGGTTGCAGAAGGTTGATCGGCATCTCAAGGAGATAGGGATGGGCCAGACATCTGCTTGGGAAATTGCTAGATGGAGGATCCTGGAGTACTGGCGGAAAGTGGATGGAGTGACGCGCTGCTCTGACGCATGCTCCCTTACCTGACCTGACCTGAGGGAGAGAGGAAGGGGGGGGAGGGAGTGTTGAGGGGGAAGGAAAGAGAGTGGAATGGCAGAAATGGATTCAGTCACGTGTACTTTGTAATAATTTTCTGATTCAAACTTTAAGAGTTTAAGCTTATCAAAAAAAGGAGTTACAGAAGAAATCCTGAACACTTGTTCATTTTCTCTGCTGAGAAATAAACAGTTTACAGGGAGAGGCCTCCATGTAACTGGCTTCCGCCCTCGTCTCCATTTTCCCAGAACTCATCAGTGACGAAAGCTAAATTGGTGAAAAATAGTTATGGCCTGGACAGATGAACAGACAGACCTACACACACACACACACACACACACACACACACACACACACACACACACACACACACACACACACACACACACACACACACACACACACACACACACACACACACACACACACACACACACACACACACACACACACACACACACACACACACACACACACACACACGTGATTACAAAACCTTATCTCCTGCTGCATGGGGGACATGCTATAATAAACGTACAATCCATTATAGTTACTCCCTTTAACGTTGACTATAACATCTCCAGAAAATCCTTTTAAACAGTGTTGTCACAGAAAAATAATGAACTTATTTCACTCTGTTAAAATTAAAGGTTTTCATTTACACATTCTGAATTCAAATAATTTGGTCATCTAAACATATTCATTTCCATTTGAGATGATGTAAATGTCCTGGAATAGGATGGCATCAATGTGGCACACTTACCTCTGAGCTGTCTCACCTGCATTTGATTCTTGGCCTGACTGCTTCAACTCTCACATTGCAGCTTGTTTTGCACAATGTTGTTTTGCATCCTGTCTGCCAGCATTAGTTTGTGGAAGTTAAAGATCACACAGTGTCTTTCATGAATGGGTAGGCTAGCTGTCACCGGCACCCTGAACAACTTCCAAATTCCTGCCTAAATTGCTTCCAGTCAAACGTCATACCTGGCCAGCCTGTTCCTGAAACAACTTGGGCTAAAAACTACGCTGTACCCGACCTGAAGGTTCATTTTAATTGGGGTCGATAAAGCAGTGGATTGAGATTGTGTCGATTGCTATTTTGTTTGCACATTCATGGAATTTTTAAGAAAACATTCCGACATCCATAAGACTTCAGAGACGACAATCCATATAATTGATGAGTAAACCGTTCGAATCGACATCTATGACGTGACATTCGTGGTCATTTGTCATTTGACAATTGGTGACTAGTTTTTTAAGGAATTTTTTTCTAGTTTTTCATTTAATTTACATTTGTACTTGGCTTTTCCTTCGTCATCGAAGGAGGACGGAGGTTATGTTTTTTCCCTCTGTTTGTCTTTGTCTGTCTGTGAGCACGATATTTCAAAAAGTTATGAACTAATTCAGGTGAAACTGCGTTGATGAGTTGAATAGGTGAGGAAAACAAGCCAATTCGATTTTGGTGAAAGGCCGGATCTGCATCCAGACTATCAGTGGTATACAAAACATAAACTGTTCAGCCTGGCTGAGGTATGCACTCTTCTGATTGCCCTTGTAGTTTAATTATTATTATTTTTAAACATTTATCAATGGTTGGTCAAATTATAGAAGCCATGAGTGCAGTGGTCTGACTTTAACAAAGCGTTAGTGTTGATTGTATTCCATAATGCAATACAAGCAGATTAACCCAAATTCTCATTGAAAGGATAGTGTTACGTCTGAGGGGGGGGGGGTATGCATTCAAAGGGTAATTAGGATGTTTAATTAGGTATGCCATACTGTTCGAGTTGTACCAGAATCTCAATGTAATAAGTAGCAATTCAGTGGTGATAAGTTGTCTCGTCAATGTCCATTTCTTCAAGGGGGAAGTGATAATTGTCGCGCAATTAGTTAGGGAGACGGGTTAGGGTAAGTGTGTCTGCGTAAACCCCTTTTAGTATTCCCTGGAGGCTTGCCGTGACGTCACAGGACAGTGCTGCGGATGGCTCCGCCCCGTGATCACGATTGGCGGAAGGCGATGGCGGAGGGCCAATAAAACGGCTCGATTGGAAGTGACGAGGACTCGAGGATAAAAAGTTTCTGTTCGGGGAAAAGGGGTGGAAGAAGAAGATCGATAAAGAAAAAGCGTTTTGGTGGAGGCTGTTGTGCTCGATTGTTGCGCTGGTTCGTTCCTGGATTCATCGTGTCTCGTGGCCTTGCTGTGCCTCGTGCCTCACCTTGGTTGGCTCTGGGGTTCTGCTGGCTCGGAGTACGGGGTCGAACGGCGGGCGGACCTGCCTCCCTCTCCTGCTCGCAACTTGGCGCCAGAACTGGCTCCCTGGCGGCTGTGAGCGGTCTTGGGCCGACACCAGGAGGTCGACAGCACCACGGTGTCTCCTGCACCAGACGAGCGCGACGCCAGCTCGTCCGACGCCAATCCAGGGACTGTTGTGTCTACACCACGGGCCAGCCTGACCACCAGGACCAGCTACGGTGTGTGTGTGTGTGTGCGTGTGCGTGTGTGTGTGCGCGTGTGCGTGTGCGTGTGCGTGTACGTACGTACCTGGCGCCTTGGAGGGTTTGAGATTTGTATATCCATTGGAATTGTTTGTGTTTTTCCCCACGCCCGAACCCACGCCACCATCCCGTCGAATCGCCCCGGATCCCTCCTCTTGCCGAGTCTTATTATTATTTCTGTTCGAGAAATAAACATTATTAACTCGGTGAAAAGCGACTCATGCCACCTTCCTCGTCCCGTTTGCGGTAGAGCGATTAAAACCGCCATCTTCTGGTTATAAAAAATAAACGTTGGCGGGACTGTTCAAGTCCCGTGGACGTCACAATATTTTGAAAAATTATTGCTGATATGTGTTGATTCAGGGGACTTTTGTAGTTGATGAGCCATACCCTATTAGGTCAGCGAATCAGTTTCTGTAAGTTTCATTTGGTCAAGACCACACTGAAATGTGGAAAAAAAAAAATTGTTTGGAGACGCATCACAACTTATTTCAGCTAATCTTCCAAATACCAATCCAGTTTATAAGCAACGCAAGGATTTCAAAATCTAAGAGCGAAAATACAAAATATGTTAATAGCGTGATCAATGAGTACACTTGAGAGATGTACATTGTGCGCCACTTTCTCTTCTCGTGACTCAACTGTTAACTTTGACATTGCCATCAAGTATAGATGTGAGTTAATGTGATATGTACTCCCAGCAGTGTTGTATAGCTGTGCAAGCTGTTCAATAGAAAACAATTTATTAGAAATCGAGAAAACACTTGAAAGAGAAATGTTTTTTCATGTCAGTGCTTGCCATCATTGGTGGGGAAGGTGGAGCTTTAACCTTGAAGTTTATACTGTCCAGCATCTTCATTGACACATAGTGACATCAGTGTGCTCGCTTATGCAAAAACTAAGGAACCTCGATCACAGACGAACATCTGTGAGTACAAACATTGTGAGTAGCATAAATGGAGAATGAAATAAAATAGGCTTTGAATTGAAGTTTTCGTCATAGCCTCTGGACTCGGTGGGGTAAAACCCTCTCTGTTGTTTTATCGTGGGATGGCTCAAAAAGTTGTCGACGGATTCTGACTAAACTTGGTGGATGAGAGAGTGGGTGACAAGAACAAGCCGATTAAATTTTGGTTTGGCTCCGGATGCAGATCCGGCCGATCAGTGGGATACAAAACGTAAACTGTTCAACCTGGTGAAGTCGTGCGACCGACTGAGTGCCGTTCTCGGTTGCTTTTGTGAAATTGTCTGGAACATTTTTTTTTTGATCTTGTGCAATCTGAAACATTTGAATATCTTTCAACACTGATATGAAGCAAAACAATGCTTTCGTGGATTTCAGCATCATTGTCGATGAATTATATTGTAGATGTGGAGTCACCGATTTATTAGATAACCTCAAAATATAAAGATAATTGACGATCAATGGATATCAATATATTGTTGCGGTTCTCGTAACCGCATGCATACAACAGATAGGTGTCCCAAGACAGTTATTCCATTATTATACGTGTAGATAATCCCTTTCCTTTTGTTTAGCGGGACAACAAGGGAGTGTGTTGCTATGATCTTATAGCTGGGGTTGCTTGAATCATTTTCTCCTTCTTTTCATCTGATTATTCCTGAGGTAAATCAGCCACGTGCACCTTTGCTGTAAGGTGGAGCCTCATGGAAGCCAGCACGTGCGGCGCCGCTGTGAGCGAACTGCTGCACAGAGATCCTCGTTTCCGGGCGATCCCTGGGCCCCTGCGTGTGCGGCGAGTCATGTAGTTCGCTTCGTAGTGCGGGATTGTCGACTCGGGCTTCCGATTGTCTGGGGAGGATTGCCGATTGCATTAAAAAGGCATGCGAATGAATACCTCTTAAGAGGTTGCACGGATGGTGTTTTTCACAACACAGGAAACACAGCCAGCACGACGCCCGCGCTGCACGAAACGCGTACTGAGGCCAATGAAGATGACTCCACGCCATGTTGGGTGGGATACGAGTGTCGAAGGAGAAGCGGCTTGTTCCTTTTCAACCTCAATATCTGACGCGTATTGGTGTTCGCCCCGCAAACACACTTGTGGAGTTGTGTGAATGCGAGCGCTGGCCACGTGCATAATGGCCGAACTGCGCGCACTGTAAGGAATGTGCTTGAAGGCAGACACGTACTCCGCTCGTGAAACGTGCATGGATTTATCCATGATTATGTACCAGTCGACCCTCCCTGGCAACAGCGGATTCTCCACGAATGGTGAACGTCTTCTCGTCTCAACGGCCAGCGAAGCTACGATCGAGCTGGGGAATGTACAGTGTGGGCCGTGTTGGCGCGCGCTTTTATCGGCGCTGGTCGGGCGCCCGACAGGGCGTGCAGGACCCTCAGCCGGTCGCCAGTGCACGGCCCGGGGGTTTTTGCAGGACGATTTGCGTGCCAATTTTGGTGTAGGTGATTCATGTTATGTCGTGGGGTCGGAGCATAATATTGCCACTGTCTGGGATGGCCTTGCCAGCAACGAAGTGAGGTGGCTTCTGGCCAACGTTGGCGGGCCACATGCGGGCTCGGGTCCAATTGGAGCGCCCGATTCAGGTGATGACGTTCCGATTGGGGGTGCCCCCCCCCAAGCTGCAAGTCCTATAAAGGTCGGACTCGTCCCTCCGCCTTTCTCTTTCTCCACCTCTCTCCCGCTCTCGCCTTGCCTCATCGACACCGCCACGACCCGCCTCCTGCTGCCCGGACTCCGCATCCTCTTCTCCGCCCACACGTCAACCCCACCCGCCTACCTGGCCGCGTGCCACTCCATCCTCGCACTCTGGACTCCGCCCCTTCTCCACTCAAGCTCCTCCTTCACGAACACAGTTTCCACATGCGCGGCTGAAGCCAGAGGCGACACGGCCATTGTCGGGTACCGCACCACAGAGCACCCCCCCCCCCGAAACGTATTGGTGGCGCGTTTTGCAATCGAGCACAAAGGTACAGAGAATGTAGCCTCAACTCCCCTCCCTTCCTGGTTCAAAACTTCCTCTTCATCGAGTTTTCTGTGTGTGTGCATGCTGGCGCCTGTCTGCTTAAGTAAGACCGCAGAAGATCGTTATTGTTATTATTGTTATTATTTTTGCGTGAAGTCTGCTCTGTGTGCCCTTTTGTAAGTTTCTTGTTTATTTGCTGCACCACACCTCTCTCCCCTATCTCTGCACAACACACCCCAATAAATCTTTGTCGTACCACATACCTTTCCTCGCCCACTGTTAATAAATAATCAGGAATGTTCCCAGCTTGTCTTTGTGGTTTCTTTCATTGATCCAGCATGGTCCGAACCCTACTCTCGCCGGTACTTTATTCCCAACGATCCGTTCCTTTTTGCCGGCATGTCCTTGGCAGTATCGCTCGGCTGCATCCGATCCGGTCGAGTGATCCGGTTCGGACAAGGCGCACCGAGGGCGTGTTCCCCGGTAATTAAACCACGTGATTAATTAGGTAACCCGATTAACCCATAGACTTGAGGACCCAAGGTCACGCGGTTGAGTTATTGGCGTCCACGGTCGGTGAAGCGACCCACTGCGTCAGGAATTATCCGTGTGCGACGGCTTACAATTCTGGGGAGTCTGGTGGGAACCGAGACAGCTTCCCCCACCTCGTGGTCTTCTCACCCGTTCCCCGGCCCGCAACAATATTTCGATTGAACCAATGATCACACTTCTCTGCCGAATCTCACTGAACTAATTTCACACAGACGACCGAATGACTCCGTTTAACGCTTTGTTCAGTCTGTTCTACTTCACTCTGCCATTGCAATCAGATTGCCATTGCAATGACAATCTGTCAATCTCACTTATTTGATGGGAAACTCTTGCATTTAATACTTTTTTCATCAAAACCCAATAAACCCCCAGACCCTGATTGCACATTTTTTACAACCTCACTCATTTGGTTTGCCCGGGTTTGACAGTTCAGCAGACGGTCGAACTCAAGATGATATAAGAATCATGAGAGTATTAGACAATGACCAGGTTATGTACATGACGATCATAGACTGAAGTGTAACGCATGGTCTTTACTAAAATATCATTCATCGGTGTAAAATGGACGTCATCTTTTTGAGTGTGTTTGTGTTCTTGGCTTTTGATGATTCAGGTGCGACAATTGGACGATTTGCTGAAGCTGGACACAGTTTTGAGGATGGCTCTGTGGAAGGATGTGGTGCGACCTCCCTGGATCGAGGTCTATTGGTGCGCGCTTCTCGCCTCCTGCTTTCTGCTGTCACTCGAGTGTTGCTTCTGGCCGACCGTGTTGTCGTGAAGCATGTTGTTTCATCCAGACACAAGGTCAGATTTTTGTTTCAAACTACCTTTGATAACACATCTTCCCCCTATTTAAATCGACTACAACAAACCTCTACTAGTACAGAACTAATCTGTTGCAAACTTAACACGACTCACATAACTTAATATCTATGTACCCTTGCCAAAGGCGAAGGTATTGCATTTGGGTCCATTTGTTTGTTTGTCTGTCTGTCTGTCTGTCTGTCTGTCTGTCTGTCTGTTTGTCCACACAGAATGGATGAACATCGGTCACAAACACCACCGAGTGGTTGCCAGTAGTACACGTTCTCTTTTTCAACCGAGCACGTTGACAAAGTATGCACAATTAGAATACGAGTACGTCTATAAAGTATTACAATTAGAATGCGAGTATGTCTATAAAGTATTACAATTAGAATGTGAGTACATCGATAAAGTTTGTACATTTAGAATGTGAGTACGTCTATAAAGTGTGTACAATTAGAATGTGAGTATGTCTACAAAGTATGTACAATTAGAATGTGAGTACATCTATAAAGTGTGTACAATTAGAATGTGAGTATGTCTACAAAGTATGTACAATTAGAATGTGAGTACGTCTATAAAGTGTGTACAATTAGAATGCGAGTATGTCTATAAAGTATTACAATTAGAATGTGAGTACATCTATAAAGTGTGTACAATTAGAATGTGAGTATGTCGACAAAGTATGTACAATTAGAATGTGAGTACGTCTATAAAGTATGTACTATGAGAATGTGAGTACATCTATAAAGTATGTACAATTAGAATGTGAGTTCGTCGAAAAGGAAAAACAATTATAATGTGAGTACGTCTATAAATATGTACAATTAGAATGTGAGTACATCTATAAAGTATGTTCAATTAAAATGTGAGGACGTCTATAAATATGTACAATTAAAATGTGAGTACGTAGATAAAGTATGTACTATTCCGATGCGAGAACGTCTATAAAGTATGTACAATTACAATGTGAGGACGTCCATAAAGTATGTTCAATTAAAATGTCAGTACGTCCATAAAGTATGTACAATTAGAATGTGAGTGCGTCGATAAAGTATGCACAATTGGAATGTAAGTGCGTGTATAAAGTCTGTACAATTAGAATGTGAGTACGTCTATAAAGTATGTACTGTGAGAATGCGAGTACATCTATAAAGTATGTGCAATTAGAATGTGAGTTCGTCGAAAAAGTATGTACAATTAGAATGTGAGTACGTCTATAAAGTATGTTCAATTAAAATGTGAGTACGTCGAAAAAGTATGTTCAATTAAAATGTGAGTACGTCTATAAAGTATGTACAATTTGAATGTGAGTACGTCTTCAAAGTACAGTGGGACCCGCTTAATAGAATCACTTTGGGCCGGACAAATTTGATTCTAATAAGCGGGTGATTCTCATATCCGAGTTCACCAGAGTTGTGGAGTATCAAGCGGATCAAATGTCGAGTACACATACAGAGACAAATACTCAGCATTTAGTTTGATTTATATGACACACTTGCTCAAAACAATGTAACTTACTACTGAAAATAAAACAATTACACGTACCGTACATATGTACTTTTCAAAGCAAAACAACATAGGTTTGTCGATGAGCCTACGCTGTAATGAAAAAATTGTCGATTGTTGCCTGCTTTAACGAGTCTGTGGCAATGGCGGTGACCTGCTTGTCAAGTTTGCGCAGGAAGGCCATGTCACTGAACCCATGTGATAGCAAACCAAGCCTGATCGTCTTAGCTGCAGACATCATTTCCTTGATGGTTGGGACAGAGATCTCTTCTTCCTCCTCTTCCTCCACTTTAGTGTCGGCGTCATAGTCTGCGTCAGTAGCAATTCCCATTTGCGTTGGACTGCCGAAACGATGGCTTCATCTGTGACATCATCGTCTGTGGTTTGGAGAGTGGCGTCCATGTTGACGAAGTCCTGCCATTGGTCGGGATCCATTTGAAGAGGGTTGGCTAACTCGTCGTCGTCATTGCTCTCGACCCTTTCGCCTTCGCTTGCTGCTCCGATGAAAATTCCTCCTTTGCGCCAGCAGTTCACTATGCCGGTAGTCTTCACATCATTCCATGCTGCGTCCGTAAACAGCATAGCATCGAGGATCGTTATCTTTTTCGCCAAGTCACTCGCTGTCATTGCTCTATCCTCGTTGTCAATCTCAGTGAGCACTTTTCGTAGCATGGCACGGCGGTAATGAGCTGTGAATGAACGGATAATTCCCTGATCTAACGGTTGAAGAACAGAGGTTGTGTTCGGCGGGAGAAATGCCACAGTAATGTTCGACAGTTGAAGTGATTGGGGATGTGCCGGACAGTTGTCGATGAGAAGCAACGCTTTCTGGTCATGACGCCGAAGCTCGCGATTCCACTCATCGAGCCATTCAGTGAAGAGGAAACCTGTCATCCATGCGGAGGAATTGGCTCTGTAGCGAACTGGAATTGTTTTGAGGCCTTTGAAACACCGTGGATTCTTGCTTTTACCAATACCGAAAGGAGGACGCTTAGCACCAGTCATCGAGCAGCAAAAAAGCACCGTGATTCTTTCCTTTGGCTTTTTCCCACCGCAGTGCTGATCTCCCTTGAAGAGGAACGTTCCATCTGGTAAGGCCCGAAAATACAACCCGGTTTCGTCAGCATTCCAGATCTCATCAGCCGTGAAGCCTTCTACGAGATCCGGAAACACGTGGTCAGCCATTGTTGTTTCCCTCCTACGTCAGCCGCCGCTGCCTCTCCGTGAAGTTTCTTGTGGACGATTCCATGTCTTTTCTTGAACCGGTCAATCCAGCCGTTTGTCGCACTGAACTTCTTGTTGTTGAACTTTTCCGCGAACTGAGCCGCTTTCTCCCGCATCAGAGGTCCAGAAAGCGGTGCTTCCTTTTCTCCAGAAGTTTGAATCCACTTGACCATTGCTGATTCAACATCGGGTGCGTTGCCGCTTCGCTTGCGTTTCTGAGAAGATGAATCCACTTGACCTTTCAGAATGGCCTCTCGATCTTTCAGAATCTTGCATAGGATCGGCTGGTTAATTTCCAACTTGTCTGCAGCTTCTCGTTGGCTCATTCTGGGCAAAGCGTCATAGTCCCTCAGGATTTGTGCTTTATCAATGTTTGAACGATCCGTCCGCTTTCGTTTTCTGTCCATCGTGGAAATGACGACACGCCTAGTGCTTAGACTGCAGCTGTCAGCCGTCTGCCTATCTGTACAATGACTACCGAAATCACTGTAGTGGCATAGCGTTATTTTTAGCGTGACGTCAGCCGCCTGGTGGCAAAAGTTGGAACTGTGCGGCCAGAAGGCGCTGAACTGTCGAAGTGGATGGCCAGCAGCTGATTCTATTAAGCGGGTTTTTGATTCTAATAAACGGGAAAAATTGTGTACATTTAGATACAATGGAATCGGTCTCAACGATTTTGATTCTATAATACGGGTGATTCTATTAACCGTGATTCTATTAAGCGGGTCCCACTGTATATGCAATTCAAATGTGTGTACGTCCATAAAGTATTTACAATAAGAATGTGAGTACATCTATAAAGTATGTACAATTAGAATGTGAGTACGTCGAAAAAGTATGTACTATTCGTGTGAGTGCGTCTATAAAGTATGTACAATTTGAATGTGAGTACGTCCATAAAGTATGTACAATTAGAATGTGAGTGAGTCTCTAAAGTATGTCCAATTAGAATGTGAGTACATCTCTAAAGTATGTACAATTAGAATGTGAGTTCGTCTTTCAAGTATGTACAATTAGAATGTGAGGACATCCATAAAGTATTTGCAATTTGAATGTGAGTACGTCTATAAAGTATGTACAATTAGAATGTGAGTGCGTGTATAAAGTATGTCCAATTAGAATGTGAGTACGTCTATAAAGTATGTACAATTAGAATGTGAGTGCGTGTATAAAGTATGTACATTAGGATACGAGTACGTCTCGAAAGTATGTCCAATTAGAATGTGAGTACGTCTCTAAAGTATGTACAATTAGAATGTGAGTACGTCTATAAAGTATGTACAATTAGAATGTGAGTACATCTGTAAAGTATGTCCAATTAGAATACGAGTACCTCTGTAAAGTATGTTCAATTAGAATGTGAGTGCGTGTATAAAGTATATACCATTAAAATGTGAGTACGTCTAAAAAGTATGTATAATTTGAATGTCAGTTCGTCTTCAAAGTATATACAATTCAAATGTGTGTAGTCCATAAAGTATGTACAATTAGAATATGAGTACGTCTTTTAAGTATGTCCAATTAGAATGTGAGTACGTGCATAAAGTATGTACAATTAGAATGTGAGTGCGCGTATAAAGTATGTACAATTAGAATGCGAGTACGTCTCTAAAGTATGTCCAATTAGAATGTCAGTACGTCGATAAAGTATGTACAATTAGAATATGAGTACGTCTCTAAAGTATGTACAATTAGAATGTGAGTACGTCTATAAAGTATGTATAATTTGAATGTGAGTACATCTTCAAAGTTTTGTTACGGCTGTGGAAATTCGCATTACACCATAAAAGACCCTCAGGTGAGATATCTTCATAGGCACATGTGTAGTTAGCCCAAACCCGTTGTATAGAGGGAATTTATGTGATTCATCCGGGCTGCGACGCTTTGAGTTCGCCATTTTTTTCTTTCTCTATTGTTATTTTCGAGCATTAAGCCACCAACAACGCAAATAGCCACTACCCTTACCTTCACAACTCCATCCCGCAAACACCGCTTCACCGCCATTCCCAAACGGCACCATAACCATCAAACCACCACCTTCGCCTCTCTCCTTCACAACCAACAACCGCACCACCTGTGAACACTGAACGTCGGGCTGTCTCGGGCCCGTTCGGCGATCGGTGCCTAGCGCACCGAGCCACGAGCGCGGGTGACAGCCTTTCCGAGGGGAAATTCGGATCAGGAATGCTTCACGCCCATTTCTCCTCCGTCCAATTGGCGAGCGCGGTGCGGCTTGGCCCCACCTCCAAGCGTGTGTATGTGAAGTCCGGATATGCAAATTTTAGGATCAGGAGAGGTGCACACCCATTTTTGGCCAACCAATGGCTGACCGGGGGGGGGGGCGTGGCCCTGCCTCCAATCGCGTTCTGATCCTAAAATTTGCATATTGGCTGCTTCTGCCGCTTATAAAACAGCGAGCGCAAGGCGTCGAAAGAAAGAGCAAATTGAGTTTTGGAGTTGCTGGAGAGTGTCGTCGAGAGGTTGCTCCTGGGGGACAAGGAGCGTGCGTTGGCGGGGTGGAGTCTAGTGCGCGCGATGGAACTGCAAGCAAGGGAGCTCGGGTCCGAGGCAGGAAGGACGGCTGTCGGCGAAGAGGTTGCGGTGTGGGGGATCGCTCGTCTCGTCGCGGGACCCAAGCCAGCCAGCCACTCCCCTCCCCCAGGGCATCAACAATTCCCGCTTTTCCCCCCGCGCTGAGATAGTGCAAAAGGGGGCCCCGTTCCCACCCCACCCCAAACGTCGTGCCAACGAAACCCGCCAAGGGGCACGGAGTCGGGGCACAGCGGCGCGGCCACATTTTGCGGCTTGCGCGTCACGAGGACGCGGGAAAGACCTCCCCGGTCTCACGGACCTGGCCCCTCCTCCAGGTCACGCACACATTTGGCCTACAGGCCTGTCTGCCTCCTTGTCTGTGAGGGTGGGTTCTTTCTTTTCTTTGGGGTTTTTGTGCAAATGTCTCTGTTGGCGCCGTCTGTGAAGTAAAACTGCATAAGTGTTGCCGTGTGTGCGCATAGTCGGTTTTAACTGCTTTTCTTCTTGCATTCGCTTTTTGTGTCTGACTGTATATACGTGCTTTCCGTGTGCTGGGAAATAAAACGCTTGCTTGTTGAACTGTGCCCGCTTCGCTTTGTCTTTTCCCATTGACTCTCCATCCTGCTTCATGTAAAGGGTTCGTAGCGGGTGCTTAGGGATGTTTAGGGATGTTGGAACACGAATACCCCCAACTGAACCCAGAGTCCGAAATGGGCGCGGCGGTGGCAGAGGCCGCGATGTATGACACCTCCCCTCCCCCCCTCCGCCAAAACCCCCCGATCCTGGCCGAATCGGCTCAGCCGAGTGCACCCGACATGGCCCAGCAATGCGCCATGCTGGCAGGAATCAGTGGGGACATGCAAGGAATGAAAAACGAAATGAAAACCAATGCGTAACAATTGAAGGATGAAATAAAAAACGGAATGAAAGAAGAAATGGAAAAAATGCGGGGTGAGATGCAGAACATGGGCCGAAGCCTGCAGGCGGGCACGGCGAGAATGTTGGCAATAACAGGGGAGCTCAAAATGGCGATGCCACATGTGGGATCGAATGAGCTGGGAGGGAGTGCAACGGTTGTCAGGCCCGCAAGGGAGGCGGGTGAGGACAAAATAATTCGGGGGACGTGTTGGGCAAGAAGTGTAACGGTGACACAGCGGGAAAAACTAAATGGGGTAACCGAAACGTGTGAGACTAGACACGAGGTGACGACAGGAAATAAAAATAGTGGAGACAAGGGAGGTAAAGGGTGAAGAGGTGACCGAGTTGGCAGAGACACGGGAGATAGAGGGTGAATTGAAAGGGGTTAAGGACGAGCACACACACACGGAGGTCATGGAGGATAATGGGGGTGAGCTGGCGGACTGTTTTGTGACCCGGTGCGAGCGGCTGGATGGCCTCCGACAGGAACGAGGGGAGGGAGTATGCCCCCTTGAGGTGACTCACGACCAGGTGGGTTCGGTCGTGCTTTGCGGGGTTGAGGGGATGTGTGCTGCGAACGGGTGCACGCCGAGCTTGGGGGGTATCGAGACCCCGGAACCCCTTGTGGTGGCACTTATCCCCAGTGTGATTGTCCCGGTGTGTGAGGTGAAAGGTGTGAGTGCGCCCCCGTGTGTGGAAGCGACCCCGTGTGTGAGTGGTGTGGTCGCGAGTGCCGGGGTGCGTGCTTCCCAGCACGCCCGGTGTGGATGAGGCACCGCGTGTGAGTGTCACCGCGTAGGTGAGTGAAAGGGTCCATGTGAGGGAGACAGCGTGTGTAAGGCAGATGTCGGTCGGGATGCGGGAGCACGCAGCCGCGTCTCCCGGTGTGAATGTGATGGAGTGGAGCGGAGCGTCGTAACACGCAGGTGTGCGTGGGTTAAATGGCGACAGAGGGACAAAGGCCGAATAGCGGCGTAGCTATTTTGGGGACCGTGCCAGGTTTACAAGGCGGCGAGCGCGAGGTTCGGGCCGTGCTTTCCACGAGGCTGCCACGTGCTCGCTTGCGGGAGTGAAGCCCGGTCCGGAAACAAGCGCGGTGAATGTTGCCGATCCCGCGACGGACAAAGTTTTGAGGCAGGATTATGGATTTGGACCGGACGGGTTCTCCACGCGGGCGTGTGTGTGAAGCTCCAACGGGCAGAGCACATGTATTCGCGTGGGGAACCCCTCAAAACGCGAGGCTTGTGTTTTTTTTATGTGCCGGGTGACGTCATGGCTGCGTGTAGGGTTGGAATCCAGTAGGAGGGTGAATCCCTGCCGGATGGTACCGTCCAAGAGGGACGAGGGACGCGAACAGCTGCCATGACGTCACGCCAAAGGTGCGCGACTGAATTGCCGCGCTGGTGCGCAGGTTGCGAGTTGCCGCGCTGGTGCTGCGTGAGGAAAAAAAAGCAAGCCTCGCTTTCGGGTGAACAGGATTCCCTGGGCAAGGGGTGGAAGACCCCCTTGGCCAGGGCACAGGATGGCACTAGTTAGGGGGAAGGGTTAGCTTAGCTAGACCGGCTCCATGGGGCAGGGGCAAGTCCTCATGGGGCCCGTGGAATGGATTAGGTAGAGGGATGTAGTTGAGATTTAGGAAGGGAGATGGGAAAAGAGATTTTGAGAACAGTGACAGACTTTGGATGTGCAGAGGGGGCGTAGTTTAGCTACGTAGTGTTAAAAGGAACGTGCTGTAGTTTAAGGGATGACGTGGGAGCACGAGTTAGTTAGCGGAGGTAGTTAGAAGGATGGCTGAGTTCACCGATGTGTGAGTTGAGAATTATGAAGTTAAAACATGTGCTTGGTGAGTGAGTGAGGCCAGCGGGTCTGTGTGAATGGAGCGAATGTGGAATGCATGGTGCGATGAGTGATTGGGGGGAGGAGTGACTCCCGCCCAAGGGACCCTGGGGTCAGTGTAGAGTGGGTTAGCGAAATTGAAAAATGGAGGTCCTTTTGCTGTTGGTGGGAGTTTCGGCTCGAAACCTGTTTGGAGGGGTGCAGGAGCCCTGTTGACGGGCTGGGAGCATGGCTGCGAAAGGTGAGTATCGCTGAGTGGGTGCACCGGGCTAGTCGGCCGTGGTAGGCCAAAGGCCCATGGGGGGCCGGGATAGCGTAGTGGGCATGGGTGCGCCCGCATGATGCGGGGGCCCGGGGTGCCGTTAGCCGCGTGGGCAGTGCATTGGGCACGGGCACCCAGGGAAGGGGCCCGGGGCGCCAGCCTGCCACGTGAGCGTTTCAGGGGAGTCGCCAGGGAGGGCACTCCCCGGTGTTTAGAGAGCTGGTAGGCTCGGAGGCAGTGTAGTGCCCGGGGGGTGCCATAGCTGGAGAATCGGCAGAGGCTAGTGCCTGCCAAGGGAGCCACGCGTCCCAGCCATGAAACCGTGTGAGGGCACGGAGAGAAAATTGGGGGGCGAGGCCCGAAATTGTGAGGACACCAACACAGGCGACGGGAATCTGGGTTGTTAGAACCAATAGTTTAAGCGAGAGGCGCTTGTTGAAAGCCCTGGGGTAGTTTAAAGGTTAATGGTTAGGGTAGATTAGGAAGTGTACCCCTCCGCACCATCCATCCCTTCGCTCTCGTTGTGGGCCACTGGACCCACTTTGGGTAAATGATCGCTGAAGTCTGGGGAGGCCATCCTGAGGCTTCGTTGGGCCTCGACACAGGACGCTAGCTCTTCCTTATTCCCCTCCGGGAAGGGAACGTCGGGGTTGGGAGTAGGCTAGGGGACGATAGGTTAGCCGAACAAAGACAGTAAAGGGGGTTTGGGGACGATTTATAAGGGGAAGTACAAAAAAAAAAAAACAACAACAAAAATATAAGTTGGGGCTGAATTGGGTTTTTACAAATTAAGGGAGTGGGTATTGACAGTGACAGGCAAAGGCGATAGGTGGGAGGGAGACAGGTAGGTAGGTCTGAGCCCACCTTTCGAATGGCCAGCACCTCCGCACTCCCTCCACCAACCTGCACTGTACGGCGAGAGGCCGGCCAACTTCGTCTGCTGGCTGTTATGCTTCAAGGCCTGTGCCGGTCAGCTCCACTGCCGGCTGTGTGCTACAGCGGCCTTGTCATGCCATGCCTTGCCTGTTCACCCTTGCCATGCCATGCCTCCTGCCCTCGTCCATTTTGCCCCCGTTCAATTTTGCTTTCCCCGACCCTTGTTCAATTCCATGCGCGCCGGGATCATCGGAAAGCAACAGTTTGCAAGCTGCAAGAACTGCCCTGTTGGCAGCTACAACACGGGCCTGCACCAGCAGCCCGTGCACCGTTTGTTTGCATCCATCCATCCATCCATCCATCCATCCATCCATCCATCCGTTGTGCTCATTGCGTGTGCCACTTGAGCTGGCACGGAGACTGTGTTTGTGCAGCCCATGCACCGTTGTGGTTCACTGTGTTCATTTTAAAAGGGGGAGGCCTTGGACTGCGTGTGAGCAGCCGGCCACGTTCCCTGTCAACTGCATTGCTGAGCCAGAGACTGAATGCGAGCTGCCTGGCTCCCTGCTAACTGCTTTTCTCTTTGAAGAGTCCATTGATCCTGGGCCATGGTTTCATGTAAATTTTGTAAGGTTAAGGTGTTAAGTTCTACTGTAAATATGAGTGCGCCCCGGCATGTCTGTCTTTGCGCCGGCAATTGTATTTAAGTCGTCTGAGTGAGTGGGTTTGTTTAGTTAGTTACTCAGCCCTCAGGTTATTTATTTTGGGGACATGAATACCATGAATGTCGCACTCAGGGATCCGTAGGTAAAACGTACTAGGGGAGAACCACACATGATGGCACATGAGAATTTGACGACTCGGGACAAGTCTGTAAAAAGGGGAGGGGGTAGTGTTACGGCTGTGGAAATTCGCATTACACCACAAAGGACCCTCAGGTGAGATATCTTCATAGGTACATGTGTTGTTAGCCCAAACCTGTTGTATAGAGGGATTTTATGTGATTCATCCGGGCTGCGACGATTTGAGTTAGCCATTTTTTCTTTCTCTGTTGGTATTTTCGACCATTAAGCCGCCAACAACACAAACAGCTACTACCCTTACCTTCACAACTCCATCCCGCAAACACTGCTTCACCGCCATTCCCAAACGGCACCATAACCATCAAACCACCACCGAAAACCCTCCACCACCTTCGCCTCTCTCCTTCACAACCAACAACCGCATCACCTGTGAACACTGAACGTCGGGCTGTCTCGGGCCCGTTCGGCGATTGGTGCCGAGCGCACCGAGCCGCGAGTGCAGGTGGCGGCCTTTCCGAGGGGAAATTCGGATCAGAAACGCTTCACGCCCACTTCTCCTCCGTCCAAATGGCGAGCGCGGGGCGGCTTGGCTCCGCCTCCAAGCGTGTGTATGTGAAGTCCGTTTTTTAGAATCAGGAGAGGTTCACGCCCATTTTTGCCCATCCAATGGCTGACCGGGGGGGGGGCGGCATGGCCCCGCCTCCAATCGCGTTCTGATCCTAAAATTTGCATATTGGCTGCTCCTGCCACCTATAAAACGGCGAGCGCAAGGCGTCAAAAAGAAGGAGCGAATTGAGTTTTGGAGTTGCTGGAGAGTGTCGTCGAGAAGTTGCTCCTGGGGGACAAGGGGCGTGCCTTGGCGGAGTGGAGTCGAGTACGCGTGGTGGAACTGCAAGCAAGGGAGCTCGGGTACGAGGCAGGAAGGACGGCGGTCGGCGACTAGGTTGCGGTGTGGGGGATTGCTCGTCTCGTCGTGGGACCCAAGCCAGCCAGCCACTCCCTTCCCCCAGGGCATCAACAATACCCCCTTTTCCCCCACGCTGAGATAGTGCAAAAGGGGGCCCCGTTCCCACCCCAGCCCAAACGTCGTGTCAACGAAACCCGCCAAGGGGCACTGAGTCGGGGCACAGCGGCGCAGCCACATTTTGCGGCTTGCCCGCCAACGCGTCTCGAGGACGCGGGTAATACTTCCCCGGTCTCGCGGACCTGGCCGCTCCTCCAGGTCACGCACACATTTGGCCTACAGGCCTGTCTGCCTCCTTGTCTGTGAGGGTAGCTTCTTTCTTTTCTTTGGGGTTTTGTGCAAATGTCTGTGTTGGTGCCGTCTGTGAAGGAAAACTGTATAAGTGTTGCCGTGTGTGCGCGTAGTCGGTTTTAACTGCTTTTCTTCTTGCATTCGCTTTTTGTGTATGGCTGTATATACGTGCTTTCCGTGTGCCGGGAAATAAAACGCTTGCTTGTTGAACTGTGCCCGTTTCGCTTTGTCTTTTCCCATTGACTCTCCATCCTGCTTCACGTAAAGGGTTCGTAGCGGGTGCAAGATCCCGGAAATTAATCTGAACCGTCCAGGTCGATTATAACACCGCTCGGTTATCCGGATAGTACGGAACGGGCCGCCCAAGCGGCTCGTGTCCGGAGTCGACCTGCGGCGAGGTACGATCGCCCGGTCGACCATTCGCGCAGGTAGTTAGGTAGATCGAATTTGGTGAGCAACCCTATCCTGCGCGGGTGGGCAATTGGCACGGTCGTGGTGGGGTTAAACCCCCACCCGTGACAAGCTCCCGGCGTTGTTCCGAGAGGGTCACAACAGAATTGTCCATCCGGTGGGTGACGTGCCGCGATTCGAGTTACGCGGCCGTCCGCACGCCTGCGGGCGCGAATTCGCAACAGTATATTACCATTCAAATGTGTGTACGTCCATAAAGTATTTACAATTAGAATGAGTTCGTCTATAAAGTATGTACAATTAGAATGTGAGGACATCCATAAAGTAATTACAATTTGAATGTGAGTAAGTCTATAAAGTATGTACAATTAGAATGTGAGTACGTCTCTAAAGTATGTCCAATCAGAATGTGAGTACGTGTATAAAGTATTGTTACGTTTGAGGGGGGGTATGCATTCAAAGGGTAATTAGGATATTTAATTAGGTATGCCATGCTGTTCGAGTTTACCAGGATCTCGATGTAATAAGTAGCAATTCAGTGGTGATAAGTTGTCTAGTAAATGTTCATTTCTTCAAGGGGGAAATGATAATTGTCACGTAATTAGATAGGGACACGGGATAGGGTAAGTGTGTCTGCGTAAACCCCTTTTAGTAGTCCCTGGAGGCTGGCCGTGACGTCACAGGACAGGGCTGCGGATGGCTCCGCCCCGTGATCACGATTGGCGGAAGGCGACGGCGGTGGGCCAATAAACTGCTCGATGGGAAGTTACGAGGACAGGAGGATAAAAAGGTTCTGTTCGGGGTCGAAAAGGAAGAGGAAGAAGATCGGGACAAAAAGATCGTGTTTTTTTGGTGTGGAGGCTGTTGCGCGGGAAGCGTACTTGTTGTGCTGATTCGATCGTGTTCTTCATCGTGTCTTGGAGCCTTGCTGATCCTCGTGCCTCACCTTGGTTGGCTCTGGGGTTCTGCTGACTCGGAGTACCGGGTTGAACGGCGGGCGGACCTGCCTCCCTCTCCTTCTCGCAATTTGGCGCCAGAACTGGTTCCCTGGCGGCTGTGAGCGGACTTGGGCCAGGAACAGGAGGTCCACAGCACCACGGTTTCTCCTGCCCCCCCCTTGACGAGAGCAAGGCCAGCTCGTCCGAGGCTGATCCAGGGACAGTTGCGTCCACACCACGGTCCAGCCTGACCACCAGAAGTAGCTACGTTGTGTGTGTGTGTGTGTGTGTGTGTGTGTGTGTGTGTGTGTGTGTGTGTGTGTGTGTGTGTGTGTGTGTGTGTGTGTGTGTGTGTGTGTGTGTGTGTGTGTGTGTGTGTGTGTGTGTGTGTGTGTGTGTGTGTGTGTGTGTGTATGTGTGTGTGTGTACTTGGCGCCTTAGAGGGATTGAGAACTGTATATTCATTGGAATTGTCTGTGTTTTCCCCACGCCCGATCCCACACCATCCCGTCGAATCGCCCCGGATCCCTCTTCTTGCCGAGTCTTGTTATTCCTGGTTAATAATAAAAACAAATAAACATCATCAACTCAGTGAAAAGTGACTCGTGCCACCTTCCTCGTCCCGTTTGCGGTAGAGCGATTAGAACCGCCATGTTTGGGTTATAAATAAATAAACCGCCTCCATCGTTTCGGCTCATTCTACGTTGGCGGGACTGTTCAAGTCCCGTGGACGTCACAGTATGTTCAATTGGAATGTGAGTACATCTGTGAAGTATGTACAATTAGAATGTGAGTGTCTTTAAATATGTACAATTAAAATGTGATTACGTCTATAATGTATGTACTATTGGAATGTGAATATGTCCATAAAGTATGTACTATTAGAATCTGAATATGTCCATAAAGTATGTACTATTAGAATGCGAGTACATCTATTGAATATGTACTATGAGAGTTATTTCGGCGATAAAGTATGTCGTAAGGGTGTGTCCAGACAATGTGAGAATTCGATTCATGCTAAGATACACATCAAGGGTAGAAAATATTATTTCTCTATACACCCATTGTTTCTCCTCCAACTCTGATTCCCCCCTCCCCCCCTACTTCCTGTTCCTTTTGTTCTGAAGCTTACTGTTCGGTGTGTTCTGGCTCCTTCACCAGACTTAACTCTGTATGCGAAAATGGTATATTATGAAAAAGCAACTGTAAAATATGACCTCGAAATGGATTCTAAAACTAGAACTGATGATGTGGTGTAGATTTTAAAAACAGAGTTTCACATTCATGGAGCATAACTGAAGAATGTTTGATTCACCAAAGGTCTTTATATTGGTGCAGGGATTAACCAGAAAATTCCTGGCGCTAAACCGTACATATTTCTGCAGGGTTTCATGGTGTAAGGAGGTCATATACACAGTATAGACAAGAACCAATTTATGTGTGCCCTTAACGGTTATTAACAGCACTTTAAAATCTATCCATCGATGCAGTGGAAGCCAGTGAAGTGTCTTGAGAATTCGAGTGATGTGATCAAATTTACGAGCTTGAACCAAAAGTCTGGATGCTTTATTCTGCTTGAGTTGAAAGGTTCTTCGTAAAAACAGCAGGCAAGCCTGCCAACAGGGAGTTGTAGTCATCCCAACGTGTTATTAGTAGAGCATGAACCAAATTTTCAGTTGTTGTCTGATTCCGGTGTGAGCGGATTTGTGCAACAAGTGCAAGTGGAATAAAACAGATTTTCCGGTTTTTGCGGTGTGGATTTGAAGGAAAGAGTTGGGTCCACTATGACACCGAAATTTGACTAAAATGCGAGTGATCAGGTGATCAACTACAATTTTCATTACCTGAGGTTGAAGCTTTGCGGGAAAGGATATCAGACCCGATTTACAAGGACTGGTGAAGAGCCATGGTTCAGCATGATATTTGTGGCAGACTGGCACCCTAAAGTGTTGAATATTAATTGATATCCTTAAAAATATATATTTGGATGGTTTATTAATTTTGTGTTGTTGAAAATGGCCCATCATCAGGTTTCATGGACAGGTAGATCTGGGTATTATCTGTGTAACAATGAAAATTTAAATTTAAATTCTTTATAATTGTTTAATGTTGATACAGATAAAGAAAAGACAAAAGTGAACCAAGAACAGATCCCTGAGGAACACCTGGCAGATAGATGAATTGGATTGGATAATTAACCAGTAATTTACAGTGAATGTACAATTTCTAAGACGAGATTTAAACTCTTGATGGACACGTCCACTAAAACCAAAACAATAATGAAGACTATCAAGTAGACCATTGCCATCAATAGTGTCGAAAGCAGCTGAAAGGTCCAGAAGTATTAGCAATGCAGTCAATCCTTGGACTGTATTGTACAGGATATCCTTTGTGACCTTCATGAGGGCAGTCTCAGTGTGGTATGACTTTTTAATATCAAACTGGAACGGTTCTCAAAGACATTACTGGCGCACTGCATGTATTCCAGTAGCTGAGTGATAACAGCGCATCCTGAATTTTTGGGATGAAAGGTCTTCGTGAAATAGGCCTCTATTTTTTAAACTAATTGAGTCCAAAGAATGTTTCTTCAAGATGTGGATTTTTATGGCTTTTATAATAAGGATGGAACTGGAGAAGATGTAATGTTGCAATTTATTTATTCGTGGAAGATGGGGTTTTGCAAACACATCTGCGTGTCTGTGTGTGTGTCCGGACCGTAATTTTTTTTTTTACCATTCGATCTTTTGTTTTCAAATTTTCAACAAAGCTTTATTATGAGAATATGGAGAAGACAAATGAAGAATTTGATCAAAAGGTCAAATGTCACCATGATACAAGATTGTCAATATTAATAAAATTTAGCTGAAATTTTAATTATCATTTGAGTTTTTGTTTTCAAATTTTCAACAAAGCTTTATGATGGGAATATAGAGAAGACAAATTAAGAATTTGGTCAAAAGTTGAAAGGTCCCGTTTAGAATAGGAAGAAGAAGAAGTCCAAATTCAAAGCCAACAGGCTTTGCATTTTCAGATGATTTCTAGTTTGTTTCTAAATTAAGTACTAGCAGATATCACCCGTCGCTTCGGTGACGGTAATACTAAAGGGGCGAGGGAGAGAAAGAGGGGGAAGAAGGAGAGAGCGGTGGGGAAGAGGGAAAGAGAAGGGGGGGATACAAGGGAGAGAGGGGTGGGGAAGAGGGAGAGAGGGGTGGGGAAGAGGGAGAGAGGGGTGGGGAAGAGGGAGAGAGGAGGGGGGTGTAATGTCCGAGGTGCAGCGGAACATGGAGAGTGAGCGTTAGCAGTCGCTCCGCTTTATTCCGCGCTCGGATGTACATTCCTGCCACCCCGAGCGGGCGAGTCATGATATACGAAAACCCAACCACGTGATACAGCACACTCCTCCCCTCGTAAAATGACAATTCCAATGATGAAATGACAATTATAACATGACCAAACAAAACCAATCAACATTCAAAATCCTCCAAGTACCGCGGCCGTTTTCTGACCCGCCTTGGGCGGGCAACGCCGCCAGATGGCCCAGGCTCAGACGCCTCCCGGCTAGGTCGAGGTGACACCCTCGCCGGACTTGCCCCATCCGCAACAACCGCCCCCGGCCGACAAGCTTGCTCGTCGTCCTCGGGCAGGACTGAATCAGGTGAACACCCCGTGGGCGTCAGCACGTCCGGCCTTAGCAATACAATGCCTGGCCACGGCGACATCACAGGTGGGGGCCCTACATCGCTCGGCACGGGGGGGGGGGTGACGCTGAACAGCGATCATGCATATGGTCCACGTGCCGCTTCCACACCTCCCCACCATCAGTCCGCACCATGCAATTTGCCGGCCCCAGTACCACAGAGACCACAGCCGGCACCCATTTGGAACCGTGGAAATAATCGCGCACCCCAATTGTTCCGAAAACAATTCGAAGTCGTCTCCGACGAAAACGGGCACCTGTCCGTGCGCCGTGACGCGTCTACCAACCATCCTCGTCAGCCAACTGTAATGTCCGAGGTGCAGCGGAACATGGAGAGTGAGAGCTTCAGCAGTAGCTCCGTTTTATTCCGAGCTCGGATGTACATTCCTGCCACCCCTAGCGGGCAAGTCATGATATACGAAAACCCAACCACGTGTTACAGCACAGGAGGAGGTGGGAAGAGGGAGAGAAGGATGGTGGGGAAGAGGGAGAGAGAGGGGTTGAGGAGAGGGAGCCAGGAGAGTGAAGAAATGGAGGGGAAAGGAAAGAGGAGGGAGGTAGAGCGAGGAGGGGTGGGGGAAGGGAAGGCAGTGTAAGGTGAGATGAACGGAAGGCAGACGTGCGGTGGAGCGTCAAATACGATTCGCACTGTCTCATGAAAATGATTCTGCAGAGAATAACAATGAAGATGGAAACAAAATAATGTCTGAAATCCATTCACTTCCGGTCATACGATAAACACTGCCCAGACATAAATACCGCCAGACGCGTCCGGAGACGAATACGATCCAGACATAACCACTGTCCGGATATGTCCAGAGACAGAAAGAGGAGAGGAGAGGAGATGCGGGAGAAGGGTACTGCACTGTATTGGGAGGGGGTAGAGCAAGGATGGAAGAGAGAGATGGGGGTAGGGGAGTTAGCAGAAAGAATATGTTGTGCTGAATGAACAAGACAACACACGCACACGCACACGCACACGCACACGCACACGCTTACTTGGCCGATATCGGCAATTTTCTGTGAATCGGCAGGATGGAATCAGTGTGATTATCAACTGCAGTACTTACTGTGTACGACCCAGAAACTTTGAGGAGGTCAGGTATGGGAGCATGTGCAAGAGTAGCACGTCGCTGCGTCGACCTTCCGCCGGTACTCCAGGGGCCTCCGCATGGCCATCCCCCAGGCAGATGGCTGGCCCAGCCCCATCTCCTTGAGATGCCGATCAACCTGCTGCAACCACGAGGCACGTGGTCGGCCCATTGACCTCCCCCACTCACGAGACTCCCTCGCTGAGAGAATCTGGTGAGCAGGATCAGCATCGGGAAAACGAGCCACATGTCCATACAGCCGCAGCTGGCGCTCACGGACAATGCAGGTAACAAATCTCATTTGAGTCTCTCACAGCAACTGCTCGTTGGACACAAAGTCTGGCCAGCGATAGCCAAGGTTTCTCCGAAGAGACCTGGTACCAAAGGAATTAAGTCTCCATCTCAGATCCTTGGTCAGAGTCCAAGTCTCACATCCATAGAGCAAGACTGGAAGCACCAAGGACCTCAAGACTTGGACTTTCGTCCTCCCGCACAGGTACCGGCAGCGCCACCTCCATTATCCAGTGAATCCATGACTCCCCAGGCCCGACCCAGACGTCTATTGACCTCTGACTCACAGCCAGCAGAGACATGAATATCACTGCCAAGGTAAGTGAATCTCTCCATGACCTCAACATCCTCACCACAAACAGGCACAGACAGGACAGCAGCATCCAAGATGTCATTGAAAGCCTGGATCTTAGTTTTGACCCAAGAAACCCGTAATCCCAGCGGCTCCGACTCCTCATTCAGCACCTCGAGGGCCCCCAAAAGGATATTTAAACTCTCCGCAAAGATGACTGCATCATCTGCGAAATCAAGGTCGGAGATCTTGACATTCCCAAACGAAGCACCGCAGCTTGATCTCTCTGAGATCCTCCTTAATATCCAGTCCATACAAGTGCTGGGGCCAGTACACATCCCTGATGAACTCCAGTAACAACTGGAAATAAGTCAGAGATGGTACCACCACATCTCACAGCACTCTCAGTACCAGAGTAGAGTTCAGACATCAGATCGATCAGTTTTTGGGGGCACCCCACGAAGACCAAGAATCCTCCAGGAGGGCATCCCGATTCACTGAATCAAACGCTTTACTAAGATCAACAAAGGCTGCAAGCAGCCCCTGCCGAAACTCTCGTCTGCATTCGGTGAGGACTCGAAGAGCAAGCATACGGCCAATTGTTGACCTCTTTGGTGTAAAGCCTGACTGCTCTGGACTCTGGTGCTCAAGGAGATGGTGGCGAACCCGATCAAGAATTACCCGAGCAAAGACCTTGCCCGGCACTGAGAGCAGCGTCACCCCTCGTAGTTGTTGCAGTCTTGGTGATCACCCTTCCCTTTCCAGAGAGGGACAACAAGGCCCCTCTTCCAGTCAGTTGGGATGATGCCTGTGTTCCAGGCAGACCACAGAACTGCATGCAATGACACGAGTGCAGCATTTCCACCAGCCTTGAGAAGTTCAGCATGGATACCACAGATCTCAGGAGCTTTACCTCATTTCAACAGGTTCACCGCAGCCTGTATTTCCACAAGAGAAGGTGGACCACTGTTGATTGGAGGGTCAGCAATAGGGATTGTAACACCCCTGACGTCCAACTCGACAGCTGGTGGATCAGCCTGGTACAACTGCTCAAAGTAACTGGCTCAGTGGGCCTTCACTTCGGAATCCTCTGTCAAGAGCCGACCACCCTCTGCTCTAATTGCAGTACACCGAGGGATGGGTTTGGATGAACGCAATGCACGAATTTACCTGTAAGCAGGACGAGAATCACTTGACCACAGGTGATGCTCTACCCCCTGACAAATTCCTCGCACATAGGCATCCTTGTCCATTCTTAGCGCACGTACAGTTTTACGCCTCAGCTCGCTGAACAGCTCAGCTCTGCCATTCAGCCTGGCTCTGCGACTCTGGTCAATGGTATTCAGTGCCCTTGAGAGACAAAATTCTTCTTTGCTCTACGGTGAGTTCCAAGGCATCCACCGGCAACATCAAGGACAATGGTCCTGAAGGCACTCGACAACTCTTCAGGACCTCCCAAAGCACCCAGACCCCCAAATCTCCACTCAGCTTGTTCGCAAACTCCTCAGTTACCCTCTCATCCTTGATCTTACCAACATCCAGCCTAGGCTACGATGGTACCATTCTCCTGGATTTAAGGTGCAACTTCAAAGTTGCTATAACAAGCTGGTGGTCAGTATTGAGGAACTGAGCACTCTGGTAGACCCTGCACTTCTGGATCATCCTCCAGTGACCATCAACGAGGACATGATCAATCTCCTTTGCCGCACTGCCAGTGTTGGAATACCAAGTCCAGCGATGAGCACGTGGGTGCTGAAACCATGAGCGGGCCACCCTACGTTCATGACTTCTTGGAAAGTCAAGGAACTTAGTGCTATTCTGGTTCACAGTTCCAGACCCATGGGGACCAACACATGTCTCAAAACCATCCCTATCAGTTCCAGTCGATGCATTGAAATCCCCCAAGTCTAGAAGTTTATCTCGTCTGGGGCACTGATCAACCACAGACTCGAGCTTGGTGTCGAATGTATCCTTCACAGTGAGATCACTCGCCTCATTCGGAGCATAAACAGAGACCAGGGAAAGGACACCTAAGGAGTGTCAAATCCTTAGTCTCATACGCTCTTTGACCGGTGTTACCTCAATTTTCATTGGAGTCAGCTTATTGGACACAGCAACAACAACTCTTTGGGAATGGTAACCATCAGAGCGACCAGACCAATAGTAGGTGGAACCACCCACCATGATCTCGCCGCAATCCGGTCTCTGAACCTCAGAGAGTGCTGCAATATCGATGTCCAAACGCTTGAGCTCAGATGATAACAGAGACAGATGGTCATCCTCTCTTTGGGATAGGACATTCCAGGCACCCACCCGAAGAGACCGCTTCAGGTTAACCCAAGGAGACCGCCGTCTGGTGGATGACACCTCAGCACCACTCGGACACACTCTCCTGCAATCTGATCTGGGAATGTTACCCCGTAGTTTCCCTCTTATCATCAAAGATTGGGGGTCCCGAAGGCTTTGCCCCAATCCCGTCATCCGGTGAGCTGTCCTGCGAAGCTGCGAAGCTGTGAAGGGAAGCTGCACAGGAGGTACTCCCACGGAGTGGGTTTTCAGATTTCTTTGCGTTTTTGTGTTTTACGGAATGAAGGGTTTTACGGTGGCCGGAGTGAAAATCCTGCCACCAACCTAATAAGAAGTAACCCATCTGCAGGAGTACGTCCGCAGACACAGTTGGGTACTAGATATGGATGGCCGTGAGCTCACAAGGAGCTCCTCCGCCCTTTGACAGGTTTTGTTTTTAATCCTGCTGGGTGTCCATATCCAAACACACTCCTCACCAAAAAAAAACATGGTGGGGGAGACGGTTTCGTCACCGACAACCCGACCATGGAACAGGTTAGTACAGGTTGGCATGATACCTGGAGCAAGTTACAGATCTAATCTGGCCTGACCTGACTGGTTTAGCTTTCACTGAAAAACAACGTCACATTTCTTTAGACGTTTCAGGCATATGTTCCAAATATTCTTTACAAACAGTTGCGTGTGATGGGTGACGGAGCACGAACCACTCGCTGAGGGTGACGGAGCACGAACCACTCGCTGAGGGTGACGGAGCACGAACCACTCGCTGAGGGTGACGGAGCACGAACCACTCGCTGAGGGTGACGGAGCACGAACCACTCGCTGAGGGCGACGGAGCACGAACCACTCGCTGAGGGCGACGGAGCACGAACCACTCGCTGAGGGCGACGGAGCACGAACCACTCGCTGAGGGCGACGGAGCACGAACCACTCGCTGAGGGCGACGGAGCACGAACCACTCGCTGAGGGCGACGGAGCACGAACCACTCGCTGAGGGCGACGGAGCACGAACCACTCGCTGAGGCGACGGAGCACGAACCACTCGCTGAGGGCGACGGAGCACGAACCACTCGCTGAGGGTGACGGAGCACGAACCACTCGCTGAGGGTGACGGAGCACGAACCACTCGCTGAGGGTGACGGAGCACGAACCACTCGCTGAGGGTGACGGAGCACGAACCACTCGCTGAGGGTGACGGAGCACGAACCACTCGCTGAGGGTGACGGAGCACGAACCACTCGCTGAGGGCGACGGAGCACGAACCACTCGCTGAGGGCGACGGAGCACGAACCACTCGCTGAGGGCGACGGAGCACGAACCACTCGCTGAGGGCGACGGAGCACGAACCACTCGCTGAGGCGACGGAGCACGAACCACTCGCTGAGGGCGACGGAGCACGAACCACTCGCTGAGGGCGACGGAGCACGAACCACTCGCTGAGGGCGACGGAGCACGAACCACTCGCTGAGGGCGACGGAGCACGAACCACTCGCTGAGGGCGACGGAGCACGAACCACTCGCTGAGGGCGACGGAGCACGAACCACTCGCTGAGGGCGACGGAGCACGAACCACTCGCTGAGGGCGACGGAGCACGAACCACTCGCTGAGGGCGACGGAGCACGAACCACTCGCTGAGGGCGACGGAGCACGAACCACTCGCTGAGGGCGACGGAGCACGAACCACTCGCTGAGGGCGACGGAGCACGAACCACTCGCTGAGGGCGACGGAGCACGAACCACTCGCTGAGGGCGACGGAGCACGAACCACTCGCTGAGGGCGACGGAGCACGAACCACTCGCTGAGGGCGACGGAGCACGAACCACTCGCTGAGGGCGACGGAGCACGAACCACACGCTGAGGGCGACGGAGCACGAACCACTCGCTGAGGGCGACGGAGCACGAACCACTCGCTGAGGGCGACGGAGCACGAACCACTCGCTGAGGGCGACGGAGCACGAACCACTCGCTGAGGGCGACGGAGCACGAACCACACGCTCAGGGCGACGGAGCACGAACCACACGCTCAGGGCGACGGAGCACGAACCACACGCTCAGGGCGACGGAGCACGAACCACACGCTCAGGGCGACGGAGCACGAACCACACGCTCAGGGCGACGGAGCACGAACGACACGCTCAGGGCGACGGAGCACGAACGACACGCTCAGGGCGACGGAGCACGAACGACACGCTCAGGGCGACGGAGCACGAACGACACGCTCAGGGCGACGGAGCACGAACGACACGCTCAGGGCGACGGAGCACGAACGACACGCTCAGGGCGACGGAGCACGAACGACACGCTCAGGGCGACGGAGCACGAACGACACGCTCAGGGCGACGGAGCACGAACGACACGCTCAGGGCGACGGAGCACGAACGACACGCTCAGGGCGACGGAGCACGAACGACACGCTCAGGGCGACGGAGCACGAACGACACGCTCAGGGCGACGGAGCACGAACGACACGCTCAGGGCGACGGAGCACGAACGACACGCTCAGGGCGACGGAGCACGAACGACACGCTCAGGGCGACGGAGCACGAACGACACGCTCAGGGCGACGGAGCACGAACGACACGCTCAGGGCGACGGAGCACGAACGACACGCTCAGGGCGACGGAGCACGAACGACACGCTCAGGGCGACGGAGCACGAACGACACGCTCAGGGCGACGGAGCACGAACGACACGCTCAGGGCGACGGAGCACGAACGACACGCTCAGGGCGACGGAGCACGAACCACTCTATATATATATATACATATATATATATATATATATATATATATATATATATATATATATATATATATATATATATATATATATATATATATATATATATATATATATATATATATATATATATATACACAGTTGTGACATGTCACCGCAACTACAGCGGTCAAACAATTATACCGCGAAACAGTTTTCTATATTATACCCAAAATATGGCACATGGATATATATATATATATATATATATATATATATATATATATATATATATATATATATATATATATATATATATATATATATATATATATATATATATATATATATATATATATATATATATATACAGGGTGAGTCAAAAGTAGCGCCCGATTTCTGTTTTTCGGCTGTCAGATTCTTTCGGGGAAGTCATGTTTATAATTGTCTTGCAGATTATTAATTTTCGTAATTTATTTATTTTTGATTTTGTTTTGCAGGTTATTGCTCCGAGTTTGGCAAGTTACTGAATTTGCACCAAATTGAACCATGAATGAAAAGTTACTGAATTTGAACCAAATTGAACCTTTCAATGAATCAACGCATTGTGGCCATGAAACATTACTACAAATGTAACTAGAACTGCCACTTTATAACTGCTGGCAGTGATGACCGGGTACCCAGTCCGTCCGCCTTTGATAAAACGTGGGACTTAAATCATAGTCGCAATTTTCGCATTGAAAGGATAAGCGGTGCCAGAGAAAACATAATTTAATGGTGATACAAACACAGGCCTGCTTCGAGACGGCGCGGAACAGGCGAGTTACGAACCGGGCAGCACAAAGCGTTCAATTTCGTTATTACTGGCTTCCAGATTCAAATAATTAAATAATTCTGACTCCCAAACCGTGTGACCGATCAGGTTGAAATTTTAAGCTTTTGTTTCACATGTCACCTGAATTATAAATGTGAAGGTTCGCATATATAGAAGCAGAGGTTCCAGAGTAAACATTAATTAATATTTATCCTTCAATCCAAGATGGCGGACAAACCATTTGACTTATGATGTCATAATTTGCACCACGTATGCAAACACGATGGTGGATGATAACTGCAAATCTTTGCTTCTCCAGGTTAAACAGTTCCAGAGAAAACATTATTTAATATTTTTCTTAAAACCAACATGGCTGCCAAACCCTGGGCCCGATCCCGTTGAAATTTCAAACCCTCATTCCGCACGACTGTTCCACCATAAAGGTGATGTTTCATATTTATTGATGCAGTAGTTCCAGAGTAAACATTAATTAATATTTTTCCTTCAATCCACTATGGCTGCCAAACGTTGCGTCGTACCTCAAAAGGGGGTGAGAACTTTTTATTTGTCATGGAGAGGCGGTCATAGTGGTGGAGTTTCGCCTGGATCTGTTCAGCCGTTTCAGAGAAAAAGGCGTTTATAGATATTGTTTTTCAATCCAAGATGGCTGACGAACCATGTGACCTATGACATCAGAAATTTATATTCTACTTCCAACTGGGTAGTGGAACACGTATGTGAAGTTTCGTGTTAATCGGTAAAGGTGCGTTTTTCTATCCAAGATGGCTGCCAAACCATGTGACGTGTGACGTCATCATTTTTACCTTGCGTGCACAGACGATGATAGATGATAATTGCAAATTTTCGATTCGTTAGGTTAAGCGGTTCCAGAGAAAACATTATTTAATATTTTTCTTAAATCCAAGATGGCGGCCAAACCATGTGACTTATGAATTCGAAATTAACAAACTTATATCGCCTTCCTGTCCCGAATATAGTCCTGAAATCTCCCCTTCATTGGACCAGCGCTACTGGAGAAGAAGATGTTTGAAGGTTTTAGGGTTTTTTCAAGATCGCCGCCAAAGCATGTGACCGATCAAGAAGAAATTAACAAACTTGAGAAAGGACCTCATGGGGAATATACGTGTGAAGTTTCGTCTTAATCTGTCTTGCCCTTCTGGAGAAGAAGATTTTTTAAATTTATTCATTTTCAATCCAAGATGGCTGCCGAACCTTGTGACCGAGGATATCATAAGTTTAAATTCTGCTTTCCATCGTCGACCCGAACAAGTGTGTGAAGTTTTGTGTAAATCGGATAAGGTCTATTTTTCTATCCAAGATGACTGCCAAACCATGTGACTTCTGAGGTAAAAGATTTTTTACCATGTATGCAGACTTGAGGGACGAAGGCACTTGCAAATTTTCGCTTCGATGGCTTATGAAATTCCAGAGAAAACATTATTTAATATTTTTCTTAAATCCAACATGGCGGCCAAACCATGTGACCTATCACTTCAAAATTAACAAACTTGCATCGCATAGATGTCACGAATATAGTTCTGAAATCTCGCCTTCATTGGACCAGCGCTTCTGGAGAAGATGTTTGAAGGTTTTAGGGTTTTTTCAAGATGGCCGCCAAACCATGTGACCTATCAACAACAAATTAACAAACTTGAAAGAGGACCTCAGGGGGAATGTAGCTGTAAAGTTTCGCCTTAATCTGTACAGCCCTTCTGGAGAAGAAGATTTTTTTTAAAAAACACTAAAAAACAAGATGGCGGCCGAATTAAGTCATCGATGACGTCAAAAATAACATTTTTGAGGATGAATTTTGTCGTAGATGACGCTCAAGATTTTTCCTATATGGCGTTCTACTTGACGAATATTCACCGGTATATTGCTTCACCTATGACGTCACGAAAAATCACACGTATTCCCGAGAGGGAGCTTGTTAAAATGCATGAAGTGAAATTTTTTTTACCCGAGAAGGTTTCAGAGATACAGAGGTCCAAAGTTTGTCTGTTTTTTCAAGATGGCGCCCGTACCACGTGACCCATGACGTCACAATTATCAATCATGTATGCTATCAAAAAAGATACATATTTGGTGAAAAATTTGTGTCGATTGGTCTTACCATTTCTGAGAAAATGGCATTTAAAGCGAAAAAATTTGAAAATTTTGCAAATTTACGGCGGAAGAGAAATAATAATAAACTTAAGAAAAACAATAGGTTACCCAGTCCATTTGACTGGGTACCCTAATTAACAACCAACGATGGTGGCATGCTATTTGGCACAGGAATTCGATATTAATCCACTTCAGAGAAGAAACTTACGATTGGTTGTCGAGAAATTTGAAGCAACAGGGTCCGTAGCCACTGCAAAGAAGTCCAGTCGGCCGAAAATGGCAACGAATGTAGCTAAGGCTGAAGAAGCCATCAGAAGACTGGAACAAAGTCTGCAAAAGTCAACTCGCCGTTTATCTGCAGAGTTGGAAGTGAGCCAATCAAGTATTATCCGTATCCTTCACCAGAAAAAATGGAAACCTTCCATTCCACTCTTACTGCATGCCCTTCATGATAGAGATGACGACCACCGTCTTCAATTTTGCGAAGACTTCTTAGCTAAACTTCACGAAGAGGACACGATGCCAGACAACATTTGGTGGTCAGATGAGGCATGTTTTAAGCTTAATGGCACAATTAACAGACACAATTGTGTCTACTGTGCTGCGAATAACCCAAGAG
>NC_140963.1:11783025-11805525 GCF_056783735.1 Eptatretus burgeri
TCATCGAGGACATCCATGATTTCGCTGTAACCGTCTTCAAGAGCTCGGGTTGCATCAGAATGCGCCAACCAGCGAGTGTCGCTGAGGCGCTTTGGTACTTGCAGACCTTTCGCTTTCAGGACGTCAAATAATCTGGCGGAGCGCGACGTGGAAGCTGTAAAAAATACATACACTTGTTCCACGAATTCAAAGAATGCTGCTGCAGGTCTCCAGTATCCCACGGCCGACTGACCGACTAAGTTCAGTGAGTGCGTCACGCATGGCACAAATATTGCGAGAGGGTTCTCCTGTTTGATCATTCCCTGCATCCCGTTGTATCGGCCACTCATATTAGATGCGTTATCGTAAGATTGTCCTTGGCAGTTAGCAATGTCCAATCCAGTGGCTTTCAAAAAATCCAGTAATGCCGTCACTTGCTGGAGTCCATTGTGTCCTGTGTTGCTCAGAAAGGTCATGAAACGCTCCACTGGAGCCTCGTTCTCGATGTATTGTAGAATACCTGTGAGCTGGTCGATGTGGCTTATGTCAGGAGTGGAATTGACTGACACAGAGAAGTATTTTGCCTCTTTTCACACGTGCGACGATGTTATCCAGAACAGATTTTCCGATGATGGAGACTAACTCTTCACATGTCGTGGATGATAAGTAGCTGGTGTGGCCACTACCTTGGTTGGCATATTTCTGAATGTGCTGCGCCAAAAATGGATCATATTCCGCAAGTAATTCCATTAAACCAATGTAGTTACAATTCGTCCGTGACCCAACAATTTCATCCGATCCACGGAACGCCAGACCACGCTCAGCGAGAAACAATATCACGCTCACACTTCGTTTCAACACCTCCCTCCAATAGGACACAATCTCCCTCACCTGTTTGACGAATTCAGTGTCCACACGACCTGCGGATGTTGCTCTGTCTGACGAGCAGATGATATTCGCACAATGTACATGTGAACGCTCAGGCACCTCGATAGAACGACTGGCATTCTTCCAGTCATTGAATCCTTCCCCGCCCAGGGCAGTAGCGCCTCCAAAGAGCTTGAAAGCGATGTAGTACAGTTTTCCAGTTGATGTGGAAAAGCAAAGCCAGGACCTTTTCACGGACTCTCCGTTTTGTAGTCTACGGTTAAAAAGATTATTGGAGCAGCAGCGTTTCCTACCTTCAACGAACTGTATGGATGAATCAAAGGGACCAGTCGAATTCTGCAGGGGCTCCAAATCTCGTGATGCCCAGTAGTCAATCATATCTGACGATGGTCGCTCAGAAGGCCAACATCCAATGTCATTGGCAAAGCCAGGTCCACGATCAGTCAGTATATCTCGCGCTTCTTCATCTGATGCATGTTCTTCATCGGTGGAACCTTCCGAGATGTTGGGCATATCTTGACGCGGGGGTTGCGTTGCCAAATCCGCTTGTTCTGTCTCTGTTGGTGTTCCAGCCTCTGTCATGGATGAATCGCCTGTTTGTGCAGGAGTGAAAAACTCTGAGATTTTCTGGGTCTTGTAGACGACGGCCTTGTGTCTTTCATCTTTTTCCTTGGAACGTTTCCGCTTTTGAGCACCACTGTCATATTTCCGTGGAGCCCTGGATTTGTGCCTGTCGTCACCGAAGCCGCTCATTGTGGTTTCTCCAGCTGGTAGGTGCCGAGTAACCAAGATATTGTCAGAGTGCACGTGGGACGTACCAGAATCACGAACAACAGGTATGTTTCACACACCTGGAACATAGAAAGTCACCCCGTGTTACTGTGCTGTGCGTGCCAGTAAACAGGGTACTGACAGCGTACCCTGCCAGCCGCAGTTTCAGTGTGTACAATACTTCCCCTGCCAGCCGTGTGCTGTGCTGGCCTGGCCTAGTTTTACCAGATCGACTTTCACCTTTTCACCTCTCCTCTGGCTGGACCTCTGTATTCCCTCTGTGCTTGCTGGGCTCTGGCGGGCAGTGCCGTAGTTCGTTGGTCACACTCAACCATCCGAAGCATCGATGATCGATCCAAAAAAGAGATCCGAATGCGTGCCCCCAATGCCCGAGGCTTGCCCTGGGAATTTTTGACCACGTTGGATCCATTCCGTGGACCGTGGAAGAAACGGCTTGAAAAAGCCAAAGCTTGAAAAGGACCCTCACAATGACGGACAATTTTGAAAAGATATCCTTACAAAGAGTTTACAATCTTTATTCACCGACAATAAAACTTTAGAAGCACATTTTCAAGGGATTTTCAAAATGTCATCGAAATTGTGGGGGGCCCCAGGGCCATGGCCCCACCTGGCCACCCCTAAATCCAGTAGTGGGGTAGAGCATCACCTGTGGACAGGTGATTCTCATCCCACTTACAGGGGAATTCGCGCATTGTGTTCATCCAAGCCCATCCCACGGAGCACTGCAGTTAGAGCAGAGTGGAAGGCACTTGACAGAGGAGTCTGAAGTAAAGGCCCGCTGGGCCGGTCACTTTGAGCGGTTATACCAGGCTGATCCCCCAGCTGTCGAGTTGGACGTCAAGGGTGTTACAATCTCTGTTGCTGACCCTCCAATCAACTGTGGTCCTCCTTCGCTTGTGAAAACACGGGCTGCGGTGAACCGGTTGAAATGGGGTAAAGCTCCAGGGATCTGTGGCATCCATGCCGAACTTCTCAAGGCTGGTGGAAATGCTGCACTCGTGTCGTTACATGCAGTTTTGTGCTCGGCCTGGAACACAGGCATCATCCCAACTGATTGGAAGACGGGCCTTGTTGTCCCTCTCTGGAAAGGGAAGGGTGATCGCCAAGACTGCAACAACTACCGAGGGGTGACGCTGCTCTCGGTGCCGGGCAAGGTCTTTGCTCGGATAATTCTTGATAGGGTTCGCCACCATCTGCTTGAGCACCAGCGTCCAGAGCAGTCAGGCTTTTCACCAAAGAGGTCAACGATTGACCGTATCCTTGCTCTTCGTGTCCTCACCGAACGCAGACGAGAGTTTCGGCAGGGGCTGCTTGCAGCCTATGTTGATCTCTGTAAAGCGTTCGATTCAGTGAATCGGGATGTCCTCTGGAGGATTCTTGGTCATCGTGGGGTGCCACTAAAACTGATCGATCTGATGTCTGAACTCTACTCTGGTACTGAGAGTGCTGTGAAGTGTGGTGGTACCATCTCTGACTTATTTCCAGTTGTTACTGGAGTTCGTCAGGGGTGTGTACTGGCCCCCACACTTTTCAGCACTTGTATGGACTGGATTTTAGGGAGGATGTCGGAAAGATCAAGCTGCGGTGCATCGTTTGGGAATGTCAAGATCTCGGACCTTGATTTCGCAGATGATGCAGTCATCTTTGCGGAGACTTTAATTATCCTTTTGGGGGCCCACGAAGTGCTGAATGAGGAGTCGGAGCCGCTGGGATTACAGATTTCTTGGGTCAAAACTAAGATCCAGGCTTTCAATGACATCTTGGATGCTGCTGTCCTGTCTGTGCCTGTTTGTGGTTAGGATGTTGAGGTCATGGAGAGATTCACTTACCTTGGCAGTGAAATTCATGTCTCTGCTGGCTGTGACTCAGAGGTCAATAGACGTCTGGGTCGGGCCTGGGGAGTCGTGGATTCACTGGATCATGGGGTGTGGCGCTGCCGGTAGCTATGCGGGAGGACGAAAGTCCGAGTCTTCAGGTCCTTGGTGCTTCCAGTCTTGCTCTATGGATGCGAGACTTGGACTCTGACCAAGGATCTGAGACAGAGACTTAATTCCTTTGGTACTAGGTCTCTTCGGAGAATCCTTGGCTATCGCTGGTCAGATTTTGTGTCCAACGAGCGGTTGCTGAGAGAGACTCGGTTGAGATTTGTTACCTGCATAGTCCGTGGGCGTCAGTTGCAGCTGTATGGACATGTGGCTCGTTTTCCTGACGCTGATCCTGCTCACCAGATTCTCTCAGCGAGGGAGTCTCATGAGTGGAGGAGGCAAATGGGCTGACCACGTTCCTCGTGGTTGCAGCAGGTTGATCGGCATCTCAAGGAGATGGGGATGGGCCAGGCATCTGCCTGGGTGAAAGCCAGACGGAGGCCCCTGGAGTACCGGCGGAAAGTGGACGCAGTGATGCGCTGTTCTGGCACATGCTCCCATACCTGACCTTTTAAAAACGATAAATGTATAAACCGACGAGCATTGGGTGGCTTTGACACCAACTCTGGTTTCTGTGATTCGTCACCAATGAGTGACGGGCCTAATAACGATATTTCGCATGATATGTCAAAAATGTTATGGACAGATTCAGACAAAACTTGGTGGACATGTTGCCTGTGTGACAAGGACAAATCTATTCGATTTTCGTGAAGATCCGAATCCGGATTCGGACACGAGAATTTTTTTTTAATTACCTCCATCACCGAAGGTGAAGGAGGTTATGTTTTCACCCCCTTTCTGTCTGTTTTTGTTCAGGATATCTCAAAAAGTTGTGGATGGATTTGGATAAAATTTTGTGGACAGGTTGGGTGTGTGACAAGGATGAACTGATTAGATTTTGGTGAGAATCCGGATCCGAACACGAGAATTTTTAAAGTGATTCTTCACCATGGAGAGCTCGATCGAGCCAAAAACGATATAGTACTGTATAGCATGATATTTCAAAAATGTATTCGGCCTGATATGTTCTCGTGGATCAGGCATTGCGTGGTGGAGGTATACCGAGTGCCCTTCTAGTTTTTATAAGTGATTCTTCAGCATTGAGAAATGGGGCCAAAAACGATATATAGCACGATATCTCAAAAGATTGTGGATGGATGATAAAACTTAGTGTATGAGTTGGTTAGTTGGCAAGAACAAGCCAGTTTAATTTTGGTTCATGTCAGCATATCCGGCCTACCAGTGGGATACAAACCGTATGCTGTTCAGCCTGGCAGAGGTATGCGCTCTACCGAGTGTTGTGCAAGTTGCTAATGTTTTGACAAACGTGTTTATTGAATGATATTGTTGCCAGAACGTAGGTTAGAATTGATTGCTATAGACAGATTGTTCCTTCCTTTCTGAATTTTAACAGCGAGGAAATGAACGCCATAAAATATTTTTGCTGATCTGTATTATGACAATGCTTTGTCTGGCTTTAACCTTTATCTGAAAACGAGAGATTGTACAATGAAGGCAATGAATCTGAATTGGATGATTCAGCATATAATTGAGAGACATCTTTTCAATGTTTGGAATTAACATTCAGATGTTTGTCGACACATTCACATGATAATGCACAGTGTTTAGCCACCCAAACTCCTCCCCCTCCCTCCCAAACTTCATCCCACCCCCCCCACCCCTCCCCATGCAGTTCCTATTTTGCACCATGCTGGGAGAATTTATTACAGTGGTCTGTCCTACTGAGCCACTCAGACACACCGTAATGTATTCCTTATGTTCATTCCAGGAATCACACAGTGCATCTGAGAGGTGACAGCAGCATGGGGTTTGTCTACTTTGTGATGTTGTGTGCCCTGCACACCAAGTTAAATCGCAGAATCATTGAACGTGACAGTTTGCTTAGAAAGATAGATTATTGTTTCTATAAAAGGCTTTTAGCTTGTGAGGTTGTCATTCATTGACAAATATATTCAAATATGAAGCCAAAACTCTTGTTCTATGTAACTGGTAGTGCACAGACATTCTGTATTTTTATATTTTCACTGGTAGACGAGAGCTTTGCTGGAAAATCCGTATTTTCCTCCAGATGCTCGCATCGCATTGCAAGTGATTTCACAAACAAACATGCAATTCATCCCTGCAGTACTTCAACTTTTAAACTTTGACAACTTTTCTTTTCCATATCTAAAATATCTTTCAGTGCAGGAGACTGCATTTTGAAATGGAGTTCAAAAGGCAAGTAGGGGAAAGACGTTGTGTAATTCAAATTTCAATGGGTTTCATTAAAAGTTAGGGTTTCACTGAATAATATGAAGTGGTTCAAATGAATATTGGTGACCCCTTTGTGTTTGCTTATTGCATGGAGGTTTCTGGAATAACGACAAAAGTTTTCCATAACAATATTTATGAAACTAAAACGACTTTTTTTGGAGAGATTTTTGGATCAGAATCACACAGTGCATCTGAGAGGTGACAGCAGCATGAGGTTTCCAAGCTGGCCTCCAAAGCCAGTCGCCAACTTGGAATCCTGCGTTGGGCAAAGTCTTTCCTTGGCCCACCTGAGCTCCTGACCACATACAAAGCTTTCGCCTGCAGTCTGATGTAATACTGCTCTCCCCTCTGGGCTGGTGCTCCTGCCCCTCACCTTTCGTGGCTTCACGCTGCGGAAACCAAGGCATTGAGGATCATTTGTATCGCTCACGGTGAGGCTGAGTCTTTGGACCTCTCACTCTCTCACCGCAGGCAGGTCGGTGGTCTTTCTGTCTTCTATCATCTCCTCTTCAACCTCGCCCCCCCTCCCCCACCACGCTGTTTGCTATATGCCCCCCCCCCTCATTATTTCTGCAGGGTGCTTAAAGTTCACCAGCAACCCCTTCTGGTAAAACTACCAAAATCGAGAATCACTGCTCACCTTCACTCTTTCATTCCTCTTTTTTTCCCACCTTTGGAACAAACTCCCATACACTCTTCAATACCACTCTTCCCTCCAGGTCTTCAAAACAGCTGTTCACCACCATCTCTTATCTTCCCCCATCCAAAACCATGATCTTTTCTCGCCCTGTTAATCCACCCCAAACCCACCTCCTTCAACTTCCCTGCTTCCCTCCCTGAAAGTCCCTGCCGTGTAAGGACCTGTGGTATCCATCTTGTTTACCCTGTGTTCCACGCCCCATGCCTCTCTCTCCCTTCCACAGATCTCTTGATGTCTCTGTTCCCCACTATTTTGTCCTTCCCTCTCCCGCCCCACTTGTCTCCTGCTCCCCTTGTTCTATGTTCTGTGTGTTTGCTCTCACTCGAGCCTCAACAGTGCATACAAAAAAAATCAAGGATTGAAATGATCTGCTTTGTCAAACCCTACATAACGAGAGTTAATTGAACACGTTACTCTGCCCATTGTTAAGCATATGCTTAAATTGAAATAACATAACAATGTTAAATATCGTGTAAAAAATTCCGGAAGTTTAGCGCTATTTTTATTTACGTATTTTTTGAGTACCTTGTCGAGGCTCGTATGAGAGCAAACACACAACGCACAGCAAGGGGGGCAAGAGACAAGAGGAGCGGGAGAGGGAAGGACAAAACAGTGGGGGAACAGAGACATTAAGAGATCTGTGGAAGGGAGAGGGATGGGGCGGAGAACACGGGGTATACAAAATGGACATTACAGGGACTTTCAGAAAGGAAAGCAGGAAATTTGAAGGAGGTGGGTTTGGGGTGGATTCTCGGGGGAAGAAAAGATCGAGGATTTGTTTGGGGGACGATAAGAGGTAGTGGTGAACAGCTGTTTTGAAGACCTGGAGGGAAGAATGAGATTGAACAGAGGGAGGGAGTTTATTCCAGAGGTGGGAAAAAAGAGGAATGAAAGAGTGAAGGTGAGCAGTGATTCGTGATTTTGGTCATCTTTCCAGTTGTTGGCGGACCTTGAGTGCCCTGTGGAAATATGGTGGGGACAAATCGCAGACAGAGCAGGGGGGGGGGAGACCAGAGAGGAGACGGTAGAAGACAGAAAGACAACCGACCTGCCTGCGGTGAGATAGTGAGAGGCCCAAAGACTCAGCCTCATCGCAGGAGATCCCATTGATCCTAAATGCCTTGGTTTCCACAGCGTGAAGCCGAGAAAGGTGAGAGGCGTGAGCACCAGCCCAGAGAGGAGAGCAGTCCTCATCAGGCTGCGGGCAAAAGCTTTTTATGTGGTCAGGATCTCAGGTGGGCCGAGGAAGTACTTTGCACGATGGAGGATGCCCAGTCAGCGAATGGCTTTGGAGGCCATGTTGCAAATGTGGCTTTCCCAGGAAAGATCATGGCAGATTGTGAGACCCAGAAGCTTGAATGAAAGGTCTTCTTCCAGAGGATTGTTGAGAAAGTATATGGGGGGGGGGGGTTCCAAACGGTTCTTTCGGAGAGACATCATGAGAGTGTGAGATTTGTCAGGATTGAAAGACATGCTCCATGTGTTTAACCAGTTTGTGATTTTACCCAGATCTGCAGAGATGGAAGAAGCTGCTGCTTGTCGGTCTGAGGTATGACAGGTGGTAGGGCAGAGGGTGGAGTCATCAGCAAATATTTAAAGAGGATTTTCCAGAGTTGGAGAGATCATTGATGAAAACCAGAAAAACAGGGCCCAGAATGCTACCTTGAGGAACTCCAGCCTGGACAGGAAGGGGGATGAGAGAACTCCATTTAGGGCCACACGTTCACTGTGAGAGGCGAGGAAGTCAGCGAGCCATGAGTGGAGTTGGCCTTCGATACCATAGGAAGAGAGTTTGCTGAGCAGGGCAGGGTGCCAGACAGTGTCAAAAGCACATGATATGTCTAGGGATATGGCTCTGATTTCATGCCTGGCATTGGTGGTGGTCGTATGGCAGCTTAGCTGCCGGGTTTGCTTTCATTTCTTGAAGCGCGACTGTGTCGCTGATGCAGTGCCCTTCGACCAGTACACACACTGGAACTCTACTCATTTTGCCGACCTCGGAAGGATCACTGGCTAAGTCAACCCCCTGGTGTATTAATTCAGCGGTTGACGGGGCTTGAACTCAGGACCCTAGGATCCCAAGCTGCCACCCTAACCACTAAGCCAACACCAGGCTATAGGACAAATGAAGACAAGAGGGGATAAATCTCTGCATGAGATAGAGCAAGTTTCTTTGAAAGAATTCCCAGGATGAGTTGATGTTTGAGAAAGTAGTGATGGGAGACCAGTCTAAAAACTTGATGGCTGTTTGAAGTCCTTACCAGTCAGCCTGAGTGAAATGCCAGACTCGCTGGTGCTGAGGTTGTTCTCCAATAACAGCCAGAGAGATGTTTACTTTGACAAGGATGTGGTCAGATGAATTGATTGGAGCGGAGGAAGAACAGCAGATATTCTCAGGGAAATTGGTCAAATTCAGATCCAGAAGAGATGGAGTTCCATTGGTTGAGATCCCGGTTGGGAAGTTGACTGATTGAGTCAGTCCCAATGAGTCGCAGAAGTCTTTTGCTGAAGAGCCATGGCAGGTGAGGGAGGTACCCACACCCAGCCAACTGGCATGATGATAATTGAAGTCACCACATATGAGGAAGAGAGAGAGAGAGAGTTGGGATGAGAGGATAGATGTTGGTCCATGTTTTCGGGTCGTGAGGTGTAAATGGAGTCATCATTGTTTGGTGGACGGTACAGCACACATATAAATATGAGGTGTGAGTGGAGGGGAAGCCGTAGCCAGAGGTATTCCTGTGGGTGTGGGGGAGTGAGGGCAGTACACGGAGAGTGAGGAATAGAGTTTTTGATGAAGAGAGCAACTCTTCCACCAGGACGAGTCTCAGGTCTGTCATTCCGGAGGATGGAGTAACCAGGGAGAGATACTTGGGAGTCAGAGACATCTTGAAGGACGATCGTTTCTGTTAAGCAGATTATGCCTGGTTTATCAGTGGCAACCTGAATGAAAAGATCGGTCAGGTTTGAGCGAAGGCCCCGGGTGTTTGAGGTCCACACTGTTAAGAAAGATGGAGGGGAGGAGGCTTTGGGTGCAGGGGATGGGAGGGGAAGGATAGGACGAGGGAGGAGTTAGTGAGAGATGTTGACAGTGTGTGGGGGATTCCAGAAGAGCTCGGGGAGAGGGCTGGATGAGGAACAGAAAAGACTCAACAGTGATGGGATGAGGCACATTGGGGAGTCATAAGAGAGTGGGGCAGAGGGAAGTTGAAGATTGGAGGAGGTGGAGGGATGAGATGGAAGAAAGAGAGCAGAGGAAGGAGGCAGCTTTCTGGATGTGAGGGGGGGGGCAACTTTGAGAGGGGAGATTGGAGGAAGAAGGGTGAGAGGGGAGTGTTGATGAAGAAGGGTGAGGGGGGAGTGTTGAGGGAGAAGGGAGAGGGGGAGTTTTTGAGAAAGGTGAGAGGGAAGCTTGGAGTGGGAGGGGAGATTGGATGAAGAAGGGTGAGAGGGGAGTGTTGAGGGAGAAGGGTGAGGGGGGAGTTTTTGAGAAAGGTGAGAGGGAAGCTTGGAGTGGGAGGGGAGACGATGAGAGCAGGGATTGCCAAGGGGCAGGAGGGTGATGGGAGAGGGGGAGGATGAGACTTGGCAGTGGTAAGGTGAAGAAGAGAGCAGGCATGGGGAGGTACAATATTTGAGGGGTTGGGAAGAGGGGGAGGTGTGAGAGGGAAGAAAGAGAATGTTTGAAATGTTGCGTGTACTGATAGAGAGAGTGAGATATCTGCTATGTTATAATGGAGCCCACAGATGCTAGAACACCACACACTTTGGGACAACAGTGGAGTAGCTGATACTGAAGCAGAAGACAGTGAAGAGGCGCCAAGAGCAGAGGTTGGATGAGGGGCAAGATGGGAGGGTTTATAACACCTGAGGAGTTAGGAGAATGTAGATTTAAGGAGGCGAGGTGAATTGCCACTGAATTTGGAAAAAAGGGATGATTGATGGAACACGAACATGCATTGCAAACTGGAATTAAAAAATGTTTTTAAGTCAGAGATGCGATTAAATATATTACATGAGGGATGCAATCAAGGAGAATTAAGAGAATGGAGAAAAGAGACGTTGTAACAGTGGGATGTTTTCGACAAGGGATGAAGGAAAGGTCCAATTGAAAACATTATTTCACAGAAGAAGAAAAGTGCATTATGATACAACATAGGGAATGAAATGTGTGAAAGAGGAAATGAAACATTTTAAGATAATTCTTATTTTGATAAAAACCAGGTGAGGTCGTGTAGATGAAGGAAAGGTTGAAGAAAAAAATCGTGAAGGTGTATGGTGAATGTCAGTCAGCAAAAGTAGAAGAAAGATGGTAGATCAGCAGAAGGAGGAATAAGAGAGTCAGTACAGGAAGTCACGTGGTGATGTGGGGTATAAGGCGAGGAGGAAAAGGTTTTTTGTTGTTGTATTTTATATTTTAAGGCATAAAACAGAGAGTATAATTGAGAGGGACAGAAGGAAGGTGGAGGGAAAAGTGGAGAAAATACAATAAACACGATCATGCACACAAACAGGAGGAAGGTGAGGCCTCAAGGAAACCCGATTATGAAAATACGATGAAAACTCAACAATTAGCTCAAGTTTTAACACACGACTGAACTAGGAACACACAGTAAACACAGAGATAACAAAATAACAGTAAAAACACGACAAAAATGACCGGAAAACTTATTTTTGAGAATGTCGGCAGAGACCTCAAAGAGGAACCGCCACCGTTGCTCAAGAACCAGAACTGGAATTGATCAATGCCTGTCTGACCTACAGGAAAGTTGGACAGAACTTTGGAGTCGGGATCAATGCCTGTCTGAACCACGGAGGGGCACGCATCGAGAACGTCAATTATCACAATTTTGCGTAAATTTTGCGATGCATAAATTTGCATTGAGAACGTCAGACCTTGGGCTCTCAGCTCCCGCAGTGACTTACTGCAATAGCAATCGGTGATAGAAAATACCCATGTCATAAGCTTTCAAGAAATGTTTGGTTCACGTTCCTGGGGTTTCTGGGGTTTTTTTTGTAAATAAACATTTAAAGTTACATCACTCTTTTTGAAACATCCTGATCTCTCAATGGTGAAGAAAAAGAAAATCACTTTAAAAGTTAACCAACTCTCGTATCCAGATCTGGATCTTCACCAAAATTGAATCAATTCGTCCTTGTCACACGCCCAACCTGTTCACAAAATTTCATCCAAATCTGTCCACAACTTTTTGGGATATCCTGCACACAAACAAACAAACAAACAAACAAACAGACAGAAAGGGGTGAAAATGTAGCCTCCTTCCACTTTCAGTGGTGGAGGTAACAAAGAACAACTAAACAATATATTTGTGAACAATATCAATTGCAATTATAAATACCATTGTAACAGTATATGCGACTGTCTTTTCAGGAATTCCTTCATTGCTGCATTCTATAATAGTGCCATATCCACGTATGATGACATAAGCTGACTAATATCCACCACTTGGTGATTCTGCCTGCAATTAATCTTTGGAACAGACCACCCCTTCCTCCCCCCACCTCCACTCCCCTCCCACAACCCCAATCCACCACTTTCCATTCTGTCACCCATCCACTCATGTGTGACGTCTTTGTCTCCCTTTTCCCCTCTGATCCTCTGTCGGTCTGTGAAACTGCTGCCCCCTGTTGTTTAGCTCCTCCCATGACCAAGATTTCTCGATTAAAAAAAAAAAAATTAAATATACCTTACAACATCCCTGGGTTCTTGTAATTTACTTTGGAATCTGAAATTACAAGAGTTACGAACCGTATTCGCATTTCTTGGACCTGTTTCAAATTTTCCATTGGAGATCTGCAATGCAGCGTTCCATTCGTATCTTACTGTCCTGCATTATCAAGTCAAGGGGTATAGATCACTATTGTTGCAATAGATTTATCAAAGGTGCAGTCAGTATCGTTGTGTGATGTCAGGCAATTTTCTGAATTTTTATTATGAATGAATGCCTATAATCATTTATGTCCATTAACTGAAGGAAAAAAATAACATTTAATCTTTCTTTGTTTGAACTTGTCCACATTATTGTACTGACATGGCATATAAATCAACATAACAGCACTTTATAGGGGGAAGTTCGTCAGGAAGTTCAGCTAATTGCTGTTGATTGACAACTCAATAATGGATGAGCTAATGATCAAGATTGAGGTAGATACTTCTTACCTGATTGGTGGAGTTGAGGTCCAATGCCTGTCAGATGCAATCAACGACCTGATAGTTGCTAACGTTGCCGGAGCTGTGGCACGAGACACTGGACGCAGCGTGCCAAGAGGTAGGCGTGGTGACCACTTTAGATATAGGCACAGAGGGTAAGTTTTCTCCTTTTTTGATGTTACCCGAACCCAGATGTCGAAGAGGATTTCAAGGTGGGAGAGTTCAAACTGCAGGAAGATGTCGAGGCAGGAGTTGTATCCTGAGCTGTCTAGACAACCGTACATTCTTCGATGTAGTGAGTGCTGCTGTTGTGGGGCTCATTGAAGCGACCATGGAGGGCATGATCGATTATGAGAACCTGTTGTATATCAGCACCTTCAATTCCAAGGAAAGGGTGGCAGGTGTTAGGTTTGGTCAGAATCATGTGCTCAAATCCAGGAACTAAGATTCATGGTCAATGAGTATCAAGCTTTGTGTACACACGGCCTTAATCATGGTAACCTGACTACAAGTGGACCTGTTCCATCAAAACTGTTCACAATTCAATACGCTGATAGGGAGTCATTTAGTTCAGAGCAAACAAGAGATGTTGGAGAAGGGGTCAATTCAGTAGTTTAATGAACCATACACATCACCATTGGTGATAGTTCACTTAAAAAAAAAACAATGGGACAAACCTCATTCGTGTTGACTTCAAGAAACTTAAGATTCATGTATGTGAACAGACCCAGTGGTGACAGTCATTGGACTATTCCAGAAGCTCATTGGGGATGTTTTTGTTTTTTATTACGGAGGTTTATCTGTAAGGCTCTGAACCAGAATTCTTTGGCTGTGCTGTCATAATGGTGGTGTGCGGCTCAGCTCATGGTTTCTTTGGTGAAACGTAGCATGATTTTCGCTCCTTCTGACATATCCCCAGCATACAGGACGTCGATTCACTTTCTTGCAAGAGCCCCAATTGTTTGGTAGAAACCGCACAGAGCACAGCCTTGATAACATCCCACTCTCAGCACCGGCTCTGGATGGTTGAACTCATGTGTCTCAAACATTAATTGCATTAAGGATAAGATCAAGTGAACAGAGACAAATTTATGTGAGGCACTGGCTTCAAAACACATGGCCATTGAATAATATAGCAAATGCACATTCACAGAAAATGGGTTGCATAAGGCAGGTGGTTCCAACTTGTAGATAATACACGATGTCGATTTTTAGTCCGCGCATGCGAAGCGAAAAGCGGGGTTAAGAAATTGGTTCACGTCTCTCCATCTGTCCACAAATATCAGTTTATTCTCAGGAAACAAATTATTTAAATTGAATGTTATATTTTGAACGTGAATCGGGAAACAAACTTGCCATTTAACAGTGCTTTGGCACTGAATTTGTCTCGATCACACATGCCCAGAGAGGAGTGAGATAATAATATTTTACTTTGCCTGTCGAGAAACAAAATTGAACATCATTCCAAAGAGGAGACTGACTGTTCTTAAAGACGTCATAAAGGACACGTACAACATGCAAGAATAACGAATGTATGTGTTAGATAGGGTGGTGCAAAAGATGCTGCATCAATGGCGGCAAATTCCGGAATTAATTTATTTGTACGACTTTTCCAATCTCTATTTCATTCAAATTGAATTGTATACTTGAATAGTGTAGAACACAAATCACCTTCTTGTCGCTTTCAAGAACCTCCAGTTTTGCAGCGCTTGGACATATTGTTACGGTTCTGCAAAACCGCATACCTCCAAGACAATGGCACACAACATACAGAGATCCCAAGGCAGTTATTTCAATAGTATGTGCATTAGTTGGTCCTTTCCATATGTCTAGTGGGTAAATAGAAAGATGCGTTGCGTGGGACTCTTTCAGTTCGACCTCTTCAACCTTCAATCTTTGCATTCTTCCACCCCCTTTATCTCACACGAAACATGCAAGCAGACATGCAAATCCATAAAGATGGAAACAATAGGATCCAAGTGAGCAGCACAGCGAGTGGCGGCTATGCATTTGTGCACCAACTTTCCATTCAAAACTGCGCACCAATTTCCAATTGCCATTTCACCCCAGACCTTCATTCTGCTCACCATACTATATCATGCTCACCACAACCACTTCATACGACGATGACTAAAAAATCCCCACAACAACCCACGCTTACATTTTCCATTGCAAACACGACCATTATTCGCAACTTCATTCCAAGGAACTTCAACCTCTTCCCATACAATGCCACGTTACATTCGTACCTCATTTCAAATGCCACAATGTGCTCCAACTACTCTACACCCGCCGCAGCTGCCGCATATTCATCGAACACTCACCACAGCCTAGAGGGACGCTGAGGAGACAAATGTCGGGTTATTTGGGGGCATAACTTGAAGCGCGAATGTGCGCTGGAACTCGTTTAGGGACCTATGGGTAGCGCAGGGATTTCATTAAAATGCTACGTTTGAATTGAGGTCAGCGCATGTTCAGGTCCAGAAAGCGCCTCCAAAAACCATGGCCCCATGTATCCGTCAGAGCTGTAACACGTGACCCTGTCGGCGAGCGACTGAGCCAGATTTCAGGTTTGGGACCTGGTGGGGCGTGGCTTCAACCACTATGGACCAATAAGGAAGCTCAATTTCCCGAAGAGCCTCTTTTGATTCAATGTTTGGCTCCTCCCCTCACCCGTGGCTCATAAAAGGAGAGAATGAGGCTCATTTTGGAGAGTATCACGGGACAGAGCTGAGCAGAATCACCAGGGGACAGAACGATAAGAGGACAGACATCTTTCACACATCTTTCTCTACCATCTATCTATTGTCAACTGTGGACGCAAAAGAGCAATCAACGTGGGCAAGCCTGACCAACTGTTCTTTTCAGAGCAAAACCAAGAGCAAACTCAAGAGTGAACCAAACTGACCTGCACCTCACATTCTTCCTCTTACACCACACCGTACCTCACGTTGCAATACACTTGCACCTCTCAAACACACCCTCGAGACACCCTCAGTGTTTCTCCCTCCTCCACTTTCCTTAAGCGTTCTGGGTTGCGTCGGTCTGCCGGCTACGCCAGGCATTGAGAAGTCATTAATCCTCAACTGCTTCTATCTCTCTTGGCTTTCTCTACTTTTCCTCGGGTTTGTGTGCATGTGATGGCACCTGTCGTAGCATAAGTTAAGACTGTATAAGAAAGAATATTCGGGATAACTCTGCACTGTCTTCTTTTGTAAATATTGTTTGCCTTTTGCCGCACCTCACAATTTCCTTGCTGTATACTTGCAATCAATCCTATTACTGTGCCATATAACTTTCCTCACTCTTTGTTTAAATAAATGTGCTTGTTAGAAATGTATGCAGCTCATTTTTGTCTTTTCTTCCATTGGTCTGGCATGGTCCGCACCATAGCTTAGCCAGGACATTATTCCCCAATAATCTGTTAATTATCGCGTGCGTACTTGGCAGCTCCGCTCGGCTGCACTTGAACCGGTAAGTGACTCAAGTAACACAAGTATGTACCGAGGGTGTTATTCCCTGATAAGGAGATCATGCGTTCTTTGGTAAACGGTTGTCAGACAGAGGACCCTAGGTCACGTGGTCAAGTTATTGGCATTTGTGGTCGATTAATTAGCGATCTGCCGCGACACAAAGTTATTTGTATGCGACAGCCTGCAATTTCCGGTGAGTCTGGAGAGGAACCCAAGACAGCCCCTCCCTCATGGCTCTCCCTCGATGCCAGGTCCAAAACAATATTAAATAAGGGTGGTGTATAAGCAGAAGCTGAACTTTCAGAATTTCTTTTTAATAATCTTTAAAATCATTATTTTATTTCAATTGAGGTATATACTGCAACACTGTGCGGGGTAATGTGTTCTATGAACTCTCCAGTTACCTTCTCCGCCAAAGGTCCCTCCTTCGTATGCATCACAACGCTGCGGGTCCAGTAATCTGGTACTCATTTCACCGACCTCTGAAGGATGACAGGCTGAGTCAACCCCACCTGGTGTAAGTTCAATCATCGACAGGGGCTCAAACTCAGGACCCTATGCCTAAGATCCCAAGCCAGCCACCCTAACCGCAAAGCCAACACCAGACTTGCCACTGAAGGTGGAATGATAGATGGCATGATATTTCAAAAAATCTTTGGGCCCGAAATGTTCTGCTGTATAACGTTTGCGTGTTGGAGGTATGCGCTCTACCGAGTGTCCTTTAGTCATAAATGTTGCTTGTTATTAAAAACAAAAAAAACAAACATAAACAGGCTGTTTTGCTTGCAATCATTATCTACATCATAAAGCAGGAGGTTGATGTGTGATCAAAGTTAATTTATTGCTTTATTTTTTTCAATACAACTCTGTCGGCGTGTTTGGCTTGAAATCTTTTTTTTTTACAAGGCGTACACACTGTGCAGCAAGTTTTTTTTTTTTTTTTTTTTTTAAAGTATAATTATGGTAACAACGAAAGAAAAAAAAAGATTTCCCCCCACTGAATGCAATTTGTCACATTACGCTTTTGTCTCCATTGTTCTGCTTTCTTGCATATTGAAGGATAATCCAATAACTAATGTAACATTGTTGTGCTTGACGTGCCAATTAATGTTGCATCATTTATATTGTTGTTGAAAATGTAATCCTGGAAATGTGGGTGTGCTCACACAGTCAGCAAATTGGACTCCAGAAGTCAGCAAGAAGATGGACGTAGCCTTGGCTTCTTCAAGCCAGTGTATGGAGGAGATCTTGAAAGAGGTATTTTCTCTTCCTTATCACAACAATTTTTTTGTGTTTTTTTTAATGTGCGGGGTCAGGAGGATTGCGGGAGTGAAGAGGGTCGATAGAAGGAGGATGGATGGACTGAGGGAGGAGATCGATGCATAGATGAGCTTGACGGGGAGATTTCTAAAAAGCCGGCTGAAGTGGACTGGACACTTGGTGCGGATGGAGGAAGAGAAAATGGCAAATGAGAGTGGATAGGTTGAGGGAGAAAGGTAGGGAGAAAAGATGTCGACCAAGGTTGAGATGGGAATATTTGTCAGGATGGATATCAATAAGGTGGGGTGGTTGGAGAGTCGAGAGAGATAGTTGAGGTCAGGGGGAAATGGAGGAGTATTGTGATCGAGGCAAGGCAGAAGCTTGTACGTCCTGGCTTCTTCAAGCCAGTGTATGGAGGAGATCTTGAAAGAGGTATTTTCTCTTCCTTATCACAACAATTTTTTTGTGTTTTTTTTTTAATGTGCGGGGTCAGGAGGATTGCGGGAGTGAAGAGGGTCGATAGAAGGAGGATGGATGGACTGAGGGAGGAGATCGATGCATAGATGAGCTTGACGGGGAGATTTCTAAAAAGCCGGCTGAAGTGGACTGGACACTTGGTGCGGATGGAGGAAGAGAAAATGGCAAATGAGAGTGGATAGGTTGAGGGAGAAAGGTAGGGAGAAAAGATGTCGACCAAGGTTGAGATGGGAATATTTGTCAGGATGGATATCAATAAGGTGGGGTGGTTGGAGAGTCGAGAGAGATAGTTGAGGTCAGGGGGAAATGGAGGAGTATTGTGATCGAGGCAAGGCAGAAGCTTGGTACTGTTTGGCCTCACCCCTTATAATGGGATGATTAGAAGAAGTGTGGGCTGTCCCTTTTAAACTTAACTTGATTAATGTTGGACATACTACACTAAATCTATTTCTGAAATGAATTGCATTGAAATGAATATGGTGATTATTATAATATGCCTTTCAATGTAATTTTGCTACCCCAAGTTGAATATTTACAATCGTCTGCTTTCAATGTATGTCGATTCTTACATTTTGGAAATATTTTTCCATTTCTTATTCCACAATATTATTCTTCCCACGTCATATGGAGGAACATTTTCTTGCAGTGGATGAGCATGTTGGAAAAGCTTCAGGCTTAATGTTGTTCACATTGAAGTCTTGGATCAGTGAATTAGGTATAAAGGGGTGGGATGAGTTATTAACCTAACTCGATGTGAATATTGTTCACACTTAAATACGTTGCCAATACATTGTATATAAAAGTTTTGTGTATCTAACGTGACATCTAACGCGGGTGGAGGGTTGACATCTAATGTGGACGGAGGCATATCTATCAACACATTCGCATCAATTTCGATTTTCTCGTTCTTCACATTGTCAAAGGCTCATGGAGGATCTGCAACACCAACGAAGGACACACGTGCAGACAAATACTTGACATCAGACAAACACAGCAAAGTGATGCAACTTCCAAGGGCATTCCAGGTACTGGTGATGTCATCCTTGATGTCGCTTTTCTTTCGGCGGTCAGCAGGTTAATTAAGGACAAATTTCCTCCTCCCCATGGATGTTAACTCTTATGGTTTGTCTGTGTTCTATCCTCTAAATGCTGAGTTTCAATCAAGGGAGGAGCACATACCATTTTAAAGGTTTTTTGGTAGGACGTGACCAGGGTCACAATCGAACCACTGACGACCCAAGCTCAAAGGGTATGCTTTAACCATTATACCACTGAGTCTTGTAATAGAAGGGAAAATAACAAAGAAGAAAGAGATACGGACAAAGGCCTTCTGAATTTTTAAGGAATAACTTGCAGTCATGGAGTATGTGCAGTCTTCAGCTGTCTTTGGATGAAGAGGCCGAGAAGTTCAAAATACTGAACCTCTTCCAGTGACTGACCCTGGAAATAGAAAGGTTGTTTCGTTTGATGATCATACTGGAGCAACGCGGTGAGACAGTGTCTTGCCATGATTGAATGACATGTTCCATTTGTCAGACCAGCGTCTTATCAATTCCACATCCATTATGTACCGTGTGATGTTTGCTGTCTGATACAGTGGTGTTGGTTGTGCCAACATGCCCAAAGGGGATTTTACTTTCTTTAGAGTTTGGGTTGTTTATTCTTTATTTACTTAACTCTTTTTTTTTTTTGTTTTTGGTGCGTTTGATGCTTTTGCGATTATTAATATTTCATTATTTTAAAATGAAAGATAGCACAATGGCTATAAACTGTCACATCAGTGTTTCACAGGCAGGGTGATTCATCAATGTGTGAGCTGTCACTCGGATGGACGTTAAACTGGACGTCCCATCTGCTGACATTAGTTGGTGGGCGTTAAAGATCCCACGGTGTCCTTCGTGAAGAGTAGGCAAGCTATTGCCGGCACCCTGAACAAATTACAAATTCCTGTCCGAAACCAACAGAGGGCATTGCATCAGCGGCACAGCTGCACCCTCAGTCAATAACGCTACCCCACAGCCTTGTGCTGCATATAAACGAAGAAGAATCACATGTCAGAAGACGTTAACATTTTTCACTTCGATTGATTTTTAAAGTTTACTTCCGTAATCCAATCATTTGTGGAACCACTGCATTTCTTTGTAAGTACTTTATAAGGTAAGCGTTGAACAACATCCATATTGGAGTATTTCATGAAGCATACACAATGCCCATTTATTTTATTTGTTTAATGCTTGGTCTTTTCAATGACTGATCATTTAACGATTGTCACCTGGTTGTTTCTTCAGCTACTGATCACTGCAACAGAGCAAACCTCTGAGCTTTTAGCAGCACATGGTGAGAATGGACTTCTGCGCCAATTGAAGGCATCTGCAATTGACGGAGATTTGGAGGCCTGCTCGGAGATTTCGGCGCGGCTGCTTGAGCTTGGTGATCAGCTCGTGGAGGTTTGTTTGAAAGGACAAAGGCAGGAGAATCAGCAATGTTAAACGATGTGTTTTGAGGGTGTAGAAAATAATATTAAAATATTATAAGATGTTTTTAAAGAAAACGATTTAAAATCAACTTTATCAATAATTATATTGCTGTAACTAGAACGATACTCAGTATAACGCATACCCTCTGCCAGACTGAACAAGTTATGTTTTGTATCCCACTGATAGGCCGAATCTAGATCCGTACCTTCACCAAAATCGAATTGGCCTGTTCTTGTCACCTGTCCAACTCGTACACAAAGTTTTGTCATAACTCGTGCACAACTTTTTGAAATATGATGCTATACATCATTTTGGCCCATTATCTCAATGGTGAAGAATTACTTTAATAATTTAAAAATTCAAAAAAATTCTCGTATCCAGATCCAGATCTGGATCTTCACCAAAATCCCATCAATCTGTCCTTGTCACACACTCGAGCAGTCCACCAAGTTTCATCGGAATCCATCCATAACTTTTTGAGATATCCTATTCACCAGCAGACAGACAGGGGTGAAAACATAAGAGCAGTCCACCAAGTTTCATCGGAATCCATCCATAACTTTTTGAGATATCCTATTCACCAGCAGACAGACAGGGGTGAAAACATAACCTTCGTCCACATTCGGTGGCAGAGTTATATTAATAACAAAAAAATAATAATACCCATGCAAACAGGACCATAACATTTTTTTTTGTCAAAACCTTCACATTTCGTGGTCTAAAGAAAGCAATTATTGCGAATTTTGGAACATTACGGTGCTAGGCAATTGTGCCAGTATGTGGCATCGCACAAGCACTCTTGAGTCGAGTGACACTTTCCTTACGTCACGTTTCGATAACTACGGTACATGAAACCATTCTGTCTATCTTGAAAGATAATTACACTGCTTGAAGAATGCGAACACCACATGGTATCAAAATTTTGAATGCAAACCGATTTGTGCATTCAATGAGGAGGGGGAGAGGAGATTGGGACGAATGGGACCATACTCTGTGCAGAGCGTTGGTGCTGCTCAAGCAGTCTCCTTGGCTATTCGCCACTCCGACACAATATACCAGCATGCTGGCACTCATCTTGCCGACCTCGGAAGGATGACAGGCCGAGGTAACCCCACCTGGTATTAATTCAACAGCTGAGCAGGATTTGAAATCAAGACCATAGGATCCAAAGCCCGCCACCCTAACCATAAAGCCAACACCAGGCAATGCATTCAATGAGGTCACTTCAAATTACAAAAAAGCAAGAAAGGTAACATATCTTTTATGTGTTTGACTGTCGTAAATAACGATCGTATTTGAAGAAGAGAGGCCTGTTATTTACATTGTGACGAGGGAGATGGAGGAATTGTATTTATAGGTTGATATCAGTGTAATAAACCTGGTGTTGGCGTAGTGGTTAGGGTAGCGGCTTGGGATCCAAAAGGTCCTGAGTTCAAGCCCCGTTGGCCGCTTGAATTAATACACACCAGGAGGTTGACTCAGCCTGTCATCCTTCCGAGGTCAGCGAAGTGAGTACGAGTGCACTGGGCCCGGTGTATGCCCCGGTTAGAATAGTTGTACCATATCCCTGTGTCATAAGAGGCGACCAGCGTTGCGTCAGGAAGGGCATCCGGCGTAAAACCTGTGCCAAATCATTATGCAGATCATAACGGATGATCCTCTGTGGCGATCCTTAACGGGAGCAGCCGAAAGAAGAAGAAGATATCGATGTAATAAACCTCTGCCTGTCCAGAAGTGAAGTTACCATGTCATTTTAGTTCATCTTTCTTCCCTTCATTGTAATTCATATCTCAACTAGAACAGCACTTGGTACAGCGTATATACCTCCGCCAGGCTGAGCAGGTTGTTTTGTATCCCACTGATAGGCCGGATCTACATCCGTACCTGAATCAAAATCTAATCGGTTTGTTCTCATCACCTACCCAACTCATCCACCAAGTTTTGTCATAACCCATCCACAATATTTTGAGATATCAAGCTGGATATTGTTTTTGGCCATATCTCGCAATGGTGAAGAATCACTTTCAAAATTCTAGTTCTGGATTCAGATCTCGATCTTCATCAAAATCGAAACAATTCGTCC
>NC_140963.1:11810525-11838025 GCF_056783735.1 Eptatretus burgeri
TCCACATTGGCAAAATTGATTGATGAAGTTTAAACATGGCTTTCCCTAGGCTATCTAGGGAGGGCAATTTTGTTGTTGCCGGGTTTCAGTTCCCAGCAACATTGTTCCCATTGGACAAACTCGAGTTGAGTTATGATGAAAAATGTTAAAATGTCTATAATTTAGCCATTACCTTAAAACTAGGACCACTGGACCTGGAGAATATCTTTCCCTGGCCTAATATTGTAACCCAAATGTGGTAGCATTCTAACTTGTGGGTTTGGAGAAGAAGATTTTTGAAGGAATTTACACGATTTTCCCAAAAATTGACCAAGTTGACCATTTTGACACACTTCCAGCCATGTGATTGGCATGACCACCACAAGTTAACATCTCTACCCTGGTCTAATGTGGTAGCATTCTGACTTGTGGGTTTGGAGAAGAACATTTTTGAAGGAATTTACGCGATTTTCCCAAAAATTGACCAAGTTGACCATTTTGACACACTTCCAGCCATGTGATTGGCATGACCACCACAAGTTAACATCTCTACCCTGGTCTAATGTGGTAGCATTCTGACTTGTGGGTTTGGAGAAGAACATTTTTGAAGGAATTTTCGCGATTTTCCCAAAAATTGACCAAGTCGGCCATTTTGACACACTTCCAGCCATGTGATTGGCATGACCACCACAATTTAACATCTCTACCCTGGTCTAATGTTGTAACCCAAATTTGGTAGCATTCTGACTTGTGGGTCTGGAGAAGAAGATTTTTGAAGAAATTTACTAAGTCAGCTATTTTGACTTACTTTGTCATGTAACCTAAAACGAGCTTTGCAATTCCTTTTGCCAGTCAGGCGGGGATCGTTGCTGCCAAATTTCAGCCAGATCAGCCCAGCGGTTTGACCGGAGAACTCGAAAAAGAAGACAGATGGGCGGACAGACGGTGCGCGATGACAATACCTTATCTGGAATTTAAATATAGCTAAAAATTAGGTCAAAGCAGAAAAAACATTATGTCAACCCCACGTGCTTTTTATATATTTGCGTTCTTGATGCAAAGTTTAATTCAGTAAGTTCCAGCCGGCTCTGAGATACAACTCGGACATTGGCAGAAATAAAAAACCCAACGTGGTGGTTTTGTATTGTTAGTTGTTGAAGAAACTCGAGGGTACCATGAAAAATTGGGGGTGCTAATTGTAGAAACAAACCCGACAATAGCTATGTTAGCCTTTCCTCATCCTATAGGAGAAGGTTTCATGAAACAAGTTCGAATTGCGAACATACCCCATGGGAGTTCATTCACATACCCCATGGGAGTTCATTCGTACAACTCTCAGGTGATCGATAGCATGGACGACAGATCGTTTTGAAATTTGGTAAGATTTTCATCGCATCAGAAAAAGAAACCAGAACACCTCGCAAGAGTGAGGCTCGTTTCATATCATTATTTGCGACTTAATTTTGCATTGGGCATCACCCAGCGCATTTAATTTTTTTTTTAATAACAATGTTAAGAAAACGGGCCGAAAGGGCTGTTTCTTGGCTCAAAGGGCCAGAATCGCACTTTGGGCTCAGTTAATGCCTGGAGAATGGTCTTTAGAACACACCTGTCAAGTTTGGTTCGGTTCCGTCTACGAATAATTTAATCGAGAAATAACAATTTTAAGAAAATGGGCCAAAATGGGGCGTTCCTCGGCCCGAAGGGCAGCAATCGCACTTTGGGCTCAGTTAATGCCTGCACATATGTGTCTAGTATATGCCTGTCAATTTTCATCAAATTCTGTTCACGAATAATGGAGAAATAGACGTTTAAATGAACTGTACACAAGAAAAGAGAGAACGCGGGCGGCGCTTCGACCCCGTAGGGTGGAAGACCCCACGGGGTAAAAAGAAAGTCGCACACATTATATAGCAAAATATGAAACAACAAATCATAACATATGTCCTTTTTGTCGAAAAAGACAATTGTCAAACTAATGGCAGTTTTAAAACAAAAGTTTGGTTTAAAAAAAATCCCTCGAATTTGGCATACACCGATTGATAATAATTTGATATTTTAAGATATAATGCTTCAGTGAACTCGTGCAATATATCAAAATTTTCCATTTTACCATTCAATTTGTGCAGTGAAAACAGTGTGTTATAAAGCAGATGTTACTTTGACGAGAGAAGTAGATGTCATCGTCCCCTCTTAATTTATCATTTTTCTGACGTTCACAGAAAACATCATTTTTCATCATTAATGGTTTCGCACAGACACTAATGCAAATATGTAAGCAATTTAGCCAACTCTTTGAGAAACTATTCCAGACAAAATTTTTTTACATTAGCTGTATGATTATTTTATTTTATTTGGCATGAGACCAAAAAAATTAAAAAGCTTCTTCTTCTTCGTTAGTCTGGTGTGTCTTAGTTGTTGGTCTACGACGTGAGGTTAGCCGTTTTCAGATAGCCTCTGTCCTTGTGGCCAGGTGCTGCAGTTCTTTCCATCCTACCTCTCGGCGATCGATATTTCAGGCAGTCTTGCACAAGATGATCTGCAGTCTGGGGGAGGCCACACTCGCAGTCGGATGAGTCAGCAGAAAAATGCTATTGTGATTATCCCTTTATCATGAACCATCCTCTCCAAATGATGATTGTTCTTGCACTCAAAACTTGGATGATTCCAATATTTTCTGCCATATTTCCATGTTAATTTCCTGACAGTGTGAGAGTGAGCATAAATAAGTATGTGAAATAAGAATTTTTACATCAATGAATTAGTGTCCAAATGACGTACAAAGCATACTGTCACCATCTGATATATTTTTCAATTTTGCTGATGCACCTTCACCTTTTTGTTGAGTTTTGCTGACGCACCTTCACCTTGCCAGATGTTGGTCATTTTGTACACAAGAAGGCAGTGCGAATCACTTTTCTCATGCTTTACGAACCTGTCTGTTGCTTCATCTCATTTTTCCAATTTGTGTACCCTCATTGGAAAAATGCATCTTCTGACTTGCCTGTTGCTGATACTCTCCAAAGATGTGCCCGTTGGCAAACATGGCAAAATGCTGCCCGTATCTATTGGCTGCCTCGCTATCCCATTTCAGCCAAGGACAAGTCTTCAACCATTCTGCCCGAAACCTGCCATTTCTATCTTGCCTAAAGCCACACGTTGTTGGCTTGTGGGGGCATGCATGCAGAGAAGTATCTTCTCTTGTAGACTTGTCATTTTATGAGTGAGGGGCTTTTCTGGACATCCTGAGATGTGATGGCTTCATTCAAAGCAGACGATTCAGAAACTTGTGTCGATGAAGATCCAGGTTCAGTGGCCGTATCTTCCATCGGAGCTTGATCTTGGTCCTCTGAATCCGTGTCTTGGGATGTGCCACTGCCATCTGTTCTTGTTGGAGATTTTTTTTTTTTTTGCCCCACAGAGTTGAGAGCGAATGGCATCCTTTTAGGCTTTTCTCAAGTCCCTGAGGAATTTTGCCCTGTTTATGTTTCCCTCTGTCACCTTTCTTTCCCTTTCCCTCTTTACCCCTCCTCGATATTCTCTATTTTTTTTTGTGGGGGTGGCATGTTGGGGGAGCAAAAATCACACTTGACCCTATTTTAATTGGGGGATGAGGGGGAGGGGGAATTCCCACCACTTTTGGAACCCTGGCCTCCACCATGATGCTCACCTCCTCCATTCCTCCCTCTCTTTTTTTTCTGTCGTCTGTGGAACTCCAACTCCGTGTTGATATTCTGATGCCTCTTACCCCACTTCTTCAAGATTGCTGCCCCATTGTCATCCAATGTTTTTTTACCGTACCCACTCTTGCTGTTTTATACTTGCGTTATACTGTTATACGTTTTATACTGTTATAAGGTCACTCGTTGACGCACCCCAACCTACCTCCTTTTTCCCTTCCCTTACTCATCTACTCATGTGCAATTTATTTGTCTCCTTTAATTCATTATGTGAACTGCCATCCTCTGTAGTTTCGCTCCTCCATGGCCCGAGATATCTTTATATTTAAAATGCTTATTTTTATTATCTACTCCTACATGGATTTCCACCTCACAATACCGAGTTTATTCATTTTTACCCTCGCCAAAGTAGAGGGTACTGTATTTGGATCCGTTTGTTTGTCTGTTGGGTGGTCGCTAGACTACCGTTATTCTCAGGTTTTCCATCTGTCTGTTTGTATGTAATGGACAGCTCGAGAGGCCAGAGGAGTCGACCGGTTTTGATGAAACTTGACTGGTAGGTTCATACCAGGATCTAGTTCTATGCTTTTGAGCACCGTTGCTATGGACGCCACCGTTGCCCAGCAACGGGACTTTGAAATGTTTGAAAAAATCCGAAAAATATTTATATCTTTTGTTTTTTTCGAAAATCAAAAATCGGCGTCCGCGCTTTTATGCACACTATAATCAACCTCTTTGTCAAAAATTTTCAGCCCGATCCGTCAAAAACTGTATGGCTAGTATGCAATTATGTAGCGACCACCCATGTCGCCTTCTGGCTTGTTTGTTTATCTTTTGTCTGTATGGTTGTTTGTTTGTTTGTCCGCACAGAACTTTTTTTTTTTTTTTTTTTTGTATACCTTGGTCGAGGGTCGTATGAGAGCTAACACACAACTCACAGCAAGGAGGCATGAGACAAGAGGGGCGGGAGTGGAAGGGACAAAACAGGGGGGAACAGACACATTAGATGAACTGTGGAAGGGAGAGGGATGGGGATGGGACGGGGAACATGGCGAAGAGAAGATGGACATTTCAGGGACTTTCAGGAAGGAAAGCAGGAGAAATGAAGGAAGAGGGCTTGGGTGGATTATCGGGGGTAGAAAAGATCGAGGATTTTAATGGGGGAAGATAAGAGGTGGTGGTGAACAGCTGTTTTGAAAGCCTGGAGGGAAGAATGGGAAAGAATAGAGTGAGGAAGTTTATTCCAAAGGCGGGAAAAAAGAGGAATGAAAGAGTGAAGATGAGCAGTGATTCGTGATTTTGGTAGTTTTACCAGAAGGGGGTTGTTGGCGGACCTTGAGCGCCCTGTGGAAATGTGGTGGGGACAAATCGCAGAGAGAGCAGGGGGGGCAAGGCTGGAGAGGAGTCGGTAGAAGACAGAAAGACCACCGACCAACCTGCGGTGATTGAGTGAGAGGCCCAAAGACTCAGCTTCATTGCGGGAGATGCCGATGATCTTAAATGCCCTGGTTTCGACAGCGTGAAGCCGAGAAAGGTGGGAGGCAGGAGCACCAGCCCAGAGGGGAGAGCAGTACTCCATCAGGCTACGGACAAAAGTGGTCAGGAGCTCTAGAGGGCCGAGGAAGGACTTAGCACGACGGAGGATTCCCAGTTGGCGACTGGCTTTTGAGGCGAGGTTGGAAATGTGACTTTCCCAGGAAAGGTCATGGCAGAAAAGACTTCTTCCAGAGGATTGTTGAGAAAGTGGATGGGGGGGTTTTGTAAACGGTCCTTTCGAAGAGACATAGTGAGAGTGTGAGATTTGTCTGGATTGAAAGACATGTTCCACGTGTTGGACCAGTTTGTGATTTTATCCAGATCTGCAGTGAGCGAAGAAGCTGCTGCTTGCCGGTCTGAGGGATGACAGATGGTACGGCAGAGGGTGGAGTCATCGGCAAAGAGAAATAGAGGATTTTCCAGAGAGTCCGAGAGATCATTGATGAAAACCAGAAACAGAACAGGGCCCAGAACGCTACCTTGAGGAACTCCAGCCTGCACAGGAAGAGGGGATGAAAGAACTCCATTTAGGGCCACACGTTGACTGCGACAGGAGAGGAAGTCTGCGAGCCATGAGTGGAGATGGCCTTGAATACCATGGGAAGAGAGTTTGGTGAGTAGGGCAGGGTGCCAGACTGTGTCAAAAGCACGTGATATGTCCAGGGATACGGCTCGGATTTCCTGTCTGGCATTAAGGACCTCCATCCATTGATGGGAGAGCAGAAGCAGCATATCCAGGGTAGAGTGACCTGGTCTGAAACCAAATTGATGATTGGAAATCAAGCCATTGGAGAAGAGGAAGGATTTCATATCTGAGGCGATGATGGATTCCATCACCTTGCTGATGATTGGGAGAAGGCTTTTATCTTGTTGTAACTTGTACTTTTAACTTGTACTTCTTTTAACTTGTACTTTTATCCACAACCCCTTGTTGGATTGAGAGGAAATTTTTACCACAGGAGTGACTACTCATGCAGAATGTTTTGTTGATAATTATGACGTCATAGGTCATGTGGTCTGGCCACCATGTTGAACAAAATGGAAAAACTTTGGACCTCTTTTTGAAACCTCACCAAGGAAAATTTGAAACTTGGCACATGGCAAGTACTCCTCATGGGAAATAAGTGATTTTTTTGATGACATCATAGGTGCCTTTGTAATGACATCATAATTGCATCTGTAGAACGCTACATGTGATCAGTATGAATTTTTTTTGAGGGTTATAAAATGGCCCACAGGAAAAAAAATTAATGACGTCATCGGTCACGTGATTTGGCAGCCATATATATATATATATATATATACCACAAGGGGAAATCCAGAGATGTCAGGATAAGTCAATTTTGAAGAAACTGAAAAACAAAGTTTCAAGACTTTGGTGGACTGTTTAATAACTGTCATATAGATTTCTTTTCCAGTAAAAGGAAGAGTGATCATTGGCCGATCATATTAAGCATGTAGCATTTGCCAAGCTTCTGTGTTATTTAATTTAAGAGCAAAGAACGAATCAATGTTGCAAACTGACATCACTGGTTATTCCCTTGTTTAATAATTGCCATTCAATTTTAACCCAGGATGTGTAGCAAATTCATGCTTGTTGGTTATTAGCATACATTACATGACTTTGGTGATCACAGATTATTTTTTTCAACATTAAACGGTCATTGTTTTTTTGTTTGATTGGTGTTCAACGTCATACTCAAGGGTATTTCGCTTATATGACGACGGATTCTCCATTTCTTACTCCGTACTACTTAATATGATGGAAAACCAGGAGGAAACCAAGGATAAACCACCCCCGCGATAGCCGGTCACCTCATGTGACTCCCTCATATACCTAAGCAGGTTGATTGTGCGGTGTGTACATCGAATGAGGATGGGTACTCAGACGCGCTAACCATTAAGCCACGGCGTGGGTCCCATAAAAGTCACAATGAAGGTTTGACCAGGCTTGAAACACGATATGCACCAACTACGGAGCCCATGATATAACCAAATAGGCCATTGTAGTGCTCAGAGTTTATGCTGTCAAAGTTTTACAACCTTTCATTTTTTAGTTTCTCAACTCTGAATATTATGGTGGAACAGTTAACATGAATGAAAGGGAGATAACCAGGAGTAAAGTACTGACAACTCTGGGTTTCTACTTGTTCAGCTTTGACAACACTTGTTTTTTCATTGCACGGCTAAACATTATACCATATAAATTATGTGACACCCCTGGTTATTTGTTAAAGTAATATTGTGAGAGGAAACCTTATGTTGCCAACTATTGGCAGGTGCAATAACCCTGAAATTTATTAAAACATATGTGACTGCTACATTGTGTGACCGTGGAAATACTGTGGCCACTGTATAATTGCTAGTGGCCGTAGATTTTGGAGACCCCACGGCCGCCGTGGCAAATGTGACCTCGGCCTGATCGACTGCTAATTAAAACATTAGGAGGTCGGCTCAGAGTTGATAGTTTGCTTTAAAATTATTCAGTTTTGTTTTATTCCAGTGCTTTTATTATGAGTTGATGATATTCATTTCAATGTTATTAATTTATATTTCATTATTGATTATCCCAGAGTTTAAAGTGACTAGCAGTTAACCTTTATATTTAATGATGTTCATTTTTGTTTCATTCTTGGTTCATTTCTTCTTCATTCTCAATTCATCACAGAGTTTTACCAACAAGCATTTTAAGGCCATTATCCCTGCGAAAGCGGGGGGGGGGGGGGGGGGTTAGCCTTGCGGGCCCTATGACAATGTTCTCCACTTTGCCCTATTTTCTGCATCTCCCCTTCTTAATCCCCTTGCCCACATTTCTTCTTCCACCACCTTTAGCCAAGTTTTTTTCTCGGTCTTCCCTGTCCTCTACTTCCTACTACACTCATTTCCAACACTCCTCTCACCCCGTCACTTTCATCCTTCTTCAACACATGACCCAACCGTCTCAACCTGGTTCTCTTTACAACATCCATCACTGGCTCTATTCCCATCATCTTCAGCAAGTCATCATTTGTCTTCCTCTCTCTCTCAATGATACTCCGCACATCCACCAAACCATTCGCATTTCGACCCTTTCCAGCCTTTGTTGCTGCTCTATGTTCAGTACCCATGTCTCACTCCCATAAATCATCGTACTCCTCACACATGTAACATACACCTTTCCCTTCAGCTTCAACGACACTCCCCTATTTGTCAGCACGCCACTCAGTTCCCAAAACTTCTTCCATGCACATCTCACTCTAGCAACCGTCGAAGAGTCTGATCCACCTTCTCCATTCAGCATGTCTCCGAGATAGCAAAATGTTTTCACACCTTCTAGCTTCACGCCATCTCCAAGATCCAACTCAACATTTCTTTCATCTGCTGCTCCCTCGATGCACACCTTACACTTGAATGTAGCTGCCACACTGGTTAATGACCCTCTCACCCCACTACATTTTCGATGAACCCATTCAGCACACATTGTACACTGAATGGAGTTCACTCCGACACCCTTCCTGCACACAGCACATGGCCACTTCCCAGTCCTTTCCACCTCACCACATGCTTTACCACTTGCCATCACCTTCGTCTTTCCGATATTCACCTTCAAACATTTTGCCTCCATACATTCCTTCCACTTGTTCATCTTCTCCTTCAGTCCATCCATACTCTCTGCAATCAACACCAGATCATCTGCATACACCAGCTCCCACGGTAAACCCTCCTTTACCCTCCGAGCCAGCACCTCCATCACAACTACAAATAGAAGTGGACTTAGTAGCCACCCTTGGTGCACTCCCACCTTCACCTCAAACTCACCACTGTTTCTGTCCTTCGTCCTTACAGCTGTGCGTGCTCTCTCGTACATGGCCATCACTACTCTGATCAACCATTCCTCCACTCCTCACTTCCTCAATGCCCATGTCGTTACTTCGCGTGGAACCCTATCAAATGCTTTCTCCAGATCAACAAACCCAAAAAACAACTTCCTCCTCTTCTCCATGTACTTCTCCTGCAACTGTCTTCCAATAAAAATCGCATCTCTCATTCCTCTTCCTGGCATAAATCCAAACTGCATTTCGTCAATCTTTACCTTCTTCCTTATCCTCTTCTCCAACACCCTTTCCAATACCTTCATTCCATGCTCCAACAACTTTATTGCTCGATAGGAGCCACAGTCCACAGGGTCACCTTTCCCCTTGTACAGAGGGACGAGGGTACTCGGTTCCCAATCCACTGGAATGCGGCCTTCTTTCACCACCAGATTACAGATCTCTGTCATTCTCTTCACACCCCAACTTCCCACTGCCTTCAACATATCTCCCACAACTCCCGTCGGCCCTCCTGCTTTTCTACTCTTCATTGCTCTTATAGCTTCCTTGACCTCCTTCTCATTTATCTTCTCTGCTGGTCCTAAAACTGGGTTGCTCTCTATGTTAATATCCCATTCATTTTCTACATTCAACAACCTTTCCATATATCTCTCCCATCTTCCTTTAATTCCATCTGAATCCACATCGATTTGTCCCACTTCTTCCTTCAAGCAACTCACCCCTGTCACATCATCTGCTTTGCAATCCTGAATACCGCTCTCTGACCCTCTTCCGAATCCAAGCGTTCTCCGAACATTTTCCTATAAGCCTTCTGTACCTTTGCTTCCTCTTTCTTTGCAGCCTTCTTGGCTACCTTATAACTTTCATGTGCAGCCTCTTCTTCCACCGTACCCTTCGCCTTTTGCCATTCCTTGAACTTCTTCCTCTTCTCTTCAATCGTTTTTTCCAACTTCATCATCCCACCACCATGTTTCCAAGTGCCTCTGTGGTCCTTTTGTCCATCCACATACCTCACCAACGGCTCCCAATCGACTATCTTTCATTGACATCCAACCACTTTCAAGCTCAACCACATCATCCTCTCCCATACTCATCCTCTCTCTTAATGCTTCCTTCACTGTCGCCTCTTTCAACCTCCACACCTTCATCCTCGGTTGGTACTTCACCCGCTGAATTCTCCGCGCACCTTTCACCCTTATATCGCAGACAACCAGGTGGTGCTGTGAAACAGTCTCCTCCCCTGGGATCACCTTTGTGTCCCAGAGGTTTCCCCTATCTCATCTACGCACCATCAGGTCGTCAATGGTTGTCGTCGACCCACCTGACGTGTTTGTAATAAGCTTATTATCCGCTTTCTGGAATTGAGTGTTGCAAATCACCAAATCAGCTCCATCAGCAAACTCCAAGATCCTTTCACCTTCTCCATTTCTCACACCATATCCATAACCCCCATAGACTCCCTCAAAACCATCTGGACTCCTTCCCACATGTCCATTCAAGTCTCCTCCGACCACAACAACTTCCTCATCTTTCACATTCTCCATCAACTTCTCTATCGCACACCAGAACATGTTCTTCTCTTCATCGCTTCGACCGACCTGCGGGGCATATCCCGAGATGAGGTTCACCAAGAGCTTTCCGATCACGATTCTCACCATCATCAACCTTTCACTCACTCTAGTCACACTCAACTACACTGTCTACAAACTCCTCAGAAAACATGACACCAACACCATGCACGCCTTCCGGGCACCCTTGCCACATAAACTTGTACTTCTGTCCCTGCCTACCCTTCACCATTCTCGTACCACTTCCCTTCCATCGTGTCTCCTGCACACAATATATGCCCACTCTTCTTCTGACCAATGTTTCAATCACTTCTCCTGATTTTCCTGTCATTGTCCCTACATTCCATGTGCCAAACCTCAGAAGCTGATCTCCACGTGGGGCATCAGATGATTGGTCATCATAAATGGAAAAATTTCCTCCCTTACTTAGATCGGGTTCCCCACCTTGAGTTTTAATGAGAGGGGTGAGGACCCCCACGGGGTACTTCAGGCTGTACCCTGCCCATAAGCTGTACTCATCATGGTTTCCTTTTGAGGCAATGTTTTTATGGCCGGATGCCCTTCCTGACACCAACCCTTTTAGTCACCTCTTACAACATGCAGGGATACGGTGTACCTATTCTAACCGGGTACCATTACATTTAATTTGTCTTTATTTATTCTTGGCAAGTTTACCAGAACACTTCAGGTTCACTCTGTTCTTGGATTTCTTCGTTCAACATAATATGACCGTGGATACCTTATCCTTATTTGCTGTATTTTTGTTAGTTTATGTCCCTTGTATTAATTTCTGCATCTGTTACTGCTTTTTCTAAGGATAGATTCATTACTATTGTTCTAGGACCACATCTTTAGATGAGAACAATGGACGAGCAAGAGCCATCTACAAGTTGGGACTCTGAGAATGTCTTGCGGACTGATATTTGTATAATTTGCAAAGGAAAGAAAGGACCTTTATCTGAGAAAGAAAACGCATGGACAATTGCATCGAAGGGATTATTATCAACTTTTAGAAAATCATGCGAGGAGCGACAAGATGAGGTTGCTGATGAAATACTGCCACTTCGTGAGACACCTCAGGTGTCCCTGATCCGATTTCATTTTTGCCTGCAAATCTACCTATACGGATTCACGAAAACGTCAAGCAGCACAAAAACGCAGACAAGAAGGGAGTAATTCCAATGACCACCAGCTGAAATTAGCCAGGCTGTCAAGAGAAAAAAAAAACATCAGCCTTTTCCTGGGATGAACACTGTTTCATTTGTGGAGAACCAGAGAATAAAAAGAAAGGAATAAAACGTACAGCAGCGAATATGAAGCCGGCAGAAGTTTGTGAGAATGTGCTTCGGGGGGCTATTGCTGCAGGAAATCAGGTTGTTGTCCAACGTCTTTCTTTTGAGAAGGATATATTTACAAAGAATGCGAAATACCAAAAGATAAGCTATCAAAACATGACCTCTTCAAATTCCAGAGGCTAATAAGCGTAAAACAGAGAAATAAAGTGTTGACTACTTTCAATCAAGCAGCGAGAAATGTCTACCTGGAATTCAAGGAAAGGTTGGACAATGGAACACCAGTGCCTCTATCAGACTTGTTCAAACATTACAGAGAATGTTTGGTCAAACTGGACATGGATCCTGACACTGCCAAACAGACACGGTCATTTTACGTTAAGAAAAAAAATGATCGAAATTTTTGGAGACGAGATAGCATTTTACAGTCAGATAGGATTGCCGGATGTTGTATGCTCCAGTAGCATAACAGTGGGATATCTTGTGAGAGAGATGACTGAAGTATCAGAATCCGATATCGAGCAAGACCTGGTTGAGAATGATGATGGTTCTGGTTACAACAATGATTCCCAAATACTTCACCGTGCAGTTAGTATTATTCGCAGAGACATAGAAAAATTACAACCAACAACTGAATACCCTAATACCCAATAAATTGATCTTAATGCATCAGTTGCGTTTGTTCCTGAGTCACTCAAAAGCACACTTCAGTGGCTTATTGACAAGCAAGCGTTTGATTCAGCAGACCAAGATTACAAGTCAACAGAGACTACCAGACGTAGATACATTTCTTTATCCGAGTGCCTTATTTACTGCAGTCACCATGATAAAAGTCAAGTTATACCACCATTCCATGTTGGCCTCATGACCCAATTACATCATGAATATGGTATGAGAAATCTGATTGACACCCTAAATTCCTATGGGATGTGTGCAAGTTGTGATGAGCTTTAGGCTATTTCAAACAGCTGCTGCAGAAGACCATATCTCTGCAACTGAAGATGGAGTCTATGTACCTCCAGGACTTCTGCCTCGGGCATCGGGCGGTTCCCTCATTCAGGAGGGTGATGACAATGGTGGCCATTTTGTCTACGTAATTTGAGCAATGCTCCTCCATAAGGATTGTGGGTAATCTTTATGTGTTACAAATCAGATATAAGGCCTTCCAAAATTATTTAAATCAGATGCTATTATCATTTTATTCCAGATCAGGACACAGGGATGAGGGACCCTCAATGTAAAAATAAAATACAAAAACTTAATAAAAATGGAGGCCATCTTGATGACGTCACTTGAACATGTTCTCCCAAGGGGATTCTGGGTATTTTTGGTGTGTGAAGTAGTCAGGGCCCATACTTTATAAAAAATATCAAAATTCGCTGGGAGGAAACTCGTTGCCACTTCACCGTCATTTTCATGCTCATTCTGCAGCCCTACAAAGATGAATCGAGGTTATGTTTTCACCACCTGTGTGTTTGTCTTTCTGTCTCTGTGAGCAGCATATCTCAAAAAGTTGTGGACGGATTTGGACGAAACATGGTGGACAGGTTCGGTGTGTAAGGATGACGAATCAATTGGCAATTGTTGAAGATCCGGATACGAGAATTTTTAATGCGATTCTTCACGATTGAGAGATCGGGCCAAAAACGATATTTAGCACGATATCTCAAAAAGTTGTGGACGAGTTCGGATGAAACTTGGTGGACATGTTGGGTAGGTGACAAGAACATGCCGATGAGGTTTTGGTTAAGGTATGGATGCAAATCCGGCCGATCAGTATTCAGTGGGTTACAAAATGTAAATTGTTCAGCCTGGCAGCAGTTTGTGCTCTACCAAGTGCCATTCTAGTTATTCATGTTTATTATAAGTTTCTTACAGGCAAGCACACGTAGGCCTTGTCATGTTTTGTAGGACTATCAAAGTGGCAATAACTTAATTAAGTTTCAATAGTTGCTTGGAAAGCATCAAATATAATAACTACTGATACATGTACAATTTATTGATCAATCATTCGTAATTATTTTATTCATCATTTGAATTGTTAGCAAACGTGATGATATCATAATACAATAATATTTGATTCATGGAATTTTTATTTTCCACCCTCCCACCCTCCAAGAACGCACTTTTCTGGTGTTGATTGTTGAGAGTGATTTCGAGTAGTACTTGGAAGAGCATTGCGTAGGATTCTTCTCGCGACTGGATTTATTTATTTTTCGTTTTCTTTTTCTTCATTCCTTGTGCGTCTCATAAATTGCAGTAAAAACTTTTGAAAATTTCTTTCAGAGAAGGGGATAGAATCAGCTCAAAGATTCATTTTTGGCATGTGTTTTGTCTTCAACAGACCTGCCAACTTTTACGACACGTTGCAGGAACCGAGCCGCTTGACATCACCTGTGCCCATGCAGGAAATACTTTCAGAGTTATGGGTCCACAGGTATGACGTGTACAGGCACTCTTTAATTAAGCACACTTTGTTTTTGCACATCATCATATGAGTGATCAGCAAAAATGTGCTTTAATCAGAATCGCAAACAATGTGGGGCATTCAAATTTTTCTGTGAATTAAGTGAAATCGTCCACTGCATTTCCATAAAAGTACAGAAATATCAATAAAACCTTATAAACTTCCTGTGGATCATGATCATCAACATCCCTTGTCGATTCACTGCTGGATAAAGCCCTCTCCAAGACTCCTCCACAAACGTGCCTTTGGCGAATCTCATCCAACTCACTTTTGCAAACTTTTTGATTTCATCTTGTCCATCCAACAATAATTCTTCTTGATTGTCTTTTGGCCCTTGGGATCCACTCCAGTATTTCTTTGAACCCGCAATGATCCATTCTTCCGATAAGAGCAGCCCATTGACGTTTTATTTATTTTGTTTCATTGGTATCAATTGAGAGCTGGAATCTGTACGGAACACCAGTGATGTATTGTTTTCTATAATCGGTACGAATTCACTGCAGGTTGACACCTCACCTTCAAAGTATTGTAAATATGAGCAACCTTTCACATCAATCATGTGAGAGAAGCCATAGTTCAGCATTTCCAAAAGCTTCGGAAAACCCATTTACTTGGTGAAATTTTGCATGGAGGATATCTGATTGCTCGTCCTGGAGTGGTTTGTGGATATCGTCAGCTGACATTTATTTCTGTCACTTGTAACGACTTACAAGAGGAATCCAACAAGGAAGTGAGGAATGCTCAACAAATGTGGAGAAATAACGAGCACATCATTCATGCTTACAATCTGTCATAGTTTCGTGTTACCATTCATAGCTTAATTGGGTTAATTTCATAGCATTGGGTTAATTTCAAGAGCTCTTTTACAGGAGCAGAAGTATATTTTTTATGATCGGAAACAGAAACAATAAAAAATACAATTTCTCTCACAGAGGCAAAGAAAAGCAAGCGATTTTGGTTCTGACTTTCTGAAGCATGATTCAAATGTCTGTCTTGTATCTGGGACTTCCTTGTTGTTCTTGAATTACTCATGATCTACAACCTTGGTGGTGGTTTAACGGTTAAGGTGGCTGGCTGAAGATCTTAGGTTCTTGAGTTTGAACCCCTGTCATGAAACAACACCAGGTGGGTTGACTCAGCGTGTCATCCTTCCGAGGTCAGCAAAATGAGTACCACCTTATTGGAAATGGGGCAATGGATCAGCGGAACACCCACGCTTTCAGAAAATGATGCAAGCAGCAACCACAGGCTGTATACTAAACAACAACAACTCATGATCTACTTTGAGGTTAACAATCTCTCTGATATGTAATATGGGCTTTGGTCAAATCATTTGTTGAATGAGAGAAAAAAAATCTACTTAAGAAATGAACTGGTCTCACTTTGTGGCCAGTACGTCATTCATTTATATGAATAAAAGTGTTTCAAAAATTAATCCAAAAGAGGTTTTTGACAACACCACCACTGCTACTACTACTGGCGCTGATGCCCTGCCCGAAAGCAGATTCAGTTCTACCAAAGCAGCCTCATGGCAAGAATTTGTCACTGTGTTACCAGTCATAGTCAGGACAGGAATTTGTAACTTGTTCATGGTGCCAGCGATAGCTCACCTACTCTTCACGAATAACTTCGTGGGATCTTTAACATCAACCGACCAATACCAGCAGGCAGGAAATCAGGCAACACAGCTGTATGAATATTCAGTGTGAAATTTACATGCTCACATGTAATTTCCCATCGTAGAGAATTTATACCAGACGATAAAAATCAGAGTGGAAGTCGTGGGAAAATTGGACTACATAATAGAAATGTACTCGTTTTGTCTGAAGCACACGATCACATCGTTAACTTTGCCCTGGAAATGATGGCACATGAATGAATTGTCAATAAAAAATTTTTTAAATTGATTGTGTTTTATCAACAAGCTCACCTGGCACCAGATAAACCAATCATAACAATATTCACAGGCAGTGAGAACTTGTTTTTCAATGGCTTTCATGACCCTGATGAAATTTCTTCCTTTTCACTTGCTCACTTCATGTAATGTGACAGATGCTATCCAGCAGAGGGTGAGTTTTTTTTGGTTGCAGTGGAGCCAAATTAAATAAAGTTTTCAATTTTTATTTTAGCATGGTGTTGGCTTAACAGTTAAGGTGGCTGGTTTAAGATTGTTGGGTCTTGAGTTTGAGCCCCTGTCATGCTGTTGAACTGCACCAGGTGTATTGACTCAGCCTGGCATCCCTTTGAGGTCGGTAAAATGAGTACTTGCAAGCTGGAAACGGGGCACTGCATCACGAGCACAGCCTTGCTCCCTGCAATGATGCATCCAGCAGCCGTAGGCTGCATTAGAAATAATAATTTTTACTTTCACCAATGTATTATGGTAAGGATCATTAAAGGTTCAATAAAAAGTCACATCTATTCGATTCGTGTTTTGACAATGACACTGCTCGACAACGTCGAACTTTTTTCCCTCATCAAAGATGGAAACACACTTTTCTTGGTTTTGCACTCTGATTCCAAATCTCTTTTCAGTTTTCTTATAGCTCATCGAGTTATGGGGATATGACTGGTGTTAATTTCAGCACAATTTTGGTCATAGTCAGTGAGAACTCCTCTCTTGGCTCGCTGACTTCCTCTCCTGTCGCAGTCAATGTGAGTCCCTTCATGGAATTCTCTCATCTCCTTCCTATCCAGGCTGGAGTTCCTCAAGGAAGCCTTCTGGGCCCTGTGCTTTTTCTGGTTTTCATCAATGATCTCTCTGACTCTCTGGAAAATCCTCTTTATCACTTTGCTGATGACCTCCAGCCCCTGCCGTACCATCTGTTATCCCTCAAATCGGCAAAGAGCAGCCTCTTCACTCTGCAGATCTGGATAAAATCACAAGCTGGTCCAACAATATACTTTCTCAACAATCCTCTTGTCGAAGCCCTATCATTCAAGCTTTTGGATCTCATTATCTGCCATGATCTTTCCTGGGAAATCCACGTTTCCAAGCCGGCATCCAAAACCAGCCACCAACTGGACATCCTCCATTGTGCAAAGTCCTTCCTTGGCACACCTGAGCTCCTGACCACACAAAGATTTCATCCGCAGCTTGATGGAAAACTGCTCTTCCCTCTATGCTGGTGCTCCCGCCTCACACCTTTCTTGGTTTCACGCTGTGGAAACCAAGGCATTTAGGATCATCGCCATCTCCTGCGATGAGGCTGATATGAGTCTTTGGGTCTCTCACTCTCTTACTGTAGACATATCAGTGGCCTTTCTGTCTAATACTGTCTCCTTGCCAGCCTCCCTCCCCCACGCCCCCCATATTTCCACATGACACTCAAGGTCTGCCAGCAACCCCCTTCTGGTGAAACTACCAAAATCGAGAATTCATGCTCACCTTCACTCTTTCATCTGGTGAATCCCCAACTGGTGAAAACCTGCTGGAACCCTAACAGCTCTTTTTTCCCGCCTCTGGAACAAACTCCCTCACTTTCTTCAATCCCACTCTTTCCTCCAGGTCTTCAAAACAGCTGTTCACCACCATCTCATATCTTCCCCCATCCAAAACCATGATCTTTACTACCTCCGTTCATCCAACCCAAACCCACCTCCTTCAAATTCCCTGCTCTCCTTCCTGAAAGTCCCTGTAATGTCCATCTTGTTTACCCTGTGCCCCATCCCTCTCCCTTCCACAGATCTCCTAATGTCTCTGTTCCCCACTGTTTTGTGCTTCCATCCCCTGCCCCTCTTGTCTCCTGCTCCCCCTTTGTTATATGTTCTGTGTGTTAGCTCTTATACAAGCTTCAACATTGTGTACAAAAAATATATATAAATATATCACACATTAGGCTGGTTGACATGACATCTTTATTCATTCTTCAGTATAATTCCCATAAACGTTATACATATCATTCACTTGGTTGAACTTATGCAGTACTGTGCACACTTATTAAAAATGAAAAGTCTGACAACTTAAAAATGTTGCGTGATCTTGGTTGTTGTGATCCAACATCCAGCCATTGTCTGCCAGCATACTTTCGTTCCAGAAACCTTGGAAGCGATTTTCCATTGTCTGAATGTCTTTATGGAAGCGTTCCTCTTGCTCGTCACTCACCGCTCCAAGGTTTTCAGGAAAGAAATCTAGATGCGAATGTAAAAAAAATTAGTCTTTTCAAGAACATGTGACAGCCCATTTTTTGTTGTGCATCGAGCAATTTCTGAACTCCATCTTTGTATGTGGGAGAGTTGTGGTTACCTTCCAATCAAATTTGAAAGTTTATTGCCTTAATTAATTATAATTAAGGCAATAACCTTTCAAATTTGATTAGTCTCATCACAAAAAACTAGACATGCTTGAGGAAAACCACCAACACATTTACAATCAGCGCCCAAAGAGCGATCTAGCCCACCTAGAATTATAACTAATGAAAGTGACTTGTTGGCCAGTGTCATCAAACAAATTTTTTTCATAGTTTGGTCGTGTGTAACTGCACAGAACAATGACAAATATTATGAGGAATGATCAGTAAGTTCATGATATGAAGTCACTTCTCAATATGAATTCGAAATTGTTTATTTTTACGTTTTTTGCTTCCATCCCCAAAATCCTGAATTGTTCTCAATTTTATATATTTTTGTGACGATTTATTTTGACGACAAAACATCCCTGATTGTGTTTCTTCCTTCTCTGGCTGTAGGCTTTTTGATCAACTCTGGTACGTTCCATGATAAATATGGACATTAAAAGCTTAATGCATCTTCCCAGATAAAATAGTTTTATTTTCTTACTGATAACAGTGAATCATGTTGTTAACCGATACAGAAATAGCTTGGTATAATCCCTTAAAAAAAGATAACTTAGCTCTCTAAATCCTGGGCAGATTACGTCTGCAGCTCAGACCCTGGCTCTACATCCGAGTAGCAAGATTGCATGTGAGAATCTGGAGGTGTTCTGCGAGGCCTGGGAAGCACAACTAGTGGACATGCATCTGTTGCTCAAGGAAATCAAGGATTTCTCTCATGGACGGAAAGGTCAGATGTGTGTCTTACTTTGTGATTGTTGTATATGTGAATAGTGCTTTGTTGTTGTTGATGGGGGTGGGGGGGATATCTTTAAAGCAGAACTAGATCTTTTAATCAAATTAAATAATAAGTATCCACGGGTCATTGTAGTTATGCATGTTGTCGCCGTATGTGGGGTGCCTGAGTATTCTGATCATCCCGTCTGTGGGTTTGTCTCTGTCAGCAAATGAACTGTCGAGGGTAGCTAGAATTGCTAAAATTGCTGAAATTGCCAGAAGAGGGGGTGGGGAGGAAAGTGGGTGGATGTTTTGGAGGTGGCAAAAAAATACAAGCTGCAGATGAAGGTCTTGTAGGCAGATATAAATTCAGGTATACCAAGGAAAGACTTTGCATGATGGAGGATGCCCAGTCGGGACAGGCTTTGGTGGCCAACTTTGATATGTGGTTTGCCCAAGAAAGATAATGGCTGATGGTGAGGCTGAAATCTTCAAGTGACTGAACTACTTCAAGAGGATTGTGAAAGAAGTCGGTATTGGGGGATGGGGTGTCTTTCGGAGAGACAGAATGAAAGTGTGAGATTTGTCAGGATTAAAAGACATATTCCAAGTGATGGACCAGCTCATGATTCTATCAAGGTCTGCAGAGAGGAGGGCAATGTCTATCGGAAGGATGAAGGATGTCACGGCAGAAAGTGGAGTAATCAGTGAAGAAAAAAAAAGAGGACTTTCTAGAGAGTCAAAATGATTGTTGATGAAGATTAGGAATAGTACTGGGCCCAAGTCACTGCATTCGAGCATCCCAGCCTTGACAGTGAAAGGAGATGAGAGGACGCTGTTGAGTGCAAGATGTTGGCTACGAGAGTCGAGGAAGTCACACGTGTGCAGTTGGCCTTGGATGTCATCGGCAAAGAGTTTGGAGAGCAAGGCAGGATGCTGGACTGTATTGAATGCTCAATATATGTCTAGAAAGACGGCCCTGATCTCAAGTCTGACATTGAGGGCCTCCATCCGTTATTGGGAGAGCAGAAGCAGCATGTCCAGGGTAGAGTGAGTTGGTCTGAATCTGAATTGATGGTCTGAGATTTGGCTGTTGCAGAAAAGAAAGTATTTGATGTCATCGCAATGATGGATTCCATGACCTTGATGATTATTGTAAGTGAGCTGTTCGGACTGCAGTGAAGAGGATCAATTTTTGCACCATGTTTATGTAATACAATGATGTTGTCTGACTTCCACGCATGCAGAAATTATCCAGAGAGATGTTGTTTGTCTCAAGCGCATGATCAGACAAACTAATTGGAACAGAGCAACAACAAGAGATATTAGCAGGAACCAATTTTATAAGGAAGCATTTGCCATTTACAGGCATCTGGGTAACAAAGTTCACAGATTGAGTCAGGCCCATGGAGTCATGGAAGCTCTTTGCTGCAGTGCCATGGCTGGTGAAAGAGGTGCCAACACCCATGCAATTTGCATGGTGACAATTGAAATCGCCACATATGAGAAAATGAGAGAAAGAGTTGGGATTGGTCATTAAAGTTACTCCTTGTTGAGTCATTAGAAGAGAGAGGGAAAATGGAGTCGTCATTGTCAGGAGGATGGCACAAGACAAGCTGTCAGGACCAAACAAGAGGTTGGAGTGGAGGGAAGTTGCAGCCAAAGGTACTTCTGGGGGTTTGGATGTGTATGAGCAGTACACGGACAGTGAGAAATGAAGTTTTTGATGTAAATTGCAACCCCGCTGCCAGGATGACTTTCGGGCCTGTTGACCAGGAGCAGACAATAGCAAGGGAGAGACACGAAGGATCCAGGGATAACCTGTGGAAGGAATGATTCTGTTGAGGAGATTATGTCTCATTTATCAGCAGCAACCTGCATTGAGAGATATGTCAGGTTGGAGCAGAGCCCTTGGATGTTGAAGGTCCTCACAGTTAGGAGCAGGGGAAAATGCTGTGGGCAGGCTTCAGGAATGTGGAGATGGGCTGAGGAACTTGGAAAAGTGGTGGGGCAAGTGGGAACTTGGGAGGGTACAGGGTGGAGGAAAGCTCGAAGTGAATGGGAGGCCGATGTGAGGGGGAATCTTGGAAGGGATGGGGTGAGTGGGAAGATGGGAGGGTGTGGGTGAGGAGTAAGATGGGAGAAGGCGGTGTGAGGGGGCAGGATGAGAATGAAGCTGGTGGGGAGAAGCATGAAGGGGGGGACATGAGTTGGAGGAATGTTGAATTTGGAGGCAAAGAGAAGGAGTGGAGTTGGAGGATGTGGGCAAGTCGGGGAGCTTATTGACCTGTGGGGATTTGACACCATTAATGGATGTGAAGGGGAGTTGATGGTCATGTGCAGGCAAGCTCTACAGATTGGACTTCCCATGATCCCCAATTTAGATACATGAAGACAGACATCACAAGAGGGTTGGAATTGGGGGTTATTGAAGGCATGGAGGAAAGCCGTGCTGTCGGTACGGAGGGACGTTCGATGGACCCAGCATTTGTGACTTCCGCAACTTTAAGAAGCAAAGTGTGAAGAAGAGAAATCGAAATAAAGATGAAGAACTAATGGGTGTTCCTTTTGTTGAGATATGGTGAATGAAGCATTTTAAATGTTATTTAACCTTTTTAAAGGAAGAAGCAAATTTGTTCAATAGGGAGGAATGTTATTCCAATTAAGAGGTACTGAGGATGGAAGGGATAAATAATGAATGGTGAGATATACGGGAACAGGCAGATTGAGTTTGTGATTTTTGAAGTGAAATGTGTTGTGTTTCGTTTTTGAAGTGAAGAGGGAGAAATTAAATAAAGTTGAGTGACAGCAGAACACTCAGTATGAATAAAGCTTAATGAGGCACGAGCGAGAACACAGACAGAATGGGCACACTTGCTGTCTGAAGCCTTGTGGAGAAGGTCAGTCGATCACAAGGACACAAATTTGATAATACACCACAACAAGATAATACACCACAATGGGCTGTTGGTTGTATTGGCGCTGTTCTATACCTGCAACCGCAGTGCGGTAATCTTCATCCTGATGAAGCAGCACTTATATGGAAGGAAAGAAGGGAGAGGAAAACATGGAAAGTTGGATGGAAATACAATTAACAACACAGCGATGAAACAACAACAGAAAGATGCGACAGATCAGCTCTGGAAAACGAAGCTTTGATGAACTGCAAGAAGGCACGTATGAGCCAAAGTCCACCGCGCTCATAAAGCCCGTAACCGGAAGTTCCAATAATTGTACAATATAAACATGAAAATACGACATAAAACAAAGGACAAGACTGTTCCCGTAACTCCCATTTAGACACCTTCGTAGTAAACTCCTCTCTATTGCTTTTGCTCCGTCAATGGGCTCTTCTGATGAATTGTGGTCCAACCAGCATCGATTTGTGACAGCAGCAGAAACGCCACTCCTCCCGCACAGCTTTATTGGGACGTACCAGGTCCCACGATGGACTAGGCAATGCTGTGCATTACCTCTCATTGTGGAAAGCTTCCTCTGTGAGGAACTCGAACTGATGAGTCGTTAATGATGTTGACCGATTGGCTCATCGGGAAAATCCTAACTGACCCCTTCCCATTTTCTCATCCTTGTGGCCACCTCATGGTCTGGTTGACCAGGCTCACCCAGGCCGAACCCTTAAGAGACCACTGATCGTCGAACGCTTTACTCGGCTAATCGATCCCCTGCAGGAAATAGTAGTTATGACATCGGACAGCTTGAATGGTTTGGCTGCCAGTTCATAACTGCATTCCTTTCTCACAATGAACAAACCACATTCCAAATATTTATATCCTTCGATAATATGCTTTGGCTTAACTGAGCACCCTTTCATCTCGATCCTTCCCCTTATCTTCATTCTCCCTATTTTCTCATACCACCCCTCACAATTCGTTTTTGCATTCATAATATTCAGTTGGATCTGTAATTGAATGCTTGTAATTGAAGCAATAAGAGCACTTTCCTTTTAGTTATTTAATTTTGAAGGTTCATTGGCATCTCATTGGAGATATGAGAAGGTGACACGAACAGTTATGTCTGAATATAGAGAAAATGAAATATTTCCAGTGATTTTGGGCTATTAGTATAAGGCTCACAGGTAACCTACTCATCATTGAGCTGTCTTATCTCGGTTTGATTTCCAACCCGAATGCAAACTGTTGGACCGGTGCTTTGCAGGTAGGGTGCTATGCATCAATGACCGACTGTGCCATCCTTCAGATGAGTTGTTAAGCCGGCGACTCATTTGCCCTCATCGGTTGCTTTCGGACAGTACAGATTGCACGATGTCCTTCGCCAAAGTATTGATGAGTTATTGCCGGCACCCTGGTCAAATTACAAATTCCTGCTCGAGTGTGAAGGGTCCACTGTTTGAGTAACACTGCCGTACCTCAATAAAGATGCAACAACTTGGGCCAAGTTCATAATTGAAATTGCTCGATAAACAAGAGTGAGAATTATCTTTGCAATAAATGTCTAACCCCATGTACATTCATGAAGCAAAAACGTGCATGTGACCGGAGTGACCGTTCACAGCTGGATCAGGATTCGAATTCCGTCTAGACAGAGAAGTGAGTGTACATAACTGTCGGCCATCCAATGACACCCTTTAATTATGCTATTTACATAAAAGCGAAATAAATGGAGGGGTGTTTTTTTTGTTTGTGTAATTTAGGTTTTAGCCAGATTTTTTTGCACCAGTAAACACATCCCTTTATTTGGACGGTGTTTAATGGTGCGTTCGGTGCTGAAAATAATTTTTAACAACTGATGAACATACATGAAGCAAAAACATAATACATGGTTATATACATGGGATCATTCCATTTGCACTGGGCCATGGGCGAACACCCAGGCCCACAAGGTCTGAGGCCTGCCGATCTGTGCTGCTTCATGCAATGGTGGTGCATGATTTTATTGGAGTGGAGTCAGGCCAGCCGTCCAGCCAATGGGTGTAAAGCAGTGGGTTGGAATCAGGGCAGCTGAGCACTGATCCATTTCTAATGTGATATTTTCTTCGTCCAAAAAGGGCATAACTCTTGAAAAATTGACGAAACGCCCTGAAACTCGAACTTGTTCTGTAACTTATCATAATATAGCCATGTAGCAAGTTTCAGTTGAATATGTTAAAGGGAATGGGGAAAAGGTCTGAAAAAGCACAGGTGGGACGGACAGACCGAGAGCAAACCTTCTGTCCCCTCCAGTGAAACCGGTAAGGGACTAATAATGCGCAACAATGCATTATAGTTTGTGTAATGAATTCAAGTGTATAGATTGCATGCTCAGCTTAGGATCTGATTAAACCAATGAATCTCAATGCTCGATGTGATCAACAATGTGTATGCCACCTGTATGGATTTCCATTTGAACACTCAGACGAGTTTCCTACATTGTTTGCATCATAAATCGCATGTTAAATGAAACTGTTGAGGGATGAAAAATGTTGTGACGTCATGCATGTTCCTTGCAGGTGACAAACGAAGGTATCAGTCACTGCCTCACAGTGTGGTGAGTAATGATGCATCTACTCTCCCCTTGTTCATTGCCAAAAAAAATTATTTATTTATTCCTGCCTCCATTTTCTTTGAACAATTTGAATCCATTCTAAAAAAAAAAAAAAATCCCCAAAGAACACCGATATGGTTATTTTCAAAATGATATGTCATCTTCAGATATCTCACCTTTTGTTGCATGCTACCCAAGATAAAAGCTGTCTTAACAAATACAGCTCTACATCACAACACTTGCCATTAGAAATGACTCGAGTTCTACGATACGTGTGCTACATTGTTTTTCTTTGCATACGAGGACGCATTAAGATGGTACCACCTGCTGGAATTCACCTGTGGGCGTTGAAGATCCCGTGACACCTTTTGTAAAGGGCACGCTGTTGTGTGCCATGTCCGAGTCGAAACTTTTAAAATTTCCTATTGTGATCTACTACCTTCCCCCCTGACGAGCCAATGGCAAATCACGTTATATTATTTGCTCAGGAGTCAGGAAGCTGTTTTTGGCAGTAGTTTGGGTATAACTTCGGGCGGATTTATGATGTTGATTCAACTATGACATTGCAATCAGAGATGAGATAAACATCGGTTTAACTTAATGAAGCTACGTTTCAACATAAAGATATGTAATTAATGGTGAGGATAATTGAGAGAGAAGGGTGTTATGTAATGGGGTTTTTTTGTACACAATGCTGAGGCTCGTGGGGGAGCGAGAACATCGAATGGATGAGGACATAACAGAAGAAAAGGAACAGCAGAAAGAGAGGGGGGGTACACACAAACAGCAGGGTTGAGGGACAAAATAGAGGGAGACTTCGAGAAATAAGGGATGTGGAGAAACAACAATGGGGAGGGAGGATGCACGGGGTGGACAAGATGGATACAGAACCAAATTCTAAGGAAGGAAAAACTGTAAACTTGGAAAGAGGTGGGTTTTGGGAGGGTTAATGGGGGTAGAAAAGGTCATGGTTTTGGATTGGGGATGATGTGAGATGGTGGGGGACAGCTGTCCTGGGGGGAAGATTGGATTGAAGAGAATGTGGAAGTTGATTCCACAGGCAGAAAAAAAAAAATAGCAACGAATGAGTGGAGGTGAGCAGTGATCATGGATTTTGGGAGTTTTCATCACAAGGGGGTTACTTGTTGACCACATGCACCCCACTGAAACCTGAGGTTGGGGGGGGGGGTGACAGTACAGAGAGATCAGAGGGTATAAGACCAGAATGGATGCAGTAGAAGACAGAGAGACCACCGACCTGTCTGTGATGGGAGAGTGATAAGCCCAAACACTCAGCTTCATTGCGGGAGATTCCAATGATCTTGAAGGACTTGGTTTCCACGGCATCAAACTAAATAAGGTGTCAGGCAGTGCCACCAGCCGAGAAGGGAGAGCAGTACTCGATCAAGCTGCGGATAAAGGCCTTGTCGGTGGATTTGTGTTCAAGTGTGCCAAGGAAAGACTTGTATGACGCAGGATGCCGAGTTGGTGACTGGCTTTGGAGGCCAACTTCGAAATGTGGTTTGCCCAAGAATGATTATGGCTGATCGTGAGACCCAGGTTTGAGTGACTGAACTTTCGCAAGAGGGTTAAAAGAAAGTAGAATGCCTTCGGTCAGTTTTCCAGATGGTCCATTCTGAAAGAGATAGTGAGAGGTGAGATTTTTCGAGATTAAAAGACATTTTCCAAGTGTCTGTTTAGCTTGTGATTTTGTCATGGCTGCTGCTTACCTTCCTGAAGGATGAGGGGTGTCACGGTAGAGGGTGGAGTCGTCTACAAGGAGATAAAGGAGATTTTCCAGAAAATCAGAGATCATTGATAAGGATCAGGGATAGGACTGGCCCCAGAATGCAGCCGTGTGGCACTCCAGCCTTAACAGGGAGAGGAGATGATAGGATTCCGTTAAGTGCCGCACATTGACTACAAGAGTAGAGGTAGTCAGTAAGCCATGTGTGCAGTTTACCTTGGACACCATAAGCAAAGAGTTGGAAAGCAAGGTGGGATGCCAGACTGGATCAAAAGCATGAGATCCATTGTTTGGAGAGAAGGAGCAGAATTTCCAAGGTGGAAACCTTGTCTGAATCCAAATTGATGATCTGAGATAAGGCCATTGGAGAAAAGGAAGGATTTCATATCAACTGTTATGATGGATTCCATGACATTGCTGATGATTGTAAGTAAGCTGATAGGTTTGGTGCTAAGGTGATCGGTTTCTGTTCCTTTTTAGCTCGCCTGTTCGAAGAACAGAGAGCTATAGCGGCATGAGCGTCAGCCTCAGCGTGAGCGTGAAAATGTTAAAGTTTTTGGTGCAAGTTATTTCCTTTCTAATGTTTTTATCTACCACACTATTTTTTACTGATTACAATATACAAATACATATATTGCTTTAAAATTATTTCGATCAGACTTCACTGCAATGCTTTATAAAAAATATTATTAGACTAGTCTTTTAAAAACGATAAATGTATAAACAGGCGAGCATTGGGTGGCTTGAACACCAACTCTCTGGTTTGTAATGCAGTGATACCGGCTGATTTCCAAGCAGATGGAAGATGCAAATCTCTAACTTTAACCTCGGGCAAGTGACGGCGAAATGGGAAGAGATAGGATGTGGAAGAGCAGCAGAGCAGGCAGAGGATTTTAGGACACCTGAGC
>NC_140963.1:11843025-11863025 GCF_056783735.1 Eptatretus burgeri
TTCGTACTGTGGCACTCCAAGCTTGAGCAGAAGCGCATGTCATAAATTGGCGCATGTAGGTATTGTACATTCTTCAGAGTTCGTTATTTCAAGAAATACAACTTTTTTGTATCACATTATTACAAAATCTGCCCCATTAACTTTAGTTTTGATCCACGAACTTTATGCTTTGCCTCACCAATTTTTGGAAGATTTTGAGGTTTTATGACTTCAAACTGATCCCTTTTCGACATAATCACCTAGAACTATCGTACCTGAATACTTCTTGTCATTAAAATAATTATTTCCAATTAAAACAATTATTTGACATGACATTTTACCCCACCAACTTCTTCTAAAATGCTCCACACATGCGTACATGTGAACAAAATGTAAAAAACGACATGTGGCCATATCTCAAAAACTTGACCTGATTGAACAAAACTAATGTGAGTTTTGGATTCAGCGCATCAGATTCGTCCTAAATCAGCTTAAAAAATGCAGACAACAAATTTGTTGTTGACCAGTGTAATTGGTGAGTTGTCAAATGTTACTGCTTCATCTATTGCCGATATTGCTAGACTAGCTCCATTTAGCCTAGCTACAGACGGTAGCAATGACAGTGGTGAGGCCCAGCTATATCCTGTCCTGATTTCGTACTATGACAACAGTGCTGGGATTGTGAAGCAAGGTTTGCTAAGTTTGCCTGCGTGCAAACAAGATTCCACTGGAGAAAACATTTTCAAACTGCTTGATCATGAGTTCAGTGACAGGAAAATTCCGTGGGGAAATTGTGTTTCCTTTTGTGCTGATAATGCCTCTGTCATGGTGGGCAAGCACAAAGGAGTCGCTGCTTATATCCACAAACAAAATCCAGAGTGCTACATCATGGGATGCCCTTGCCATATGATGCACAATACGGCCAAGAAGGTGGCTCAGGCCTTACCCATTGAATTAGATGACTTTCTCATCGATATTTACGACTACTTGGACAAAAGTAGTAAACGCGTCAAAGGAGTGAAAGCACTGCAAGAACTCTGTGATGCCCCGACACACAAGATTCTGAAGCATGTCGCAACAAGGTGGCTGTCCCTTGGTCAGTGCCTAGACAGGCTGATTGAACAGTGGGAGCCACTTCGCCTCTTCTTCAAAGAAGAAGTACGAAGAAAAATGCAACCAACTGTAGCCAAGACTCTAACAACGAGCAAGAAGGACGGCACTGTATCTACTGCAGTACTGGCACTGCAGGATCAAGCACTAGTGGAGCAGCATTCACCACTACCACTGCAGTATCTGCTGCGAAGAAGACAGCAGGGACAGCACCAAAACCAATGCTGAGAGCAGGTAGCATCACCGGCCCTTCATCACGTTCATCTACAAAGCAGATCCCTTCAGAGTCGAGAAAGACTGTGATAGTCCCATCTACAGGCAAAGAAGGACCCAAGTTAAGTTCTGCTTTTGCCAAATCACTTGATAGAAGCTCAGCAAAACCTTCAAATCAGAGGTCTTCTTCCTTGGCTGCACCTACCTCAAGCTCTCTCCTCAAACGTAAAATTGGATCTGGTACTACGAGTCTGACCTCTTCTGCTGGCAGTAAACGCAAGTGTGATCGCCCTGCGGCTAAGTGTACTACGAGTTCTACAACTAAAAGCGCATCTTCCTCAAACACTGTGCAGGAATCTAGAGAAAAACGTGTCAACAGGATGTTCTTGTCTCCACAAACAAAACTCTATTGTTTCTTCCTTCGATATGCTAACAAGCTTTTTGAGAAGGGGAATCTTCTGCTCCAAAGAGACGAACCCTGTATTCATCTCCTGCACGGAGAATTGAATGGTCTTCTGAAAGATATCTTCGTACGGTTTTTGAAACCATCGGTGTCATCGGTTTGTCTGGTAAATGTACCCTTCTCTGACAGAAATCATCAGAAGAATGATGAGGACCTCATGATTGGGAACGATGCCAAACTGAATATAAGGGAACATAGGAGTCTCAAGAAATCCACCTTCACTCTGAGTGAGTCAGACATCCAAGGTTTCTTCAGTGCAGTTCGCTCATATTATGTGAAAGCCTGCAATTACATCTTCAAAACCTGGCCGCTAGATGATGAATTAGCCAAGCATGCTCAGGTGCTGGATGTTAAGCTACACCAAGAAGTGGGGTTTGACTGTGTGGAGTTTTTCATCAAGAAATTCCCCTGTCTGTTCAGTGGCGGTGATAGTGACATAGACAGTCTTGAGAGTGAATTCGCTCACTACCAGGCAGACGCCTCCATAGCTACAATTGCTACTGAGACAGTGAGAGTGGATGAGCAGTGGCATCGGATTTCACAGCTCACAGATCCCTGCACTGGTGCCAAGAAGTATCCTAATTTGAGCAAAGTGATGAAGGGAATCTTGGTCATTCCTCATTCGAACGCATCATGTGAGCGGGCACTCAGTCTTGTACGGAAGAATCATACTGAATTTCGTCCCAATTTGAGTGTCAAAACCCTGGAAGCTCTCTTAATTGAAAAACTAGCTCATAACACCCCTTGCTACCAGAGAGAATACAGCAAAGACATAATCAGAAGGGCTAAAAGAGCCACACAGCTGTCACTCAGCAAAGCTGCCATGGAAAAAGCAAGCAGCAGTAGTACCAGCCAGTAAGGTAAGAAAAATATTGCTTCTTTTGTGCTTTTTGTTAATCTTTGATTGTCCCCTAACTTACTAATATTAACATACATGTAACATTAAAAAGTGCACAATTTTCCCCTTTTTTGTTCAAAAAGTGGGAATTCTTAACATGTTAAATGCTCCAAAATAGGGCTCAGAGGGCACTAGAGAGCGTCTAGAACCCCAGAGCTTCCAGGGCCCTAAGGCGGGCCCTGGACCCCGCCGCAAGGGTCGAGCGCTCCGCGCTCGAGATGTGCGCTTCGCGCACATTATTTGGTGTCGGTTGAAAATCCTCCCTAATTCTGATTTCCAAAAGTTGGCATCTCTGCGATTGTAGGCGAGGGTGATCTTTTATCCTCCCCACATCTTTGAACCTTTTTTTTTCCTCCTGTGTGTGCAACTATCTCTTGACAGAATCTGTGTAATTACCTCCACCACCGAAGATGGATGGAGGTTGTTTTTCCACCCGCGTCTGTCTGTCAGTCCGTTTGTTACTTTCAAAATCGAAGATTTTTCAAGTACATTGATCAGTCGATTTTGTTGTTGACTGTTTGTCTGTTCATCGCCGACAGGTCACAATTCTAAACTGATCTTCACGAAACTTCACCACATGGTAGAGTTTGTCATAAGCAAGAAGCCTATTGTTTTTGAGGTCAAAAGGTCAGCATAGGCCAAAGGTCAACAACTTTGGTGAGATTTCTAAAAATCCTCAATTTTCTTCCGATTGACTTGAAATTTGAAGAGGATTTATATTTCAGGTCACTGAATTCAACCAGCCAATTATGTTTGAGGTCAACATGGACCAAAAGGTCAACATAGGCCCAAGGTCAACAACTAAGGTGGTATTTCTAAAATCCTCAATTTTCATCCCATCGACTTGAAATTTGAAGAGGATTTATATTTCAGGTCACTGAATTCAACCAACAATTATTTCTAAGGTCAATATCGGCCAAAACGTCAACATAGGACGAATTTCTAAAATTGTCAATTTTCATCCGGATTGACTTGAAATTTCAAGAGTTGTTGCATATTTGGTCATTTAATTCAACTACCAATTATTTTTGAGGTCAAATTTGTTTTATCAATTTTGCAAGTATCATGCTCTGCACGACGTCTTCTTCTTGTTTGTTTGTTTGTGAACAAAATATCTCAAAGTTGTGTACAGATTTGGACGAAAATTAGTACAGACTTTGGGTACGTGACACCGATGAAATGATTCGATTTTTGGCAAAGGCCCGGATCCAGACCTGGATCCTACAATTTTTTTAGCGATTTTTCAGCACTCTTCCGAGTGCCCTTCCAGTTATGAATATCAGTTAAGTTCGATTAGACTGAGATCTTCATCATTGATAAGCACGATTTATTTTCCAATTGGGATCTATTCTTATTCTCTACATTTATTACCTCTGCCACCAAAGGTGAACGGAGGTTTTGTTTTCAGCTGCATCTGTCTGTCTGTCTGCCTGCCTGTTTGTCTGTCTTTCTGTGAGCAGGATATCTCAAAAAGTTACGGACGAACCTGTACGAAATGTGGTGAACAGTTTGGGTGTGTGCCAAGGACGAATTGATTAGATTTTGGTGAAGATCCGATTCTGGATCCAGATCTGATAATTTTTTTAATTTTTTTGTTGTCTTTCTTCACCTTTAAGAGATTGTGCCAAAATCGATAGAGAGCGTGATATTTCATAACATTGTGGATGGATTATGACAAAACTTGGCGATTGAGTTGCGTAAGTGACAACAACAAGCTAATTAGATTTTTGTTCAGGTCCAGATCCAGATCCAGATCTGACCTATCGGTGGGAAACAAACGTAAGCCATTCAGCCTGGCTAAGGTATGCGCTCCACAATGGTAATTTGTGTGTTTCCGACCCATGCTTCTTTTACACATTTTTTTTTAAATTAAAATTCATTATTCATTATCCGTGTGGTTTCTGGGATCGATCACTTCTCTGTGCACAAGCAAAATTACCAGCCGGCACGTGCGAGTTATGATCTTGGCATTTGCAACCAAATTGAGGATCATAACCTTTTCCCGAGCTGACATTTGGTGCTTTAAAATTTAAATTAAAGCCTTTGCGTTCAGGCCATCTTGCAGAGTATGAACTCCAGGCTGACTCGGTTTGAGTCCGGTGGGGTTCGACCAGGTGAACAATACAATATTCCAACACGCATAATTACATTAGAATACCATTCCTCTCTTTTTCCTTTCCTCAATCCTACTCCCAATCTCCAATAAGCCTTTTTGGGGTTGGCCAGTTTCACATTCCCATCTCAGCAGTTGGTCTTCATCTCGCATAACACAGTGACACAAGGTTCAAATATGTTATACTGTGTGGGATTTGTCCAGTGTCTCCTCATCCTCCTTTGTATGCAGCACAAGGCTGCAGGTAGCATCATTGGCTGAGGGCACGGCTGTGCCACTGATGCAATGCCCCTATTACCAGTACACTGGTACTCATTTCACCAATCTCAAGATGATAGGCTAAGTCAACCAACCTGGTGTTAATTCAACGGTATTCGGGGGTTCGAACTCAGGACCCAAAGATCCCAAGCAAGCCATCACAACCGCTCAGCCAACACGAGGCTTTCGTCCAGTGTCTCGTTTGGTCTCTAGAATTCAAGCAAGAGTGTGCTAAAGCGATTCTCATGAAAAATATTCTAATATTGCCACTCTGCGAGTAATTTATTTCAATATATTAACCTTTGCTTTTGTTTTCTTATCACGCATTCACTTATTATGCCTGGTGTTGGCTTAATGGTGAGGGTGGTCGGCTTGGGATCCCAGGATTCTGAGTTCAAATCCCCCTTGCTGTTGAATTAATACCAGGTGGGGTTGACTCTGCCTGTCATCCTTCTGAGGTCGGCAAAATGAGTGCCAGCATGCTGGTATCCTGTGTCGGAGTGGCGACCCGTCCAGGATTGTGCGCAATAGCCAGGGACACTGCTTAGGCAGCACCAACGCTCTGCAAAGAGGATGGTCCCCAATGGATGGATGGATGGATTACCTTCTTGTTTTCAATAACTGTGAATTTGATTATCAAAATGAACTGTGTGTGTACACCAGTCTGTCAAATTAGACATCAGCATGCACTATAAAGGGGACGATATCATTAATATTTGTAATTTTCTGAGTAATTATCTCAATAATTGGAATGGATGAGCTGCTTTCCAATGGAACAGGATTCACGAGTTTGCCACATGTTGTCGTAGAACCAACCGGGTGTTGTGTGGAATACACACATTACTCTTAAAGTGTGAAAAATGCAGAAAGTGAATGCCACAGAGGCAAAGTCAAATTGTTTTTATCTTACGAGTACACCCACTCCCTACAGGAGCGGCAGCAAGAGTCATGTTATTATCCTCTCTGGGGTGTATAGATTGCAGTAGATTTAAGCTCGGATCCGTTAGTCTGTGGGGGACGTGATAAACATCTAATGCCTCAACAACGTCGGGTTTCCTCGCTTTCAGTTTAGTGTTAAACAGCAGTAGCTATTGTTTAAAAAGGTAATCGTACGTGTTTGTGATTTATAATATTTCTCACTTCCAGTAGGGGGTGCCCCATGAAACGCCACGATAAGCTATTTGTACACGTTGACACGGAATTTGTCCAAGGAGGAAAAACCCCTTCTGGAGAAGGGGATATTATTCGTATTAATATTGTTTTGTAATAACATTAATATTATGCTATTACATATCATTCGTGTTGTTATTACTTTTGTTATTAGAAGCAGCCTTTGAAAAACACCACAATTTGCTGTCTTAACAAGGATATACACCTCGATGTGCATTAAGTAATGACCGAATGTATTGCGGTCAAAACACACAGACAGACACCACATTGCATAGTTTAGTATGATTATGATGATGATTCTGGACGTATCGTGGTCTTTGTCCAATGCTCTGGTCCTGCAGAGCTTGCACTAGATCATATGTATGTCCACTGGGGAGAGTGGAGGATTGGGGATAAAAAAGTGGTGGAAGGGTGGGACAACACATCAGCAATGGGTGGGACAACACATCAGCAATGGGTGGGACAACACATCAGCAATGGGTGGGACACTCGCTTACGAAATGTCGCTTTGCTTTTCACTTTTTTTGTTGTCGTTGTAGTTGTAAAGTTGGGTTATTTCTGCCACTCCTCGACGAGGTATTATGACGAGACGCCAGCTGTTTTATCAATAATTGCCAACATTTTCAGTGTTGGAAAAATCGAACTTTGATTTGGAAGATTATAATCAAATTCTACATGAAGGGACATCTCTTTGTTAAAAATAATTTTTCGAGAGAAAACAGAACTAGATTTCAACAACTTCACTACGGTACTGGAAAATCATTCAAAAAGCATATATATATATATATATATATATATATATATATATATATATATATATATATATATATATATATATATATATATATATATATATATATATATATATATATATATATATATATATATATATATATATATATATATATATATATATACATATATATACAAAAATAAATACATTGATGAAAAAATAGAAAAACTAGAACGGCACTCGGTAGAGCACATTCCTCCGCAAGGCTGAACAGTTTACATTTTGTATCCAACTGGTAGGCCGGATCTGCATCCGGACCGGAACCAAAATCGAATCGGCTTGATCTTGTCACCTACCCAACTCTTCCACCTAGTTTTGTCAGAATCCATCCTTAAATTTTGAAATACCATGATGTATATTCTATATTGTTTTTGGCCCTATCCTCTCAATGGTGAAGAATCGCTTAAAAAAACAAAACAAAAATAAAATCAAATAATTCTCATGTCCGGATCCGGATCTTCACGGAGGGAATGACAAAAATATATAAATAATGATCTGATTGCTCAGAAGTTTTCAGTGTTGTGTGAAACCCACATCAACATAAGCATTGTTGATTTGCTTTATGTCCAATTCATTTTGAGCAGATTATTGAGCGAAACACTATTGGCTTGTGACTGTCCCAATCTGAACCCCCATCTCATGATTGGGGGTCATCTTCAAATCACATATACCAAGCTGCATCTGCCCATTGTCTGTTGAGTTCCTTTTTCTGCAGTTTTAAAGGCTCGTGGAATAGCTGACGCGCGCGCGTACACACACACACACACACACACACACACACACACACACACACACACACACACACACACACACACACACACACACACACACCACCACCACCAATTGTCTATCACAAGTTACTTCCCGATACACATTGAGTGCCGACGGTGCCATCTAGTGGCGAGGCTTTTGTCTCCCTAATCAGCTGGGTGTCTTTTTGAGAAAACTTCCTCCCAAAGTGATGTCAACCCATGGGGTTTATCTGCGGACTGTCTTGCGGAAGCAACATGTACCATTTAAAATAATATTTGGTATGATGCTGCCTGGGTCGTAGATCCCTTGCAATTATTGAGTCTTTCTAACATGGTTACCATGTGGCTGGCAGTAAGGTCATTTGGTCGGTCAACTTTGACACTTTTTTATGGATCTTTCCTTGGAAGCCAAAAACACATCTGCTGGAAAAGAAACTTATTGCAATAACTGTAAGCCATTGTTAGAGAATGAAGAACTCGTTTTGCTGCTTGAGACTTGTGTCGGTCGATCTGCGTTGGCGGACAGGCAGAACGACGGATCAAATCAACATGACATTGATCGAGGAGTGATGATGATAACGGTTGTGGGAAGCGATGAGGTCCTGATGTTTCGGGTGTTAACCCTTCAGTGGAACCAAAGAGCATAATTGGAGAACCCTTGTGCTTCAAAGAGCATAATTAGAGATCCCTTGTGCTGATGACATTCAGTGTTGCCCAATTCTGAACTCCTAAAAGTTTCTAATTTGTTAAATTGTCTCATCATTCATTCTATCTGTCCTAAAAAGTACAAATAAGCTATAAGATGTAGAGTTTATACCCTTAATTGGTCCTGCTTTCGTCTGTCTGATTTTGAGCCTTTCTCGGAAAGTAATGGTTCAGTGAGATGTGCAGGCAGGAAGAGAGGGAAGAAATTGCTAATAAGGACTGGATACGGTACATCCCTTAAATATTTAATTCTACAAATATTTTTCATAAATCATATTATGACATCATTGGTAAGATATTGTAAGTTTTACTTCACCGAGTACTCTGCCAATGTTTCTTTCGTGCTTTGAATGAGGAGCCATGAGAAGTGATTCTCCTTATGGCACCTCATACATGTTCTGTGATTGAAAGTAACGGTTGATAAATATTAACGGTTTATTATGGAAGGAAAGAGAGGAATTAAATTGTCCAAAGAGGATTGGTGGGGAGGGTCGAAGATTTCACCGTCTTTGTGTATCTAATTTGTAGACGGTCTCTGTAATGCATGTGACAGTCAAACAATGTTAAGTGCTTTCCAAATGAAGTATTTGAAACGCTGAAGATATCTTCTTCTTTTTCTTTATTTGAATACTGCACATTGCTGCAGGGTAGCATCATTGGCCGAGGGTCTGGCTGTGCCGCTGATGCAGTGCCCTCTCCCGTGGCTGGAATTTGTAATTTTTTTCAGGGTGCCGGTGATGGCTCGCCTACTCTTCGTGCAGTACACCGCGGGATCTTTAGCAGCCACCAACTAATGCTCGCAGACAGGACACCAGTTTATCGTCCATCCGAGGGACGGCACACACATCAATGAATAATCCTGCTTGTGAAGCACCAGGATGGCAGTTTATAGTTTGAACCCAGGCTAGACACTCTCCAGGTGAGTTTGCATACCTCTTGGCCAACCTAGCTATCAGCCCACTGAAGAGATGAGATGTGCTTTAACTGAACTACTTTTCTCTTCCATCAAATCTTATAATCATTGCCTTTAGCGATATTGTAGGCCTCTACTTATTATGGCATATTATGGAGGTATAACTGCTTGACTCAAAGTGAAAGTCCTGAAACCCTTTGAACCCTGAGCTACTTGGACTTTTGGCTCCCGCAACTTGGGCTCCCTGGAGAAAAATCCAGCCACTCTGGTGTATGGAGGTTTCAATAGCGACTAGTGCACCAGCTGCCGGGGTATATGGAGGTTTCAATAGCGGCTGGTAAACCGGCTGCTGGGGACAGGGTATAAGGAGGTTTGAATAGTGGATGGTAAACCGGCCGCTGGGGACAGGGAAAATGGAGGTTTGAATACTGGCTGGTAAACCGGCCGCTGGGGACAGGGTATACGGACGGAGGTTTGAATAGTGGCTGGTAAACCGCCCGCTGGGGACAGGGTATACGGAGGTTTGAATAGTGGCTATAGTAAACCGGCCGCTGAGGACGCGGTATATGGAGGTTTGAATAGCAGCTGGTACACTGGCCGTAGGGGATGGGGTATATGGAGGTTTGAATAGATTCTCGTAAACCGTCGTTGGGGACAGGGTATACGGAGGTTTGAAGAGTGGCTGGTAAATGTGCCGCTGGGGACGATATATGGAGGTTTGAATAGATTCTCGTAAACCAGCCGCTGGGGACAGGGTATATGGAGGTTTCAATAGTGGCTGGTACACCGGCCGCTGGGAACGGGGTACATGGGGGATTGACACCAGCTGGTAAAATGGCCGCTCGGGTTCAAATGGTAAAACAACTTGCTCATTGCTTGTCCAATTGAGACAAATTTTTAAATAATTGTCACCGGCACACCTTTGTTGCTCCCTACATCAAAAAGTTATAAACCTTAGTGGACTTTCTCAAACTTAACTTAACTCAAGTGGATTAGTTAAGGAGTGAAGTGGAAAATGCTTTTGAAGCAGCGATTCCAAATTAAGGATTGGCCACCTGAGTCAACTGACAATGCTGCTTAAATACCTCGTCATGAACATCCAATGATTCTCAACGCCAGCAGGTAGGGTTTGAGGCCTATCAAATTGGAGGAGACAAGAGTCAGGGAGGGACACTAAGGAGTCAAGGACGTCCTGTTGGAGGAAGGGTTCTGTTAATCTGATTATGTCCAGTTTATCGGCAGCAGCCTGGTTTGAGAGATCTCTGTCAGTTTGGAGCGGTGACCTCAGATGTTTTAAGTTCCACACACTTAGGGACAGGGGAGGAAGTTTTGGGATGGTGAAGTGTGGAGTGGAGGCATTGTGGGGACAGGGTGAGGCTTTTAGCTGGCAGGGTGAGGGGAAGGTTTGAATGGGTGTGAGAGTGTGGGGTGAGGAGGCATGCCGAAAAGGGGGGACATGAAGCTTTGAGGGGTGGGGTAAGGGGATAAACAGAAAGAGGGGACATGTAGTGGAGGGATGCTGATTCCAAATTCTCCAATTGGACAAATGAAGAGAAACATCATGGGATGGGAGGTAAGAACTTTTGTTGCAGGTACAGAAAAGCTGGTGCTGTAGGTGCCAGAGGAGAGTTTGTGGACTAAGCGCTTTGTGACAGTTTTGGAAAGTAATCCTTTTGAAGAAGAGATTGTGGTGAAGAAGAACACGTGGCATTCTTGATTGAGAAATAAGTAAAGTGAAGTATTTTTGAATACTTTTAAAGGAAGAAGCGTTTTTTTTCAGTGAAGATTCACTTTGGAGATATTGAGAAAAGGGAGGAAACAATGGAGAACTGGAAATACAGGCAGAAGGAAATTCACGTGGAATGAGATTGCTGTGAAGTGGGAAAAATAGTTTTCATTGTATTTATTGTTTTGTAGCAAGGAGGGGAAATTGGATAACTTTGAGGAGGTCGAAGTAAAATATTTTGGAAAAACGAAGCAAAACGAGAACCACAGAGACGAAAGGGCAACAGAATATTCACATTTGCTGTCCAAATAGTAGCTAAAGTCGACATTGAACAACACGGAAACGAATTTGACAAACAATGCAAGAAGATGCAATTGAACACGGAAAATTGGACGGAAATACTGTCGGACCATCACTATTCGCGGACCTCGCGTATTCGTGGTTTATAAAACGCGACCTGCTTCGACATTCGCGGTCCTGTGCTTCATGTCGTCGTGGTTTTTCACACGATTTTTAATTTTTCCCTCATAAATCCTGAACCGCTGGGAACCTATCCCCCTTTTTCCCATTGAACCAATGCCCCGACATTCATGCATTCGACATTCATGGCATTTTCCAGGAACCTATCCCCCTTTTTCCCATTGAACCAATGCCCCGACATTCACGCATTCGACATTCATGGCATTTTCCAGGAACATATCCCCCCACGGATAGCGGGGTCTGACAGTACAACTATCAACACGGAAGAAGATCGAACAGACACACGATGAATCCGGTTTGGAAAACTTCGATTTAATGAGAATGAATCCGCAGTCACAGATTTGACCAACGCATGGAAAAATGCCTGATTCGGAAGTCCGTCGGCAATTTTTATCCCCCGCCGCGTGGCGGAAAGGGGATATTGTTCTATCTCTCGTACTCGTGCGCGTCTCTTTGCTCAATTTGTTTCTGCGTTCTATTTAATCCGCCCTCACGTATCTATGTTAAGATGCTGATCTTCATTGAGCCTATAATTGTGTATTTAAAATGCTTCTCATGCCTGTGCTTCACTTTTTTTCTTGCTGTAAACATTTCCTGCAAGGTTTCACTGTAAATCTGCATTTGTTTACACCATAATATTTATTGCGTAGTTTGCAAGTTTATTTTGTAAAAATAGTTGGCTATAATAGCTACCTGTCAAACGAATACATCAGAAAACTCAAACGTACACATTACATTTTTCCCTGTGAGGCAAAGCAAGAATCACTTCCTTGTTACCTCTGCCACCGAAGGTGAAGGAGGTTATGTTTTCACCCCTCTCTGTCTGCTGTTTGTCTGTTTGTGTACAGGATATCTCAAAAAGCTGTGGATGGATCCAGATGAAATTTGGTGGGCACTTTGGGTGTGCAACAAGGACAAAAAGATTAGATTTTGGTCAAGATCCGGATCCGGATCCGACTACTACAATCTTTTTAGTGATTCTTCACCATTGAGAGATGGGACTAAAAATTATATATAGCACGATACCTCAAAAAGCTGCAGACAGATTCGGACGAAACTTGGTGGACGTGTTGGGTGTGTAACAAGGAAGAACTGATTCCATTTTGGTGAAGATCCGAATTTGGATCCAGATCCGAGAATTTTGTTAAGTGATTCTTTACCATTGAGAGATAGGGCTAAACCGATATATAGCACAATATCTCAAAAAGTTGAGGACGGATTCCGATTAACCTTGGTGGACAGGTTGGGTGTCTGGCCACGAAGAAACGATCGATTTTTGGTGAAGATCCGAATGCGGATCTGGATATGAGGATTATTTTATTTTTTAATTGATTCTTCACCATTGAGAAATAGGGCTCAAAAACGATATATAGCATGATATTTCAAAAAGTTATTGGGCTAGATATGTTCTTGTGGATCACAGATTAGTTGGCGGAGGTATGCGTTCCACTAAGTGCCCTTCTTGTTATTTATATTTTCTTTTCTTTGTTCTCCTCTTCTTTGCCATATAGCTAGCCTCTGCATTCATTTTCCACCGATTGTTATTTGAAGGTTATCTTTTGCAGCAAATGAAATTCAGTTGTTTGATGATAAAATATCTTGTGCTCCTGCAGCTTTTATTACACTGTACACCATTTCTTTTGTTGCATATTTTGAGAGTCATATTGCATTGACACTTCTTCAGTTCCTCAAATACTAAGAGCTACAGGTCAAAGTTAGAGCCTCAAGCATAATGTTGAAATCAATGTGTTCCACAAGTGTAATGATCAATTTGAGTGGGCCATGGCCTCGACCGTCATATAGTACCAGCGATTTTGTGATGGTTTAGCAGCACCTGTCGGCCAGCGCAGTACTTGCACCCATCGCAAAGACGACGGTACAGCGACATCCGAGGCCTTTCCTGTAACTCAATTGATTTAGCTTTTAATGCCACTGTGATGTAACGTAGTCAATGAGAATGTGGAGTCTGTGTGGGCACTACGGTTGAATCAAATTGCAGTAATTTGTGTGATTTACACTTGCATTTTATTTTTAAGGAAATGTTCTTCAAAATTATTTCAGCGTTCATAAGGCATGGTATCCGACGGTTTATTCTAACGTGCAGTTCTACCCCTTTTGTGCAGTTGTAAATCCAGATTTGTGCAGTTGTCAATTTGTTCTTTGTTTGAATTTGCATGGCTCGGGTGTCATAAACTAGGAAGGAACCACAATAGACGTCACTGATAGCTGACCAAAACTTGTTTTTTTTATTAACCTTACAATATAATGCAATCATACATATTACATATATCATAATATATGACATAGACTACCACATTTCACATTACAAATTATATATTAAACAGTGAGGATTATCAAACGTATTTACAGTAGATGTGAAACCACAAGTGGTTGCTCATAGTCACACAAAGAACAAAATCATAAACCTGAGCCTGAGGTTGACTATGACTAACATTAGAACCAAGTTTCAGGTAAGTCCAACTCGCTAGCTGTCTTTGGCATGAGTAAGATTCAACAAAATCTGTAGAACTTAACGAAAATGAACATTTGAACCTGTCCAAGTAAGCAAAACTGTAAGAAGTTAGAATTTCTTGACCTTCTTCTTCGGTGGTACCTCCACCTCATCAGGCTCGTCATCCTCTACTTTGTGTTCTGCTTCTGTGAAAACTCCCTTGAAGTGGACTTGAAACTTTGCTTTGTCATGGCTTTTGTTTCTGCATACTTTTGATGACAGCCAAATCATAACCGCCTCCCTTGGATCAAATGCTTCTAATGGTGGCATGTTGTAATGTATGTACAAATACAGATTTTCCATCTCCACTGACATTCTTGATCTCTCACATGTTTTCAGAGCATTGCTGCTACTTATAAGATGCTCAACATCTGCTGAATGAGGCTTGGCAGCCACAACTCTGCTTAATGCCTTCACCAGATTTGGAAACAGTTCTTTAGACACCAGATACTTGACCAGCTTGTTGAGAGTTAAGTCTTTTCCTTGTCCAAAAGACACAAGATCTTGCTATTCCATTCCGAGTTCCTCAAGCTCCAAATCTGGACATATCAGCTGATGAACAGCCTTGATATCAGCATCTTGTAGCTTCAAGAAGGGCACCAGTACCTCCATCATGTGCTTGTCAATGTCACTGTCAAACGCCGTCGTGCTCGGCTGCTTCGCAGCCTCCATTTTTTTCCCGCCCCTGCCTCGCATCAGAGTTTGTGCAGTTATAAATTTTCCTTAGAATAAACCCTGGTATCTGACAGCATGGTGCGGAGGTAGCACACTTACCTTTGAGCTGTTTGATCTGGGTTCAATTCCCAACCTGACTGTAAACTGTCGGATTGGTGCTTCGCAAGCAGGGCACTGCATCACAAAGTGTGCTGTCTCTCGTGTGGTTGTTAAAGTTGTGTGTCCCATCTGTGAACATGAAATATCCCACTGTCTCTTTCGCGAACAGTCGGTGAGATATTGCCTGAATTGATTCGACATTCCTGCCAAAATCTGCTTTCATTGAATGTCAGGCCGAGCCAGATGGTTTGTGATAAACTTGAGTCAAAAGATTTCTTGACCGACCCCACAAGAGGGTGGAAATATTTGGAGCTGTTAAGGTGGTGGTGGTAGTAGTAGGAGTAGTAGTCATATTTGCAGGACTTGTGATGGCAGCAACAAGACAAAAATATATTTTTCTCCCCTTCCTCAGGTTTCCTGTTCGTTTTATTTTGTAGATGTATTTGTGAATGCGTGGTGATTGGGCTCCCACTGATTAATGTAAATGGATTCCATATTTACCTCATCGTTGTCATGAAAGTTCCAGCTTTTCAGCTTTCACATTTCAAATTTGAGATATGCAGTATCTCACGAAATGAAATAAACAAATTACCCAAACTGTAATAAGAAATTATTCAGATATCCCAGCTAAATGTGGATTAACAAAGAATTTTATTTTTCTCTTTTGAGCAAGGTGGGCACCCGTCATTTAGGTTTCCAAGCTTTGCATTAGGTGTTGTTTGTTTGTGAAAGAAACCGATGACACCTGATGGATTAAAGGGAGCCAAGCTGTGTTGAACAATAAAGTTATGGACAGACATTTTGTAATGGCCTTTGCTATCCCTTTTTGCAGAAACACAAGTGCAGTCCAAAGCTTGAAAAGCCAGTAAACCTGGATGTGGAGGTGTGTACACAAACAACATTTCTGAATCACATATTTTTTATTACAGCAACAAGAAAATGTATAAAACGGTTTTGGTATCAGATGGTTTGTATCACATCTTTGTTTTGTAATTGCCAAAGTATGTATTGAAGGAAAAGTATACACAAAGAAGCCTTTGGGCCTCCAATGCCTCTATTAGCAAAGTGTACTTTTATTTGCACTATAAGCACCAAAAGTATTGGGACAGCACATCCAAATTTGAAATGAACAATTCCAAATATATGTGGCATTTTGCACATTACACCCCTTGGTTTGATTTTTATCATCAGTTTGGCAACAACTTCCCTATTGGCCAAGCCAGAGGCTTGACTTACAGACAACGTACCATCGGAGAAACAGCAAGATAACATCCTCATGGACCACGATGCAAACACAAGTCATGTAGGACCCAGAAAAGAGGAAAGAAGTATGTTCAAGATGCAAACTCGGCTGTCAACTCGACACCACCATCACGCCCATCACTCCCGCACAAACAACAGAAATCGTCAAAATCTCGCAGGTTACCGGCCCTGACAACATCTCCAGTTTACTTTTAAAACACCTTGGACCATACGACATAACAGCCCTCACAAATACAAACAACTTCTCCTTCCAACACTCAAGAATTCCCCAAATTTGGAGACGACAAAATCATTTCTCTCCTTCAACCAAACAAAGATCCCACCAAAGCAGCCTCCTCTTGACCTATCACATTACTTTGCACAGCCTCAAAAGTTACAGAACGCATAATTACTCACACTCACTAACCCTCACATTCATCTCTCACACACCCAACATGGATTCAGGCAAAACCACTCCATGACCACTCTCCTCATATACCCCACATAAAACACCTTTGAAGGCTTCAACAATAGAAAACCACAAAAACACACTTCTCACCACAGGAGACATCAGCAAAGCATTTGACACACTCCCAAAACTTACTCTCAAACACCATACTCAACAAAAACATGCACAACAACACCAAACGTTCACTGGCCAACTACCTATCTTGCAGACAGTCATTCATAATTTTTAACGGCAAGTCATCACGCACACGATACTTAACAGAGTCCCTCAAGGCTCACTACTCTCCCCTACTCTCTTTTATCTGTTCATGCACGACATTCCACAACCTCCAGAGAACATCCAAACAGCCTCATATGTCGACGATATTACCATTACCTCCACTCATAGCAACACCGCCACAGCACAACTTCAACCCTTCCTCAGCACCCTACAAACCTGGCTCACCATCAACAGACTGAAAGTAGCCTCCTCAAAATCAAGTCACTCTTTTAACAAATTACACCAAATTACACTTTGCTCCACAAATCTCACACACACACACACACACACACACACACACACACACACACACACACACACACACACACACACACACACACACACACACACACACACACCAAACAAAAATACTAGACATCACTTTTAACACTTTCTTGTCAATCTCAGATCACATCACAAACATGAAAAAAAACATGCACACCCAGGCTGAACACATTTAGGGCACTCATAGGCATCGACTTCAGACACCACAAAGAAACAACATCATGAATATATAAACAGTACATTCATTAAGTCATTAACTATGTCAGATAGGCCTCCAGCCTATCAAATACACATCTCAACACCCTACATACCATAAAAAAACAAAGCCTTTCACATCATCACAGGTTTCACATTAACAACACCCATCAGGCAGAGGTAAAAATGCTAAAAATCAAAAACCACTTGGGCATGAGGGGTGCACAGTTTCCTTGTAACAGCAGCTCCTTGCAATGGCACACCTGAGCTCCTATCCACCTACAAAGCTTTCATCCTCAGTTCAATGGAGTATTGCTCTCCCCTGTGGGCTGGCTCCCCTGCCATTTTTTTTTCCATGTCAGCTTTTGCCATCAAACTTTCAACAAAGCTTTATTATGAGAATATGGAGAAGACAAATTGATAATTTGGTCAAGAGCTCAAAAGGTTTAAAGGTCAACGTCGCATAAAATCATCGATTTTCATCCGATTGACTTGAAATTTGAACAGGATTTGCCTCTGGGTCACTGAATTGGTTCACCAATAAAACGCTAGAAGCTGATTGTTTTGAGATCAAAAGGTCAAAGGTCAAAGTCACAAAATCATCAATTTCCATCTGATTGATTTGAAATTTGAGCAGGGATTGCATATTGGGTCACTGAAGCCTATTGCTTTTGACATCAAAAGGTCAAAGGTCACCTAAAATCATAAAAAAATTTTTTGAGCCGTTTATCAAGTTTAGCATACGGAATAAGTTGTCCGACTTCAATGCGGACACACTTTTGGCCTCTGTTGTTTCCACTCAGTGACCCACACTTTTTATCATTGGTGTGTAATTTGCCTTCTGCTGTTGGAATAAATGTCTTGTTCTGAATAGAAGTCAGCCATAGAAGGCTTCATAACATTTTGAGAAAACGAAAAATAAAATGTAACACCCTCAGAGCTTTGGCTTCCTTTAAATTTTTCATTTTTTATCTCGTCAATTATGGGTATGGCAATTTCACCCAAAACATGTTGGCAGAGAGCTCATCTATTATAATAATAAGTTCCCTTACAAGGAACTTTCATGCGGGAGAATGTCTATCACTGCCTGCACTATTATTGCCAACTTATGGTTGGTTGTCTCTGCTCTATTCTCTTAAATGCTGAGCGTCTAACAAGGAAACAGCACATACCGTTTTAATGTCTTTGGTATGACCCGGCCGGGTCTCGAACTGCTGACCTCCCAGACTCAGAGCGGATGCTCCACCCATCACAACACTGAGGTTGGTAAAAGGTTAAATTCTGGACTACAAAAGGTTCAAATTACAAGGACCATATTAATACATTGGGCAACATTTGATCCTATTAGCTAAGTATATGAAAGCCATTTTAATGACATTAAGGCTTCCGCTTAATGTGGTGGCCGAGTGGTAAGAACACTAGATAGGTATCCCAAAGGTTACAACCACATGTCTTGTCTCTTAAGAAGGAGAATATGTATACCATGTCATCATTATATTGTCAATTAAAAGCCAGCTGGCTTACCCATGATTTCTGCAGAGGAGGTAATCTTCCTGTCTGGCTTACATCTGGTGCCAGTTCCCAATTAATAGCTGAGTGCTAAATGCACTCACAACAGCATGAGACGATCTACAAAATGATGCCGATAAAAGGCTGTGCTGCTTCCATGTTCCTAAACTGAAGAATCAAAGTTCAAAAGAATCAAAGAATCGATCCATTTGACTTTATATGCAGATGGAGCTTGCTTTCAGTTTCCTCTGAAGGACAGCATGCTGCACATCGCAACACCCTCTCACGGCATGATTTGTAGTCCTGTTTAACTTGACTGGTGACATAAACACACAATCAAATAGTTGTGGAAACTGCAAACAGAACGATGCTGCAGCCACAAATACCGTACTATGCGTACTCTAAGTTTCCGTGATTGTGGCATGCAGGAGCAAGCTAAAATTTCAAAGCTGAGCTTGGAGCTTCGCCTGCTTATGGCAGATGTACATGGAGAGATGGAGAGACTGGGTAACCCTGAAAGTGTCATCTTACAGCTGGTTGAAAACATCTCCAACATGGCGTACTCAATGTACCTTTTTACTCGGTAAGATTTATTGGATTGGGACAGACACCTGAAGCAGTCAACCATAAATATCTCTTTCAATATATATCTCTCTCGACTCTATATCTATATTTATATACTCTATATCCATCTTTCCATCTCTATTATCATCTCTCCATCATCTATGTATCATCATCTCGATGTCATCATCACCATATATCTGTATGTATCTATCATGATGGAGTCTTGAATGGAAACAATTCGTCGACCGAGAATTAACAGGGTCTATCTGACATTTCATTCAAATTTAGAAGAAGTCCATGTAGAAGGGCAACAGAGGAAACTAAAGGCCCGGTCACACCTTGACGTTTTAGCCAGCGATGGCAACGTATTAAAATGTATGTAAAACGCTGGCTTACGTTGAACTTTTGATGTTTTTTTTTAAAGATTCAGACGTATTCATAGCGACTTGGTCTTATGTATAAGCATTGGTAACGGACACAGAATGTTTCGTTGTGTTATAGATAACTTATACCAACGAATGCTGAACCTGTTGTCGGCCTACACAACCGATGCCCAACGATAGTCTAACTTAGGCATAGCGCGTTGCACGCATCGCCGACGATGTCGTGACGTAGCCTA
>NC_140963.1:11870525-11885525 GCF_056783735.1 Eptatretus burgeri
TTCGTTCCTCTCAGGCATTGCCGGCTGGGGCCCAAATCACCCGGCCGCTTGGTGAGGTCTGGGCCTAACCGCGGCTACGCTAGCTGCCATGGGGACGGGACGTCGCGGAGCGCCCCAGCGAATCACCACCAGGGGAAGGTAACCCGCGCGGTCTCGTGGAGCTCCTTCGGTCTGCCAAGTTCTACGTTATAAAGACCCTGAGAGGTCCAGTATACCTCCTTGTCTTTGAGGGGGTTTTTCCTTGCTTTTCATTGGATGGAAGTTGTGGCGCCGAGTCTGTCAAGTAAAACTGTATAAGTGACTGTACATAATAGATAGATGGTATTAGCTCCTTTGAATAGCATGTGTGTGTTTTGTATTGATTGCATACCTCCATGTGTGCATTGTGAATAAATGTGCTTGTTTGAATGTTGACCTGTTGGTCGTGTCATTTTCCTTCCATTGAGCTGCCGTATTGCATTTCGGAATAATAGCGGGCTTTTTAATAGCCGATAATAGAATCGCGTCCAGCGAGGCCTCGCGATAATACCCCGCTCAGTTATCCTAAAGCGGAGCGAGCTGCTTAAGCGGCTCGTGTCAAAGCAGGCCTCGCTAAGGTGCAATCTCTCGGTAATCTACCCGTGTGAATAATTAGGTAAATCGATTATTTGGTGATCGGACTCTGTAGCACACGGGTAGAGTGCGGACAAGGTTGTGGTGTGCTTGGAGCACACCCGTGACTGGTTTTTGGCGTTGTTCCGGAAAGTCGCGACTGAATTGTTCGTCCGTGGGCGTACGGCCGCGATTCGGTTAAAAGCGGTCGTTCGCACCCCGGCGGGCGAGAATTCATAACAATATATATATATATATATATATATATATATATATATATATATATATATATATATATATATATATATATATATATACATACATACATACACACACACACACACACACACACACACACACACACACACACACACACACACACACACACACACACACACACACACACACACACACACACACGTATGACAAGCATCCACCATTTACAGTGCAGTATTCCTGTCCCCACGTTTTCCAATGCAGTGAGGTGTTTTGAATTAGAAGCAGTAGATATGTTTCTCCTCAATGCACAAAACTTCATGGGCTATTTTGGGGTTTTTTTCGGGAGTGATTGAAGCAGCTGTCGGTTTCCGACACACCGCCCAAATATACGTGTGTGTTAGAAGAACATCACAAGAACGTTGAGAACGTTGTCAGAAGAATGTTGCATGCTTCGAACAAGATTGTCTGCAGGCAGGTACTCTGCTAATAATAATAACGTTTCTGACGAATAGATGTTATTTAAATAATAAATTATTACATAAATAATGAACTAAGATTTTTTGATGTGTTACCAGCAGAACAGTATTTTGATCTGGAGAATTTGTGCTTTATGCCAAATACTCCACACGTGTAAATTTCTGGACACACCACCATTATAGGAATGGAGGGTGACTTGGATTATTTGAGAACTGGCTTGACTATCTTAACGAGGATAACTTCTGTTCATGTTGTTTTACATAGTATGTCCATTACCTCGTCCTCTTCGCTTCAGTCATTCAACTGTGCTGCCGATCCCGACCTCACTCACTCATGCATATGCATGTCCACGATCTCTTCTACACACACATTATTTCCCATTAGGTTCCTTTCTGGGCCATGATTGCTCGTTTTTATGTTATTTTCCTTTCCTCTTTTTGTTGTCCATCCATGACGTACCTCTTCTTAGTTGGTCGTACTCCTGAACCCTTTGGTTTTTTTTTTTTTTTAGCTCCTCCATGAGTTTAGATGCTCTTTGATCGAAACCTCTCAAAAAATGCTCTTTGATCAAAACCATGGTCCTCGTTTGCATGTCGCATATCAGACTTACTACGCGACTTTTGAAATGACTGAATTCTGAATGAGGCCTTTAGTCCATGCGCTGTGTGTGTTTACATCGACTCGGTTCTGCTCGCCGGGCACTTTTAACCTGCCGTTGCTACCGCAAAATCTGTAATTCAAATCGTCTTTTAATAAACATAATGCGTGAGGAAGGGGTGGGGTGGGGTGGGGTGGGGGCGGAGGGGTTGTGGAACACGTCCCTCCACTCGGGCCTTGTACGGACCCACATGGTTGTGAGTTTTCAGTTCAAGCAGCTCCCTGTTCGGCGAGCTGAGGAAGTTATCCGAGTTTTTTGTTGTGCAGAGGCACAGCCCTTTCTCTCAGGTAGGTTTCCAAGTATTTTTGGTTAATTTCAGAAGCTTGGTGGGCTATTTCAAGTCACAATCCTTATCCCGGAGGCAGTACATTTTATTTCGCCCCAAACTATTCAGCTTCCTGTGATTTTTTTTGTAGATATGCTCCGAGCATTTTGGGGCAGGTTACGTCATTTCAAAAATGCCATATTCTGTAAAAACGAACTGCAGTGGTGTGCATTGTAGTGGGGCAACTTAGCGAAATATAGCATAACAATTGTGCATTTTGTGAGGAAAGCACCAAATTTGGCACACTAGTAGCCTATCATATTATGAACAGATTTGGATATTGGGCCATCTCAAATTCAGCCACTGATGGCTGTGGCAGCCATTTTCCACTGCCAATAAAAATTTTGAGATGGCTCAATATCCAAATCTGTTCATAATACGATAGGCTACTAGTGTGCCAAATTTGGTGCTTTCCTCACAAAATGCACAATTGTTATGCTAAGTTGCCCCACTATTGCTCTTTCCTCCACCGAAGTGAGCATCCATAAGATTTACACGCATGATGGGCTGGCAGGATGGCCTGAAGGTAACGCACACTCGCCTCCAAACTGTCTCAGATGGGTTTGAACCACAACCCAGCTAAAATTGTCATCCCGGTGTTTCACAGGCAGGTTGATTCATCAATGTTTGTTCTGGCTCTCGTATGGATGTTAAAGGAGCATCCCGTCTGCAGTCTGTGAGCTATCGCCGGCACCATGGACAAATTACAAATTCCTGCCCGAACCAGCAGCGGGCATTACATCAGCGGCACAGCCGTGCCCTCAGAAAATAATGCTACCCCGCAGCCTTGTGCTGCATACAAACAAAGAAGAAGAAGAACATGCATGATTCTCCAAATAAAATTTTCCTTGACTTCTCCACCATGATTCTTAAAATGTTTCCGGTGGTGGAGACTCAGATTGTTGGCACTGTATGCTTAACCACTCAGGTTCTGGAGAATATTTTCAATATTGATACACAATTCCACTGTAATACCGTGCAAAGTCACATTTTCAACACGGGTAATCATTGTCTCAGTCACAGCACTGACTTAAGGATGGGCATGTTCATCACCTATTACTGGTTCAAATCCCTTTGTACACATTTTGTGTCACTTAAACACACCCGTCTGACAGACACGTATCGTCAAAATGTACAGTTAATGTGTAAATTTGTGCTCATTTCACATTTTTGTTCATGAGAGCAAAAACTTCATCACACAATGCTGTTCCACAGCACGTGCAACACCGTTCGCCATCATCTTGAAAACGTCCCAAAATGCCGAGCACGACTCTGTCGTCCAATACATGAGTTCTCAGATGTCGCCATTACCCCCCAAACCAACTTTCAGTGATCCGTCATTCTCTTGTGATAATGTAGGAAAAAAAAAACAAAGCACAAGCAACTGCTCCAATCCATTCATCTGTTAGTGCAGCTCAATCATGATTCTTCATTCTTATTCTTTCATCTTTGCTGATGCAATGCAAATCGAGTTATGTTGCTCGCATAAGATTTTAATGTTGGTGCCAAATATAAACGGCTAATAATGATACAAATTCGTTGTACTGCAGATTAGTGTTTTACTTTGTTAAATGAATAAGATGACTGATTTAAAACATTGCAAATTTTTTGGGAGGTCATGAGTTGCCAAAAAAACATTAACTTCTATTTTGTTTTGACACAACAGAGGACAAGGCTTGTTGAAAACGATCCAGGAACTTTTCCATCAAGCTGAAGTGAGTTGAGTGTTCATCACGAATGCTGTATTGTATGAGCACAGGGTGAGATCTTGGATTTAAAATGAGGAATTGGACTGAAGGGATTAAATGATCCCAATCCAGTCACATGGTTACCCATATTCCTGAGGAAAAAATTGGGCGCGTCCCAGAAATACAACAGAATCTCCATTCAAGGTGTTTTTATTTGGAATCCGTCATTTTTCCTGTCCTGAAAAATATTGTCTGCAAATGGATGTGTGTGTGTGTGTGTGTGTGTGTGTGTGTGTGTATATATATATATATATATATATATATATATATATATATATATATATATATATATATATATATATATATATATACATACAGTGGGGAGAACAAGTATTTGATACACTGGCGGTTTTCCCACTTACAAAGCACGTAGAGGTCTGTAATTTTTATCATAGGTACACTTCAATTGTGAAAGACGGAATCAAAAACAAAAATCCTGAAAATCACATTGAATGATTTTTAAATAATTAATTTGCATTTTATTGCATGAAATAAGTATTTGATACATCAGAAAAATAGAACTTAATAATTTTTGTACAGAAACCTTTGTTTGCAATTACAGAGATCAGACGTTTCCTGAAGTTCTTAACCAGGTTTGCACAGACTGGAGCAGGGATTTTGGCCCACTCCTCCATACAGATCTCCAGATCCTTCAGGTTTCGGGGCTGTCGCTGAGCAACACAGACTTTCAGCTCCCTCCAAAGATTTTCTATTGGGTTCAGGTCTGGAGACTGGCTCGGGCACTCCAGGACCTTGAGATGCTTCTTACGGAGCCACTCCTTAGTTGCCCTGGCTGTGTGTTTCGGGTCGTTGTCATGTTGGAAGACCCAGCCACGCCCCATCTTCAATGCTCTTGTTGAGGGAAAGAGGTTGTTGGCCAAGATCTCGCGATACATGGCCCCATCCATCCTCCCTCAATACGGTCCAGTCGTCCTGTCCCCTTTGCAGAAAAGCATCCCCAAAGAATGGTGTTTCCACCTCCATGCCTCACGGTTGGGATGGTGTTCTTGGGATTGTACTCATCCTTCTTCTTCCTCCAAACACGGCTAGTGGAGTTTAAACCAAAAAGCTCTATTTGGTCTCATCAGACCACATGACCTTCTCCCATTCCTCCTCTGGATCATTCAGATGATCATTGGCAAACTTCAGACGGGCATGGACATGCGCTGTCTTGAGCAGAGGGACCTTGCGTGCGCTGCAGGATTTTAATCCATGACGGCGTAGTGTGTTAATTATGGTTTTCTTTGATACTGTGGTCCCAGCTCTCTTCAGGTCATTGGCCAGGTCCTGCCATGTAGTTCTGGGCTGATCCCTCACCTTTCTCATGATCATTGAGGCTCCACGAGGTGAGATCTTGCATGGAGCCCCAGACCGAGGGAGATTGACTGTTATCTTGAACTTCTTCCATTTTCTAATAATTGCGCCAACAGTTGTCACCTTCTCACCAAGCTGCTTGCCTGTTGTCCTGTAGCCCATCCCAGCCTTGTGCAAGTCTACAATTTTGTCCCTGATGTCCTTCGACAGCTCTCTGGTCTTGCCCGTTGTGGAGAGGTTGGAGTCTGATGGATTGAGTGTGGACAGCTGTCTTTTATGCAGATAACGAGTTCAAACAGGTGCAGTTAATACAGGTAATGAGTGGAGAATGGGAGGGCTTCTTAAAGACAAAAACTAACAGGTCTGTGAGAGCCGGAATTCTTCCTGGTTGGAAGGTGATCAAATACTTATTTCATGCAATAAAATGCAAATTAATTATTTAAAAATCATACAATGTGATTTTCAGGATTTTTGTTTTCGATTCCGTCTTTCACAGTTGAAGTGTACCTATGATAAAAATTACAGACCTCTACGTGCTTTGTAAGTGGGAAAACCTGCAAAATCGGCAGTGCATCAAATACTTGTTTTCCCCACTGTATATATTACGGGACTTTTGAAATGATTCTTTTCACCGTGCACTTTTAACTGGCCGTTACTGGCATGAAATCTCTTCTTCAAATCATCTTTTTAACGAAATTTTCAGCATTTATACGAAAGGGTGGCAATTTGGAAATTGTTAACCATAATTGTTCTGTTTCTAAATGCAAATCAGATTCATGGAAAGAGGGGAAATAAGTAAAATATACACAGATGCTTCTCCTTTTTGCAACAGATCCAAAAATCTAACTTAAATGATGTTATGACACTGAAACAAAACAAACAACATATTTATAACAGCTCACATAGCTCCCACCCAGTCCAGATAAACAGTCCATTCACTGAAAGCGATCCGTCGGGGGGTTGTGAAGCAAACACTTATCCACTCGTGCCTTGCGAGTTGGGAGTTTGCAGTGCAAACAACATCCCGTTCGGTGAGCTGAGAAAGTTCTCCAAGTCTTTTGTTGTGTCGAGACACAGCCCTTTCTCCAAGAAAAACTTTCCAAGTATTTTCAGTTTATTTCAGAATCTTTGTGAGCCATTTTTAGTACCGATCCTTATCTCCGACACACAATATACTTTATGATGCCATAAGCGCCGATGTTTCCTGTGGATTTTGTCCACGCGCACAATGCAAGCATTCTTGGGCAGAATACGTCATTTTGAAAGTGCCGTATTGGTTTGATCTTCTCATGTTTTGTCATTATTCCTTGGCATCAGATGTTGGCAGAGGAAGGCTTTCATCTATGTACAGCTTTGCAGGGACTTTCCATGCAGGTGAGATTGAAGGACATCATCATACAATGTCCTCCCTCCTCATCCTCATCCTCATCCTCCTCCTCTTCCTTCTTCTTCCTCTTCTTCTTCTTCATTAATGGCCATAATTATTTCATGTTTTTTGGGGTTGGATGGAGGAAAGCTTGCCCCAAGTCTAGGGTTTGGGCAACAATTTGTAATTTGTTCAGTGTGCCAACGATAGCTTGCCTGCTCTTCACAAAGGACATCGTGAGAGCTTTAAGGTCCACCAACTCATGCCAGCAGACGGGTCGCCCAGTTTAACGTCCATCTGAGGGTCGGCACATACAAAGACCCACATGCACGGACACACACACACACACACACACACACACACTGCAAATTACAGCATGATAAATTACATCAATGACAATAACAGGTTACATAATAGAGTATTAAATTATGAGGGAAAGGTACAAATACCTGTTTCAGCTGTTATCTTTTTCAAGGTACAACCTTTATCTTGTGAAACAGCTGGTTGGTAAAAACAAGTTATATTAATTGCAATTACCTTTATCGACTTTACTAGAAACACCTGCTTCCTACAGGATTGTAATACACCCTCCATCTGGAACAGCTCAGTAAAGCACTTGGACTATGCCACGTGTACAGTGCAGAACTGCAAGCCAAATCCACAACTGACTCGCAATACCCTCCATCACCACCACCAGGTGACGCTGTTTGGTATAGGTTCACCTGGAGAAGTTGCGTCGTCATCCATGACTACAACATATTTAATACTTGAAACCGTCCCGAGCACACCCGAGGTATAACCACCAAATTTCAACTCGTTCCTTCCTGCGGTTTAGGGATGCTACCAGCGCGCGTGAGTGCGCACACACACACACACACACGCACGCACACGTACATGCACACACACAGACACACACACGATTGTGTGTATGTGTGTGTGTGTGTGTGTGTGTGTGTGTGTGTCTGTGTCTCTGTGTGTGTGTGTGTGTGTGTGTGTGTGTGTGTGTGTGTGTGTGTGTGTGTGTGTGTGTGTGTGTGTGTGTGTGTGTGTGTGTGTGTGTGTGTGTGTGTGTGTGTGTGTGTGTGTGTGTTTGTGTATATACACTGATGAGCCAAAACATTATGACCACCTGCGTAATATGCTGTTGGTTCTCCGTGTGCCGCCAAAACAGCACCGACCCGCCGAGGCATGGACTCGACAAGACCCTTGAAGGTGTCCTGTGGCCAAAACATAAGCAGCAGATCCTTCAAGTCCTGTAAGTTGCGAGGTGGAGCCACCGTGGATCGGACTTGTCAGTCCAGCACATCCCACAGATGCTCAATCGGATTGAGATCTGGAGAATTTGGAGGCCAGGGCAACACCGTGAACACTTCATCATGTTCCTCAAACCATTCCCGAACAATGTGTTTCGTGTGGCAAGGCGCATTATCCTGCTGAAAGAGGCCACTGCCATCAGGGAATACCATTGCCATGAAGGGGTGTACCTGGTCTGCAACGATGTTTAGGTCGGTGACACGTGTCAAAGTGACGTCCACATGAATGGCCGGACCCAAGGTTTCGAAGCAAAACATTGCCCAGAGCATCACACTTCTTTGTCTGGCTTGTCATCTTCCCACAGTGCATCCTGGTGCCATCACTTCCCCAGGTAAATGGCACACACGTACACGGCCACCACGTGCTCTAAAAGAAAACGGGACTCATCGAAACAGGCGACCTTCCTCCAATGCTCCAAGGTCCAGGTCCGACGCTCGCGTGCCCATTGTAGGCACTTTCGACGGTGGACATGGGTCATCATGGGTACTCTGACCAGTCTGCGGCTACACAACTCCATACGCAGCAGGGTGCAATGCACTGTGGATTGTGACACATTCCTCCCGTGACCACCATTAAAATTTTCTGTGACTTGTGCCACAGTAGACCTTCTGTCGGTTCGAACCAGATGTGATAGCCTTCATTGCCCTTGCGTATCGATGAGCCTTGGGCACCCAACACCCTGTCGCCGGTTTGTGGTTTGTCCCTCCTCAGACCACTGTCAGTAGGTACTTACCACTGCTGACCGGGAGCACCCCACAAACCTTGCCATTTCAGAGATGCTCTGACCCAGTTGTCTAGCCATAACAATTTGGCCCTTGTCAAAGTCACTCACGTCTTTACTCCTGCCCATTTCTCCTGCATCCAACATATCAACTTCAAGAACTGACTGTTCACTTGCTGCCTAATATATCCCGCCCCTTCACAGGTGCCATTGTAACAAGATAATCAGTGTTATTCACGTCTCCTGTCAGTGGTCATTATGTTTTGGCTCGTCAGTGTATATACATATTCTGACAGAATGGCCTTGAGGAACGCACACTCATCTCTGAGCTGTGTAGCCTTGGTTCTAATGCTGGCCCAGCTATAAACTGTCATCCTGGTGTATCACAGGCAGTGTGATTCATCAATGTGTGCGTGGACCCTCAGGTGGACGTTAAATTGGACAGCCTGTCTGCCAGCATGAGATTGTGGACGTTAAAGATCCCCCAGTGTCTTTGGTGAACATAGAATTGGCAAGTTATCACTGACACCCTGGCCAAATTCCAAATTACCACCCTGACTGACCACTGGGAAGGCATTGGCAAAGCACCTCATGTAACAAGAGCCAATAAACTGCTTGGACAGTACCATCGCTCTGTAAAGAGTGTTGCAGCTCATCATTTCACAATTATATTTCATTGTTATATATACATACTTACATATATTTATATATACACTGCATGGCCAAAATATGTGGGCACTTGCTCCTCCAACGTCTCATTCCAAAATCATGGGTATAATATGGAGTTGGTCCCCCCCCCCACCCCCCCTGCTGCTATAACAGCCTCCACTTTTCTGGGAAAGCTTTCCACAAGATGTTGGAACATTGCTGCAGAGATTTGCTTCCATTCAGCCACAAGAGCATTAGTGAGGTCGGGCACTGATGTTGGGCGATTCGGTCTGGCTCACAGTCGGCGTTCCAATTCATCCCAAAGGTGTTCGATGGGGTTGAGGTCAGGGCTCTGTGCAGTACAGTCAAGTTCTTCCACACCGATCTCGACAAACCATTCTTGTATGGACCTCGCTTTGTGCATGGGGGCATTGTCATGCTGAAGCAGGAAAGGGCCTTCCCCAAACTGTTACCACAAAGTTGGAAGCACAGAATCATCAAGAATGTCATTGCGTGCTGTAGCGTTAGGATTTCCCTTCACTGGAACCAAGGGACCTAGCCCGAACCATGAAAAACAAGCCCAGACCATTATTCCTCTTTCACCAAACTTTACAGTTGGCACTATGCATTCGGGCAGGTAGCGTTCTACTGGCATCCGCCAAACCCAGATTCGTCCGGCAGGCTGCCAGATGGTGAAGCATGATTCATCACAACGGAGAACGTGTTTCCACTGCTCCAGACTCCAATGGTGGTGAGCTTTACACCACTCCAGCTGATGCTTGGCATTGCGCTTTGTTATCTTAGGCTTTTGTGTGACTGCTCAACCATGGGAACACATTTCATGATTCTCTTGGTGAACAGTGTTTGTGCTGATGTTGCTTCCAGAGTCAGTTTGGAACTCGGTAATGAGGGTTGCAACCAACGACACACCATTTTCCCACGCTACGCGCTTCAACACTCGGCGGTCCCGTTCTTTGAGGTTGTGTGGCCTCCCACTTCGCGGCTGAGCGATTGTTGCTCCTAGACGTTTCCACTTCACAGACAGCTGGAGACAGCACTTTCAGTTGACAGGGGCAGCTCTTGCATGGCAGAAATTTAATGAACTGACTTTTTGGAAAGGTGTCATCCGATGACGGTGCCATGTTGAAAGTCACTGGGCTCTTCAGTACGGCCCATTCCACTGCCAATGTTTGTCTATGGAGATTGTATGACTGTGTGCTTGATTTTATACACTTGTCAGCAATGGGTGTGGCTGAAATAGCCGAATACACTAATTAGAAGGGGTGTCCGCATACTTTTGGTCATGTCATGTAGTGTACGTATATATAGTCTGCTAGTGCTGTATGTATGTATGTATGTATATATGTATATATATATATATATATATATATATATATATATATGTATATATGTATATATATATATATGTATATATATATATATATATATGTATATATATATATATATATATATATATATATATATATATATATATATATATATATATATATATATATATATATATATATATATATATATATATATATATATATATATATATGTCTGTCCCACCTTGAAACATGGAAGAGCTCTTTGGAGACAAAAAAAAATTAAGTAAAAGTTGCTTCCAATTACTGCAAACCTTTTGGGAAATTATAAGTTTTTTTTCAATCAAACAGAAAAATTGAAATTGGTGGTGTATATGCAACAGACCGCTGCCTCAATCGCTCCCCAATTATTATTATTTTCTTTACTGTTAAGAAATATCTTTTTGAGCTCTTTCAATCAGCGCAAGAGTATAATTCGTCCCTTTTATTTTTATTTATTTATTTTTTAATACCGTCAGGCTTCTGGTTTAAAGTAAGCGCTGATATTGTTGTACTATTCATTGTAAAACATGACCGAATTTGGTGTTTAATCATTTCTGTTTCTTTGTATTTTTGTTTTCCATGATGAATTGGTTGCATTAGATGTCAGAAACATAACTTATTCATCATGTTTGCAGGAGGTTGGTGGTGTCGAAGAGTGGGTTGGGCTAAGTGCACAGACTGAACACCTTCCTCACGCATGCCAGCGGCTACAGTTGGCAGCACGTATACCTGCCCATGGGAAAGTAGCCACATTTGCTAAGGTTAGTCATGGTCTGCTTTCTCGAGAAAGGAAAATAAAAATCAACACTTTTTCGATTTTGGACTTCTTTAGTTCATTAATTCAATCTACCATGTATCAATCTCAAATGCTCAATTTAGAACTCTCCTCCATTTAATACATCTGGATATTGTGAAACATATAAATATGAGTAATCAGGAATTTTCAGAAAAATAACCGACTGTAATGAGGTGACATCATTATGTGACAACTTATGACAGACAGCACATTATTTGGTACTTTAAACACTAATATTTCAAAAACCGAATTATAACATTATAACCATTATCTTCAATGTATTTTACATCATCGCTACAAATAAAATAGGTTGTATAAACATGATTGCCTGTCGTTCATTCTATTTTTCAAGCAATCACATTTAGTCACATGTTCAAATATCTGATTTCAATTTTCCCGTAAAGTATAATACGAATCTCATCGATCTTTTAAAATTGGACGCTAATTTGCACCACAAGAACCATTCTGCCTCACCAAGTACACTGCTTTAAAACTTGGATGTTTTTGAAGAAAAAGTAATTCTGGGTTAAAAAATAATCCATATTAATAATAATGCGTAGATGTTAATAATAACAATCCATTGCAGATTATATTCAACCTCTTTGTTGTCTAGTTTCGTCAAGTCGTGCCCGACTTCTGGTGGCATTCATGATCAGATTTCTCCAACCATCCCTCTCCTGCATTGCTTCACAATTCGCTGGTGGAGACGGCTTGTTTTTTGTTGTTTTCTTTTTTGTATACATAGTCGAGGCTCATGGAAGAGGATCAGGACAGAACAGACAAATACAGGACGCAAAACATGCATGGATAAGGAAACTCCAAAGGCGAAAAACTGGAAAATTAGGTGGGATTTGGGTGGGGTTAACGATGTTAGAAAAGATCATTGTTTTGGATTGGGGCCGATCTGAGATGGCGGTGAACAGCCGTCTTGAAGACATCGAGGGAAGAATGAGATTGAAGAGGATGTGGAAGTTGATTCCACAGGTGGGAACAAAAGAAGAACAAATGAGTGGAGGTGAGCAGTGATCTTGGAGTTAGGTAGTTCTACCAGAAGAGGGTTGATGGTGGACAGTGTGAGCCCTACAGAAATCTAGGGGGAACAAAACACGGAAAGAGCAGAGGGTGCAAGACCAGAAAGGAGGCGGTAAAAGACAGAGAGACCACCGACCTGTCTGTGATGGCGAAGTGATAAGCCCATGGATTCAGCTTCAGCTCTGGAGATTCCAATGAACTTGAAGGCCTTGGATTCCACTGCATCAAGCTGAGGAAGTTGTGAGGCAGGGGAGTCAGCCCAGAGGGGAGAGCAATACTCCATCAAACTGCAGATGAAGGTTTCCTAGGTGGACAAGAGTTCAGGTGTGCCAAGGAAGGACTTTGTATGATGGCAGATGCACATTTGGCAGCTGGCTTTGGAGGTCAACTTTGAAATGTAGTTTACACAAGAAAGATTGTGGCTGCTAGTGGGAGCCAGGCTTTTGAATGACTGAAATTCCTCAAGAGGATTGTTAAGAAAGTACTTTGGGGATTGGGGGGGGGGTGGGATTGCCAGACTGTCCTTTCGGAGAGGGATCGTGAGATTTGTCAAAATTGAAAGACGTGCTTCAAGTGTTTGAACAGCTCGTGATTTATTTTTTTTGCATACGAGAGTGGAGGAAGTCAGTAATCCAAGTGTGGAGTTGGCTTCGGATGCCATAGGCAGACAGTTTGGAGAGCAAGGCAGGATGCCAGACTGTATCAAAAGCTCAAGATATGTCTCGAGAGATGCCCCTGATCTCATGTCTGACATTGACGGCCGACATCCATTGTTGGGTGAGTAGAAGCAGCATTTCCAAGGTGTAGTGATCTGAGATGAGGTTGGTGGAGAAAAGGAAGGATTTCATATCAACTGCGATGATGGATTCCATGACCTTGCTGAGGATTGGCAGTTAAGCTGATAGGTTTGCAGTTAAGGGGATCAGTTTTTGCACCTTTTTATGCAATGCAGTGATGTTGGCCGATTTCCAAGCAGGTGGAAAATGACCTTGCACAAATGACAAGGTGCAAAGGGCAGATATCGGATATGCAAGACCAGCAGGGCAGGGTTTTAAGACATGTGAGCTGATGCCATCTAGTCCAGTGACAGAGTCAGAGTCGAGTTGAAAGAACCTTCTCCACCTTTTCAATTGCAAAGGACACAGATCCCAGGAGCAGTTGGGGACAACATGGAAAGATGGGTATCGAGAGTGAGAGATTGTGGACACAATATTTGGAAGCAAACACAGAATTGAGGCATTCGGCCTTGTCACGAGTGGAGTTGGCTGTTGTGCCATTTGAAGACAGGGAAGGGATCGAAGGGGAGCATAAAACAGAGACAGACTTAACAAGGCACCACCAGGTTTTAGAGGAGCGAAAAGGGAGTTGAGGAGGAGTTGCATCCTTTACCACATCAATCCAGTGCATACAAGGTCTGCCTGTTCCTCTTCTTCCCCCAACCATACCCAACATGGTTGACTTCTCCAGACTTTCAGTTTCTTTTCACACAATATGTCCAAAGTATGATCGTTTCTGTTTTATCATCAGCACGTCTGATGGACATAATGGATGATCTCACCTCTTCAAGCACTCATTTGTTTGTTCTTCTTGCAGTCCATGGAATTTTTAACATTCATCTCCAACACGACATTTCAAAACTTCTTACTTTCTTCTTTTTTTCACTGTCTACGACTCGCATCCATACATTACAATTGGAAATACAAGTCATTCCCCAGCCTCCTCCTGGTTTTGTATTGTCACATCTTTGGCTTTCCAGATCTTTGGCAATCCTGACATTGCTGTTCTTCCCAACACTAACCGTCTATTAACTTCTACTGTTCTCCACTCACTTAAATCTTCGAACCCAGAAAGATGAAACTTTCCACAATATCCATTTGATCGTCTCTCAGTCTAAGCACGTCAGTCTTCTCATTTGACAAATTTTAGTTTTTTTTTTTTTAGGTTTAAATAAAGACAGGCTTTTCACCTTTCTTCTTCACTGTCTGCAGCACATTCATTCTGTCCTCTTTACTTGATGCCAACATAGCGGTATCATCAGCATACCTTAGATTGTTGATACATCTTCATCCAATGCTGACTCCAGCCTTTGTCATCCAAGCTTGATTTCCTCATGATTGATGCATTCACCATACAGATTGAATAAGTAAGCGGAGATAATGAACCCTGTTTAACGCCTTTTCCAATCCCAAACCATTCTCTCTCTCCATACTCCGTTCTTACTTTAGCTTCTTGTTTGGTGTACAGACTTTTTATCAGACATATCTGGTGCTCTGACATCCCCATTTATCGCAGAATAATCCACATCAATTCGTGATCAACGCAATTGAAGATTTTCCTATGATCTTTGAAGCAGAGATACACCTTCCTTTGCTTTTCCTTTGCTTTTTGCATGGTCCACCTCAGATTTGCAATTTGATCTCC
>NC_140963.1:11893025-11955525 GCF_056783735.1 Eptatretus burgeri
CTGTTTTGTCAATCCTCATTGTTCTTTGAGAGAGGTAGAATACACAACATTACACACCCGTACCATGACAAGAAAAATGATTTGACTCATTATTATTGGTTCACGAGTCAGTAAGTGACCACTATATTCATTATGGGTGTGTGTCTCTGTCTGTCTGTCTCTGTCTGTCTGTCCCGAGCATAGCTCCGTGGGTTTTGATCCGATCCTGATAAAATCTGGGTGGGAGGTTTATATCATGATCTAGTTGTGTTTTCCTGAGAATGGGCGTGCTGCGCCCATTATGGGCGGAGCCATGCCCCAAAAACATGTGTTTTTAGGGGGTCGCCAAGTTCAAGTTACATCTTCTCCGAGGAGTTTGTCGAATCTGGCAGGGGTTTCGGTATTTGGTTAGCCCAATGGCACCTGCATAGATAGCCTCACGGAGCTCGATTTTTTTCATATTCGTCCCAAGGTCAAGGTCAAAAGGTCATGAACTTAGAAAATGTCAAAAAAATCAATAAATTGGGCATCGAGCTCCTCGAGTTTTCAACTGTTTCGAATGAAAGTTAGTATGCAAGTAGTGCTCTTCGAGTACTACAACTTTCATCATTTAGGTTTTTCCCGATTCCTGCCAGTTTGCCCGTGGCGTCCCCTCGAAGGTCAAAAAATAAAAAAAGGCGAACCGTGTACACTGCTCGTGAACCATCGCCGTCTCCAGACTTGTTATTATTATTATTATTATTATTATTATTATTATTATTATTATTGTTCACCTTTTCGGGTGAACTCGTGCTTACTTCACAATCGAAAAAGCTTTCAAACTTTTGGCTGGTAACTCTAGAGATGCATTTGGACTGCTCGAAATGCTTAATTACCTCTGCCACCAAAGGTGGGTGGAGGTTATGTTTTCACGTCTGTCTGTCTGTCTGTCTTTGTTTTTCTGTGAGCAGGATACCTCAAAAAGTTGTGCACGCATTCAGACGAAACTTGGTGGGCAGGTTACTTGCGTGACAAGAACGAATTGATTAAATTTGGTGAAGATCCAAATCCAAATCTTCTTCTCCAGACCCACCATTCAGAAGGCTACTAAATTTGGGTTGCAACATTAGGCCAGGGCCCAGATAATCTGCAGGTCCAATGGTCGTATTTTTATTAATCGAAGTAATTCTTTGCCATTGAGAGATGGCGTCCAAAAACAATATATAGCATGATATTTCAAAAAGTTGTGGATGAGTTAGGCCAAAACTTCATGGATGAGTTGGGTAGGTGATGAGAACAAGCCAATTCGATTTTGGTTCATGTCCGGATCCAGATCCGTCCTATCAGCGGAATACAAAACGTAAACTGTTCGGCTTGGCGGAGGTATGCGCTCTACCGAGTGGCGTTTTACGTTGTTGTGTTTTTTTAAGTGATTCTTCACCTTTGAGAGATAATACCAAAAACAATAAATAACATATCTCAAAAAGCTATGGACGGATTCGGATGAAAGTTGGTGGATAAGTTGGGTAGGTGACAAGAACAAGGCAATAAGATTTTGTTTAACATCCAGATACAGATCGGGCCTATCATTAGGGTACAAAACATAAAATGTTCAGCCTGGCGGAGGTATGCGCTCCAGCCGTTCTAATTCAAATTGTGATGCTTGCATTGTAAGAGGTATACCAATCACCATTTCTAAGTACTGTATTGAATTAGTGAAGAACATTTGAGTGGTGCACAAGCCTGGTGTTGGCTTAGTGGTTAGGGTGGTGGCTTGGGATCCCAGGGTCCTGAGTTCAAGCCCCGTTGGCTGCTGAATTAACACCAGGGGGTTGACTCAGCCTGTCATCCTTCCGAGGTCGTCGAAATGAGTACCAGTGTACTGGTCCCGTTGTATGCCCCGGTTAGAATAGGTGTACCATATCCCTGTGTGTCGTAAGAGGCGACCATGGTTGGCGTCAGGAAGGGCATCCGGCCATAAAACATTTCCTCAAGAAAAAGCCCAACCCCTGCACAGCAGGGAAAAATGGCTGTAAAAACGGTCATTTTATTTGAGTGGTGCACAAAAGATAGATATTTTATCATCAAAATTATGCATTTTTCCTTCAACTATTGCTTCAGGAATACACTTTTCAAAACAATGTTATAAATTTCTTATATGCACTTCCAGGTTGACAGCACCATTCAGGAAACAAAGCACACCATGTTGCTCCTGCTGAATATCATTCCTCTATGTTGCAACGTTGCGCATAAGGTAAGCAACTGGGACTATTTCCAAGTTTTTTTTTTTATTTTTTGTAAATCATATGTCTGCGTGTTGGGGTTTGCTTTTGATTATTCAACATAGAGACTTGCATGGTGATGGCTTTTCATATGTAGCATTTAATGTCCATCTGAAGTTGCTCTGATTGCATGGGTTTTCCACACTTGTGAAAGTCAGTGTTTTCTAAATTCTTGCCCTAGCCTCTGCTGGGAAGGCAATGGCAAACCACGCAGTATAACACTTACCAAGACACTGCTTCTGACATTCTGTAACAAAGTATGGTACATCAGAATCTGAATCAGAATTGAGTTCATTTGAAATACTTCATATTCGAGTAAATTACCAAAAATATTCAGTGAAGCATATGTTTTACATTTGAACTTCAATGTTTCTTGTCATTTAAAATTTGTAAATACTTCCTATCTTCTTCTTCTTTCGGCTGCTCCCGTTCGGGGTCGCCACAGCGGATCATCCGTATGATCCGCATAGTGATTTGGCACATGTTTTACGCCGGATGCCCTTCCTGACGCAACCCTGGTCGCCTCTTACGACACAGGGATCAGGTACACCTATTTTAACCGGGGTATACACCGGCCCAGTATACTGGTACTCACTTTGCCGACCTCGGAAGGATGACAGGCTGAGTCAACCCCCTGGTGTATTAATTCAGTGGCTCAACGGGGCTTGAACTCAGGACCTTTTGGATCCCAAGCCGCTGCTCTAACCACTGCGCCAACACCAGGCTTCTTCCTATCTACCTGTAAATACTTCCTATCTACCATATAAAACACAATGTGTGTTTGTGTATTTGTTTGTGGGATGTCTGTCCCCCTTCAAAAGGACGGTTTAAGAAGGGTTTTAAAGGCCAATCTTTTAACACGACAATGTGTTCACTAAGGTCTATTTTTTCAGGATAAAAAAAAACTTGAAAAACATTTTCCATTAAAGAGCAATTGCTCTTTAATTGCTCTTCTTTTGGAAATGTAGAGGGTAACTTGCACCAGGGCCTCAATGGTGGTGTAAAGAAGCATTAAAAAAAAACAATATATACAAGGTGTAGGGAGGTGAAATTCGCTGCACTTGATGGGTAATGTGCGCAGAGTAAAACGAGTGTTCATTTACATACGTGTGATGTCTACTAAATCAAGAAGATAATACATGCACACCTGATGTGAGGCTGAGGCTTCAGACTTTGGCATGCTCACTTGGCTGTATCCTTGTAAATGAAAAGTCCCGGAAGATAAGGAAAATAGGGTGACATTTTTACTTGTCGTGTCTTAAAATAACGCTTTTTCTTTGTACGAAACATCATATCTTCCATTCTCTGAATATTTTGAATAAAATAATTCCAACCTGTCATTTTTGACAGGCTTTTGTACTTGTAATTTACAACACATAATGCGTATTCTAATCTGCTTTTCATCATGCATGTCATGGAACATTATATTTCTCTCCCGCACAGTTCCATATCCAAACTAGAAGGGCACTCTTTGACTTCGCGATGTCACCAGATATGCCTTCGCCCATATTATTACGTCATTATTATACTTGTACCAAGTTTGATTTAAATCCCTGAACCCAGATTCAAAATATTGAATAATTCTGGCTCCCAGACGTGCATCTGATCAGGTTGAAATTTAAAACATATATTTCCCACGTCCACTGGATCATAATTGTGAATTTTCATGTCGATTGATGAAGCAGTTCAAGAGAAATATATATTTTAAAATTTTTGTTCAATCCAGTTTGGCTGCCGGACCATGTGACCTATTAATTATTCATGAACACCCTAGTATCCCCAAGACTTGGAGAACATGTGGTCACGTTTCCCCTCGATCTGTCAGGCTGTTCTGGAGAAGATTTTTTATAGGTTTTCGGGTAAATACAATATGGCTGCCAAACCATGTGACCTACGACATCATATGTGTGAACGTTTTGTTCCTTATAGCGAGGCAGTCATACTTGTAAAGTTTTGCCTCGATCTGTTCAGCCATTTCAGAGAAGAAAATTTTGAAGGTTTTTTTTTGAATAATATGGCTGCCGAACCATGTTACTGATGATGTCATCAATATATATATATATATATATATATATATATATATATATATATATTTTTTTTTTTCTGTGGACCAATTTATCCCAAGATGACCCTCAAAATTTTCCTACTGATTGGATGTACTGTTTATATATTCAATTATGATGTCATATCAAAGCCACCTATGACACCATCAAAAATATCTCACTTGTTTCCCATGGGGAGTGCTTCACATGTGCCGAGTTTCAATTTTTTCCATGGAGCTGTTTCGGAGATAGAGGTCCAAAGTTCCCCCACCCCCTTTTTTCCAACATGGCTGCCACACCACATGACAATATGACGTCATAATTAACATTAAAACATTCTACATGAGCAGTCACACCTATGGTGAAAATTCTGCGTCAATCGAATAAGCGGTTTCAAAGAAAACAGAGAAAATTAGCATGGACAGGCGTACGTACGAACATATTTAGTTGCTGTAGGCTAAGCGCATGTAAGTGGCTACCACTGTTTCAAAAATGTCAAAAAATGAAGTTTGTTCCATTGCTTCTCACTACATTTTCCTGAAAGTGTAAGTCTAACTGAGATCAGAACAAAAAAACCATATAGCTTAATTACATATATATCGAAATATGATACTTTGAAGAAGGGGTACCGACTCTGATGGTTTTGCGAGTTTTCAATGAAATTACCGAATTTTTCTTTTTTGGCAAAGTAAATGAAGGTCATAGTATGTAACTTATTCTAGCAACTAATCTAATAATCAAAATACCAATTTCTGAGATTATTAAGAAATAATACATACCTATTTTTTTATTACTGCTCTATTCAGTGACTGTCAGATACTGAAAAGCACTAAAAGAGAGATTTATCAAACAAATTCTTGGACGTAAATTTTCAATTCAATAAATTCTGGGAGTAACAAAAAGCTCTCTAAATTCTCCAAAACTGTTTTAACTGCCTTTCTAAATTACTAAAATATTTTTTAAATACCTGGAAAAATATTTAAATTTTTTTTTAAGAAAATTGATTTTTTAATCAAATTCAAAAATGTGTGACGTGCAGTCGGACAAAAATGCAAAATTACTCTCAACCAAAGCCATGCATGTTTTCAATATTTTTTATACAATTATATCTTTATCACTGTGCCCCATTTGTAAATAAATTTTAGTGAAAATAATCTGATGCACAGAAGAATAAAAACAGTTTTTTTTTTAAAACGTGACGTGCAGTCGGACATTTGGGTTGGAAAGTTCGGTCAAGCCGCTGTAATTAAGTATCCACCCGGTCATCCCAATTATTTTTTACATTGATTATTGGTAATAAGTTGAATAATTTAAGACATGAAAATATGAGTTATTGATAAACTAGTCATTTTGTTAGGGGATTTCATAGTCCCAGGCTCTAAAATGGCAATACAAAAAAATTAAAAATAAAAATATGCCAGAATGTGCATATATCATGCGAATCCACCACTGACCGACACAAATGCTGATTTTCTCAGATGGTGGGTGACAACCTTTTGATTGGATGAGAAATTTCATATGGAATGTTTTATATGTTGTATTTTTGCATGGTCTAAATGTCATATTTTAAGGTGAAACAAGAAAAAAGGCCAATACTGGGCATGTATATTCAATAAAAATCCTGTACATTCAGTAATATACAGTAATACCTTGACATAAGAGTTTAATTCGTTTTGTGACTGAGCTCGTAACTCGGTTTGCTCGTATATCAAAACAATTTTTCCAATTGAAATTAATTAAAATACCATTAATCAGTTCCAGCCCCCCCCCCCCCAATTTTTTTTTAATGCGCTTTATTGCTAAACTTAATTGCTACAATTTTTATTTTTACATTTAATTTTTTTTATTCCCTTTGTCGTTACACTTAATTGCTACAATTAGCCGTTACTGCAGTTTCGAAATAATCGTAACGCCCTTGGCTGGTGTTATAGCCTTCAACGAATCCTCCTGCTTGAGAATAGTACATATCGTTGAAGTACTACGCTCAAACTCCCTCGCCAACTCGACAACACGCACTCCACGTTCATGTTTTGCAATGATTTCACGCTTCATTTCAAGCGACATCATTCGTTTCTTCTTAGCACTGTCCTTTGCAGTTACTTTTTTAGGACTCATGGTTGAGTTACAACAAAGAAATTTGGCAAAATAAATAACTGCACCAATGAAAAAACAAGAGCTAAACACAACGCAGATTACTACGGTACGACCCTACTCAACGAGATAACCAATATAACTGAACGAGTGAGTGGCGGGAGATGTGTGAAAAGGCGGGAGAAAAAAAAAAAAACTCGCTCCACTCGTAACTCGGATCTAGACTCGTAACACAAAACAAAAAATTGTCCGAGCAACGGCTCGTAACTCGGAATACTCGTAAGTTAGTACATTCGTATATCAAGGTATTACTATACATCATTGACCCATGAACCTATATATTTTAAGGTCCTATGGAACACTGTCTGTGCAATGAACCAAATTTGTGCAGAAGAATCTATGAGTTAAACGAGGCTCCCATTTGATAGTGGACCTCTGTGGTCAATGGGCACAGCATTTCAGGTCAAGATAATCTGATATCCCTTGTAAAACATAATAATATTCAATAAATATAATAAAGCTTCGTGAAGTAAAACAAAAAGGGGAAAAAATTATTGTCTTGTGCGACACACGGGGTAAAAAGGAAAAAAGTAATTAATTTTGAATGTAAATAATTGTGGATAAAAACCAAGTTGGTTGGAAATATTGCATGATCCAAGGATATGTCTGACAAAGCTGCACAATATCATCTGAAAAGCATTCAAGTGTTTGCCTCAATTATGCCGTGATGACAAAGAAATGGAAGAAATATATGACCAAGTGGAGGGATTTATAAATACTGAACCTGACATTGCCGTCGTTACTTCATTGCATATTTGGCATCGGTTTTCTGTCCGTCCGTCCATCTGTATGTGTGTCGCCAATTTTCTCAGAGATGGCCAAACAGATCTTCGTCAAACTTTCAGAGGTTCCATCAGTGAGTGCCCGGGAGTGTTTTCGGCAAAAATATTTTTTAAAGTTGGAGTGTTTTTTATTGTTTTTTTTTTCAAATTGCTCTATAGTACCTGTGCCTTTGTAGCCATGTAAAAGGTAATATTAAATGATCCCCGACCCCATTCCTCAGTGGGTGTGGGGAAGTGTTTTAGGTCCCCCACAAAAAAAAAAATAGAAAAAAGAACAAAATTTTATTTCTTCAAAATGCCAGCAAGTTTTAGAACAGCATCAGGTACCCCTGTTCGTACAACATAAAATAATGAAGAATCTAGAAATCTCTGAATAAACAAAAGCAATGAAAGAGAAAGCATATTAGGAGAATTTGCTAAAAAACAAATATTTTTTCATGATGAACACCACCTTATTTAAGAATAAGGGATCGAGAAGGAATATGTCCCAATGAAGCAACGAAGAAATGAGATATTACATTTTTGTCATCAACAATAATCGAGCAGCAAATGTGACGGTGCAAAACCATTGCAATACTGGCAGCAAACATCAACTAGTAACTAACAATTGCTCAACCTTAAACTATAAAGAGTAACAACAATGAGAAAGGCTCATGCAAGAATCGATACATCGAGAATGAAATGAAATATGAGAAGTCCCAAGTAAATTATACAACAGATTTAAACATCTTGGTGATGAATATAACCATCAACCATGAAAAGCGCTAATGGATGTAAACTCAGCTATTGCAGAAAAGTTAAAGGTTCCTCCAAGAACAAGTTATCAAAAGTAAGGAAAAACTCGATGAAGGAAATTGAAATGATGTCCCACTGGTAAGGAGAGAGATGAATCCTTTGAGATGAATAAGATTCTTAAGAAGATTAGAGAAGACAAACAAAATTACATGCTCATGAAATTGAAAAAAATAGTTCATTGAGCTCTTCTCCATAATGGTTTTCTAATAACACCAACGGAAGGCATCATCACTCACTCCATATTCATGTTAGCAATTTAGTGTGAGTTTTTCATCTTCTTTTGAATGCAGCACAAGGCTGCGAGGTAGCATCATTGACTGAGGGTACAGATGTGCCGCTGATGCAGTGCCTTCTGCTGGCTAAGGCAGGAATTTGGAATTTTTTTCACGGTGCCGGCGATGGCTTGCCTACTCTTTGCGAACGACACTGTTGTATCTTAATTTAACGTCCACTAATTAATGCCGGCAGACGGGACGCCCAGTTTAATGTCCATCCAAGGGTCAACACACACATTGATGAATCGTTCTGCCTGTGAAACACCGGGACGACAGTTAATAGTTGGGCCGAGATTCAAACACAGGCGAGACAGCTTGGACTCGAGTACGCGTACCTCTTGGCCATCCTGCCAGCCTCTTGTGAGCTTGAAAGCCAAGAATCAGAGATCGATGACGGGTTGCCCAGAGAAAATAAAATAAGAAAAAAAAATTATCTCTACGAAAATAAAATGGAAGCATTGCATGTCCCAAACACAAGTAGCATCATAATTATGCTCGTGAGCAATTATATGAACAACTCTACAGTAAGAAAGTCCAATTTACCAGGATTTCAAGTACAACAACAAAGCCATCTTGCATTGCAAGTGACTACCAATGAGATTGTTTGGTTTGAAAGATTTTTGGGAAAGATGATATTGTCTGTCTGTCTTATCAGTTTATAATGGAGGAACAACTTATTTAAATCGAATGTTATATCCGGTATTTACACGTTTACAAAAAAATTTAACTACTGTACATTATTTAGCTGCAATTCACTGTTCAACAACTCGCTTGCAATCATTATAAATGGTATGACCAAACAAGCAAGCAAACGTACATAGATGACAAAATTCTTTCAATAAAATTTGATAGTAAACCTCCAAGAAATCGTAAGTTATTTACTTTCATCATAACCAAGTGAAGGAGAATCGCTGGGCCCTCCTTACTGCGGTAGATAAATGGCATGGTTCACAATGTTCTCTTGGGCCAAACACTGGTGGAAAGTCTGCAGGATCATGCAATCTCATGTTGGTACCACCCAGTTCAGTTTGTGCTTCGAGAGGTCGAACCCGTACTCATGTTCTATTGCATTCAGCTGTGGTCTCGCTGCACCGACCCTTCACACTGCTCTGTGACAGCAGTGACCCACCCCGCCCCCTAGTGGCATGTCTTCTCTGCTGCCACCAGATCCTTTGATCTCATCTCTCAATGGCTCACATAGCCTGCATTTATAGAAGATCAGCCACAATGGTTTGTCTTCCAAATATATTACCAACATTCTCCAAATCATTTTGCCACTTTTTTTTTCACCCACCAGTCCAGGTGTTTATAAAATATACCATAGGTGGCACTCTCGGACTACAAGTCTGCATGTGATGGGAGAACCGACAGGTGAGGCGGAGAATCGTCTGTTCATCCCTCTTTCTCCTTCCCTTTCAAATGAGCATTTCACAGACATTTACCCATGATTTTTGAAGCAATTATTTATTCTGTGGTGGTATTTACTTCCAGTTAGGATTTTGTCCAGGACACGTCAAGGCTACTGGAATAACAATGCATGATAATTTTGGAATCTAAATTGCTTCCCATTCGACCCTTTTCCCGCCCTCTTTTCAAAGATGTCAGAGAACAATGAATGGGATTGTTGTATTGTGGATATTATTTCTCAGTAACTGAAGGTTAAGATTACACAAAATATAATACAGTATGAGGCAAGCTTGCTAGAATCACAAACAGCAAGCACATGAACAAAATTTTCCAATGAAAAATATCTCTGCCTGCATAGCACGTACAACAAATAAATATGAAATCACTCAAATGATTTCATCTCATCTCATCTCATAGCGCATAGCATAGGAGGATATGCACTTAAAATCTTGATCTAGTAATTCCTGCTTCATAAAATTTTGACAATCTGATAAATTTTATAATCTGATATGGTAATTCATGGGTCTAACCCAAGTTGTTAACTGCCCAACACAGATTTCTGCAACAGGTATGTCCTGCCTCCCAGAACTAGTGAACATCTTCCATACGATCTCTCCTGTTCCTCTCATGGAACACTTTATTGTCAAAACCCATATATTTTTGGCTATTTTAAGGGAGCAACCTCAATGATGCACAACAATGACTATTTGCACAGGTCAACAGGCAGAGATTGCTATCTGCCCTCACATAAAAGGATCAGGCTACTATCTCCACACCATCTGATATTGATTCCACCTGGGAATAGTTCCACAAAAGCCCACTTTCTCTCATCCACCAGTTTATTCCATCCCACCAGTGGCTATCTTATCCATCCTCTCGGCTGCGTAAGATATTGACTCCCGTGGAGAGGTGTGATGGTCAAGCAGCTTACATTCTCAACATAGAAAGCTAACTGGACCAAGTGCAATTTTAGTTGATTCCATAAGGCTTGCAACAAGTGTGTGTCCATCCTGAGACATGCCAGCAAACACTATCTTGCAAATCTCAAGCCTGAACTCTCCAACCAGTCTCCTTCCTCCAAGTCATGGGGGAACCTTGTCAAGTCCGTCTCTGGTGTATGCTACCTCTCCATCCCCTCCCCTACCTCAAACTGCATAACTGCAGACTCGGTCCGAGATAAGGCAGAATGTCGAAACTCTGTGTTTGTCTTTCTACTTTGGCCATATCTCAACAGCCTGGAAGTCAGCAAACATCACTCTTGCAAATGAAGCACAAGGGTGCAAAAACAGATCCTGTCAACTACAGACCAGTCACCTTATTTCCAATTACAAGCAAAGTCATGGAATCCATAACATAAAGAGCCTGATCTCTAACCATCCTTTTCAATTCTGTCCCACTCATTCAACTCTGGCCATGCTGCTGCTCATTTCTCAGAAATGATTGCAATGGTTGGAGGCCTTCATTCACAAAGAAGAGGTCAAGACCGTCCCTTTGGACATTTTGCAAGCATTAAACACAGTCTGGCATCCTGTGTCCTATGCCAAGCTCTCTGCCTGCGGCATATAGTGTTTTTTGTTTGTATAATTCGTCAAGGCTCGTATAAGTGCTAACACATAGAACAAATAACAAAGGGAGAGGGAGACAAGAGTGCTCGGAGAGGGAAGCACAACAACAGTAGGGAACAGAGACATTAGGAGATCTGTGGAAGGGAGAGGAATGGGACATGATACACATGGTGAACAAGGTGGACACTACAGGGACTTTCAGGAAGGAAGCAGGGAATTTGAAGGAGGTGGGTTTGGGATGGATTAATGGGGAGAGAAAAGATCGTGGTTTTGGATTGGGGTAGATGTGAGATGGTGGTGAACAGCTGTTTTGAAGACATGGAGAGAAGAGTGGGATTGAAGAGAGTGTGGGAGTTTGTTCCATAGGTGGGGAAAAAAGAGGAATGAGAGAGTGGAGGTGAGCAGTCATTCTTGATTTTGGAAGTTTCACCAGAAAGGAATTTTTGGCAGACCTTGAGCACCCTGCGGAAATATTGGGGGGCGGCGGAGGAGGGCACAGAGTACGGACAGAGGAGGTTGGCAAGGCCGGAGAGGAGTCGAACACAGAAAGGCCACCGACCTGCCTGCGATGAAAGATTGAGAGACCCAAAGACTCGGCTTCATCGCGGGAGATACCAATGATCCTAAAAGCCTTGGTTTCCACAGCGTGAAGCCGAGCTCGGTGAGAGGCTGGAGAACCAGCCTCGAGGGAAGAGCAGTCGTCCTTGAGGCTGTGGATGAAAGCTTTGTATGTGGACAGGAGCTCAGGTCTGCCAAGGAAGGACTTTGCACAATGGAGGATGCCAGCTTGGAAATGTGGCTTTCCCAGGAACAATCATGGCAGATAGTGAGACCCAAAAGCTTGAATGACACAACTTCTTCAAGAGGGTTGTTGAGAAAGTAGATGAGGGAGTGGAGGTGGTGGGGTGACGGGGGGGGTCCAGATGGTTCTTTTGGAGAGACATAGTGAGTGTGTGAGATTTGTCAGGATTGAAAGACATATTCCAAGTGTTTGACAAGGTCTGAAGAGAGTGAAGAGGTTGCTGCCTACTGCTCTGAGGGATGAAGATGGAACAGCAGAGGGTGGAATCATCAGCAAAAACACAGAGAGGATTTTCCAGAGTCGGAGAGATCATTGATGAAAACCCAGAAAATTGAAAACCAGAACATTACGTTGAGGAATTCCATCCTGGACAGGAAGAGGGACAGCTGCCTTCATTCAGAGATTTCTGACTTCCTCCATTCATGTATTTAACAAGTTGCTATCAATGTCACCGTTTCCTCCCTTCTCCCAGTGAAGACTGGAGTTTACCCAATGCAGTGTGTGGAACCCAGTCTTGTTTCTCATCGATATAAATGATCTGCCTGATGCTCTGGAAAACCCTCTCTTCCTTTATGCAAACAACATCACATTGTGTCATGCAATACCCCATCCCACTGCTCAGAAAATTGCAGCTGCATTGCTCTGTGCTGATCTGGAACTAATTAGACACTGGACTGTTAAATGGAACATGTCCTTCAATCTTGGATAATCTCACTGCTTCACCCTGTCGTTCTGGAAAGATTGTCAAACGAACCCATCTTTTTCCAGTCAACCAAAGCAAGAGGTTCAGTTTCTTGAATTTGTCGACCTTACCATCAGCCATGACCTCTCCTGAACCATCCACATCGCAGAGCTTCAAGCCAGCTGCAGATTGAGAATCCTCCATTGATCCAAATCTTTCCTTGGAAAATCCGAGCTCTCACCGTCTGTAAGGCTTTTATCTTCAGCTTAATGAAATGGCTGATGGTTTGGCTGACATCTCTACCCTGTAAGATGGCTACCCAGCATCCCATCTGTCTCTCCTGGATTCTGTTGCATCTACAGCTTTCAAAATTATTGGAATCTCCAGTGATCAGACCAAAGCACAAGGTTTCATATTTCCACAGCACAGGCTTGTCGGTGGTATTTCTGGGGTTTTTTTAACGCCTCTTCTCCAATATTGCCCCCCTGTTCTCTCTCTCTCAGTACTCTGATCCTCTTCAGAAACTGCAGGATGCATGGCTTCTTCCAGGAGCTTCCTTGTTGTTAAACTTTCAAAATCCAGGCTGACCACACCACAACTCCTTTATTCCTCACTTCTTCCATCTATGGAACCACCTTAAAGATTCAACTTTTTCTCACTTTTCCCTTCAGGGCTTCAAGTTTGCAGTGTAATAACCTTTCATGTACTGTATCATTCTCCTGAGTCAGTTTTGCCGCAAACCATGCCGGAGAGGGTGGAAGGGAAGGGAGAGAGCCATGTGCGAGAAATTTTGCAGGGGTAACGTGACTTTCAGGCCACTCTGTACATCGATCTATTAAAAACAAAAAACTTTTATATAATCTTGTGCAAGTGATGCTTTTGTTTGGCCTATGTTGCAAAATCTTACTTCACTTTAATGCTCCTTCTCAATTTATTTTTCCTTGGAAAAAAGTTCTAAGTTGCAGCAGCAAATAATTTTATCTATTCTTGTGAGGGCCGGGTAAACAGAGAGCCAAATATTATCAGAAAATGTGTGCGTTCATTTGTTTTGTTTGTTTCTCCTCGCGACTGTGTACTAAACGATTAATGTTGTTATGTTGGATGGGGTACAAATGAGGTAGCATGTTAAGTTAGCGTAGTCTGTGTGTTTGCCTAGGTGAGAACTTCTTTTGTAATGAGAGACCATTTAGAATGAAGTCCTGTTCTTATGTGTGCCAGAAGGAGCGGTGTAGTTGATATAGGCATTAGACAGGAAAATGTAATTCGTACATATTCTCTATCTCAAGCCAGACGAGGCACCCAGGCAATGTAGGAGAGCGGTGGATGTGTCTCCGGGTCAATAAACTCCCATGTGCTCTGAGTACAAGGTGTCTGGCATGGCAGTGGCCATGACAAGCGCCCCCGAGGGCATGGTGACAATGGTGCATTGCAAGGTGATACATCAATGCTTCGGGAAGCGTCGGTGGGAACAGCCCGTCAACATGTCGCTACTGTGGCAGTGACTTGCCACATCATTGGCCGGTGCCGGGGCAGAAGCGAAGAATGTTCGAAAGTACAGTGCGTGTCCGCGGGGGGTTGGAAGGAGGTTGTAAAGGCTCTACCTGGACTCGTGAGGGTTGTTGCCGCTCTTTTCTCCTGCACTTCGCTACTTTCTTCTCAATCTCTTTGAAACCGAGTGACCTGCACCAGCAGGGCAATTCGAGTTTGTCGGAGCCCGGGACTCTTCTCTCTGGGGTTAGTGGTGTCAATACAGAACAAGCCTGCCATTGCAAATGCCGGTGTGCTGACCTGTGCTTTCATACCAGACTCGTGTCCACCCGTATCCTTTAAGATCTTGTCCAGTTACTTCCCTTTGTGCGTCAGTGGAGCAGTGAATGTGGTGTCATTGGTTTCTCATTGCACTAAGTGTGTTTCCCTTTCTTGAGTATGTCTTCATTTGTATTCATTGTTTTGGTCTGCCTTTCATCATAGGATTCTTCATTTTATAGTTGCCTGTCAGTAATCTGCTATTCCTTAAGAATACATGTTGCCTGATTACCAGCCATTGTCTAATGCAGTGGTTCTCAACCTTTAGGAGCCACGACCCCCCCCCCCCAAAATTTAGTTTTTTAGTTCAAAAAAAAAAAATACGTTTTTCAGTTGAACTCGTAACAGTTGGCCCACCTTCACATGTGTCGTCTTGGTCCGCATCTTGAGCTGGCAGACATTTTTTGACAAGCCACCGATCCATATTCAGCCACCTTGCAGTAGTTACCTAGTGCTAACATTGACTTTCAGCACCCGCCACTGTGTTGCTTGCGCGCTCTCACTCACACACACGCACACACACTAATTTCACTTGCTGCTCAAATCTGTTTCATAATGACTACATTATAACATTGGTATGGGAGATTTAATTGAAAAATCATTTTCAAAAATATTTATGAATTTCTTTATTTTATATTTGTTTGTTTATTTGTTTTGACAACCTTCCCGCGACCCCCGAAAACAATCTCACGACCCCCAGGTTGAGAACCATTGGTCTGGTGCACCGAAACTGTTTTGGCCCACTTTGGATAATCCCTGGAGAAGATAAAAAAAATAATTTAACTGATTCGTTTTACAAGACCAGCGGGATTTGTATTCTGAATGGGTGAAGCGACGCTACTCAGTCGAATGTGATTCCTTTTATTTTGGCCATTCGCAAAGCACATTGCTTCAGCACGGCAGGTCTAGGATAAGCAGACCCTTTGACGCAACAACGTGTGTCTGGAGCGGTGATTGGTTCCTGACTCTCTCAGAGATAAATTTTAAGTTCTAAATTTATGTTCATAAAGTGAAGTTAGTTGTTGAAGATTTAAGTTTTTATTTTTTCCAATTTTACTGCACACACAAAAAAAAGAATATAGCCACTGAGTAAGGTGAAATGGCAGCCGTCTACATAATGGCATGCACGTAGTTGTAGGTGAGACGGAGGTGGGGCTTCGCGGGGAGGAGATTAGCATGGTAACCTCCCCCACTCCTCACGTCGCATGGAACCTCTCCCCCTCCTCGATATTGGAGGATATGGCACTGGAGACAATGCCGATGTGGGCTCAGGTCATGATGGCACATTTGGATAAATTGGGGGCTCAAATTAAACAAAATGGAAATCAAATTCAACAGACCAGATGAGATGGCAGCTAAAAATAACAAGAATGGTTAACAAAAATTGAGAGGCTCCAACAGTTGGGAGATAAATTTGGAGCAGTGGGTGCAGAAGAGATGCGGGCATAATTCAAACTTGCACCTATAATACTTAATATAATATAATTCAATGACTTTGCTTATTTATGATCAGGCAATCAATTTTGCCTGGTGTTGGCTTAACTGTTAGGGTGGTAAGCTTGGGATCCCAAGGTGCTGAGTTCAAATCCTGCTCTGCCGTTGAATTAATACCAGATGGGGTTGATTCATGATTCAGCCTGCCATCCTTCTGAGGTTGGCAAAATGAGTACCAGCTTGCTGGGATGATTGAGCCATTTGAGTATCCTGTGTCTGAGTGGCAACTCATCCAGGATTGTGCCCAATAGCCCAGGAGACTGCTTTAGCAGCACATGCTCTGTGTAGAGTATGGTCCCAATGGATGGATTTATGGAATCAACTTTTTATCTTCTTGTTCTTCGTCCAAAATTTTTTTAGGGATCCTGCTCCATGCTATCTTGCTACGTCTGTGTTCATTCGGCGAGCATCCTTTTGGTAAGTTTATTTGATGAGTCTTTTGTGGATAGTTACATCATCTCAAAGCTGTTTCCAGAAATTACGATGACGCCATTTCAGTTACGTCGTCGCTAGTCCCAAACTCGATCAGCATTTGCAATGACAATAAATAAGGCCCAAAAACAAACACGGTGCAGAGTTAGACTTCACCTGGAAAAACCTCTATGTCGCTTTATCACTTGCAACAGCATTTCAAGGAATCGGTTACGACGGCAGTCCACAATATCGCCGATTTTCCAAAAAATATTCTCTGAGTAGCACTCCAATAATTAATTAAAACAATCTCAGCTTAGAAGTCTACACAACAAGCAGACATCAACAAGTTGATCTTCTGAAGACCACGTTCACATCAATATTGATCTCGTCACATGAATAAACCTCAACTTCCATTCTGAATACGAGGCACAACAGGGTTAGTCATTTGTCTACATCCAAAACCTGGTGTGCATCAACAAATAATCACATTCACTATTCACTAATTACCTGTTTACTGGGTCCCTTTGCTAGTTAATTTAAATAAAATATAAAACATAACCACGACACAAACAGAACACAACACTGTATACAGCAAGGCAAGTTGTGACAGACTTCTTTCACTCTGTTTTATCATTTATATCCTCAGTACAGAAACAGTCATGAAAGCTACTCCCCCAAGACACCAGTCATGAGTAATAGATGGTGCTCTCCCTAAATGTCATGAGAACTTGCTTGTGAACATGAGATAGTTCAATGTCTGGATACTTCCAGACATTTCCTAAATATATGTGATCTTTCTAAACAGCATTACATCAAAGTATATTATTCATCTTGTAAGTCTGGTGTTGGCTTCAAGCTTAACTTGGCTGGCTGAAGATCTTAGGATCTCGATTTTGAGCTCCTAACATGCAATTGGATTACACCAGGTGCATTGATTCAGCCTGTCATCTTTCTGAGGGTAGCAAAATGAGTACCAGCTTATTGGAAAGGGGGGGGAACTACATCAGCGGCACAGCTGCACTCCTAGCAATGTTGTAACCAGCAGCCACAGGCTGCATATAAAATACTAACAATAATAATTATTTTGGTCACCTTTTTTTCTAAACTCAACTTTTTACAATTAACCTCTCCCTTCAACAAACATTAGATTCATGTATAAATTAGCAATCTGTTCCATATTTAATCATCTATGTACAGGTATTGACCATGCGCTGAAATCTAACAGTCACTTAAATATAATTTGTGATAGATTTTTGAAGAGCAATCCGTGGTTGGGGGGGGGGGGAATCTGAAGAGGAACCGTAATTTATAATTGTGACTCCTCATCATACCCCCGATGTGTGAATTAAACTGTCAAATTTACCACCATTTCTGAAAATGAAGGCACTATAGTGACTCACCTGTCGTATTTTCACCTGTGTCCTTTGCTACCATTGTGGGTTATAGGAAATCTGAGGTTGGTTTTGTCATTCAGGAGAGTGGTTCACCTGGTCATACCACATCATCGGGTTATACCACATCATACCACATCAAAGTGCTAAGTCTGCTCTTATTTCTCCGACTTCAGTAGATAGTGCATCGCAGCGGACAGAGCCTCGAATATCAGTTGATCTCGTTCCTGTGAAATGAGTATTTTTTATGTCTGCAGTTACTGATGGAGCTCATGTGGCTTCTATAAATCCTCCAACTGAGGCCTCTTGTGAAGCCACAGTCCCACAGTAGTATACTACTTGAATGGAAGATGAGGAGCATCCTCCTGAAATGGTCTCTGAGAATTTAGAACTGAAGGAGGATAGTGATCAGGAGAATTCTTGTTAATGAGTGCTTGAGACTACCTCTGATTTTCAAATTCGTGTTTTTCTTTAAAATACCGTCGTGTAGACCGGTCGTCGAAGGCCGACCCGTCAACGTGGGGTTTTATAGATTTGGTTCCTGAAATGATAGACCGAATCGCACAAGGGACCCGAGTAGATTTAGCCACTCACGCGGCCCGGTCAGAATTAGTACTTCCACCAATCTTTGAAAAACTAACGTTGCCTGTTTTTTTCACCTTCCCCAGAGATTTATCCAAGACCATGCCAAAATGGTTTCTCTTGTGTGAGGTTTACAAAGGCTGGACCACCACGCAAAGCATACTCTTTTGGAAAAACGTCTATTGAAGGAAAAGGCACAAGACCACGAAGATGGGGAATCCCGAGACAAAAGATCTCACAACAAAATAAAAAAAAAACACAACACAAGTGGCGGCTTGCACCGGAGTTTTTATCCTTTGACATGGTACGTCAGTGTAGGTATATCGCAACGATTGATGACCGTGTCGAATTGGCTGCAAGACAGAGAAAACGATCAAAACATTGATCGTTTAAAGGTGAAACGTTTTGGTTCTATCATTCGTGATTCTTCAAAACATGTTCTCAATTTGTCGGACAATACCCTATCTGATACCGAGAGGTTTGTTCTCGCTCATGGTTTTGGGTTCAGCATTCCAAACAACCACATTAAAAGAGAGGAGCTTTTTGCAGAGTTTGGGCTTCTTTTTGAGCAGTTGAGTAACATTATGCAGTTTCCATTGAAGCAGATCAGGCGATGAAGGCGAGGCTTTGTGATTTAGCATCTGCCGACTGTGGGGCCCCAAACGACCTTTCTGACTTCTATTTATCAAAGGAATGCATGACTGCCATGAAGAATTTAAGAAGAAACCCTGAAATCCACATCTGTAAGCCTGACAAAGGCTCTTGTGTGATTATTCCAACCCAGGTGGACTATGTGAACAAAATGTTGGTTATTCTACAGGATCAGTCCAAGTTTCGACAGCTGGGAAGTGTGGATACACATGACCGTACGTCACGCTTGGAGAGTGAAATCGGGAAGAGGTTGCTCTGACTACATAAACGTGGTGAACTGTCGAGGGAATATTACAAGAGGATCAAGCCGGTAGGCTCTCTTCGTCCGAGAATGTAAGGTCTCACGAAGATTCACAAGCAGAATGTTCCACTGAGACCAAATCTGTCCATGGTCGGCTCTACCCAGCATCAGTTGGCGAAATGGTTGGGAGAGTTACTGCAACCAGCACTTGAGTCGGTCTCCAGGTTCATCATCAAAGATGCTTTCATGTTTTGCTGATGCCATAAGGGAGACGTGTCCAACTGGTTTGGAGAATGTAATGTGTTCTTTTGACATTGATCGCCTGTTTACAAATGTCTCCTTTGACACAGACCATAGATATATGTACACATTTGCTATATCACATGGAACGTGAGCATCCGCACATTTCTGAATCTGTATTCGTCAAATTGATGAACATGGCTACAAGAGATGTCGAGTTTAGCTTTAATAACATTATGCTCGTCCAAATTGATGGGGTGGCAATGGGCTCTCCTTTGGACCCAACGTTGGCAAACATCTTTGTTGGCCATCAAGAACTGCAGAAGTTGACCAAGTTGCAGGTAAATCAATCCCCCATCGTATACTACAGATATGTGGATGACATATTTTGCCTGTTTGAATCTCGTGAAGTCTGTGACCACTTCTTGAATGAATTGAATTATCTTCATCCTGCCCTCAAGTTCACGACGGAATTGTAATGTTCTAATTGCTTACCCTTTCTGGACGTCCTTGTAGAGAGATCTACATCTTCATTTACTACATCCATCTATAGAAAGCCCACTTTCACCGGCCAGTAGTTCAACGAGATACAAGATTGGTTTGATTAATGTATTAGTGAGTCGCGCTAAGAGGATATGTTCCAATTGCAAGCTTCATACAGAGATGGACAAGAATGCTGGCATCCTCAGTGAGAGTGGATATCCTGAGTATATCATCAAGAGGTTTATGCACAAATTCCTCACTGCTATAGATGAACGGAAGATGGGTCCTGAAAAGTGCACGGTCTACATAAAGATTCCTTGAAAAGGGAAAATGTCGCAAAGATATGAGGAACAAATGAAAAGATGCATCTCAAACACGTATCTTGCTGTTCGTCCAAGAGTGATTTTTCACCTATCGATGTCTGATTCCTGCAGTTAAGAAGGATGTTCTGCTGCCTCAAAACTTAGCAATATCATTTATGAGTTCAAGTGCCGATGTGATGCTCGGTATGTAGGCAGAATTACCCAGACTGACTGACAGAATCAAACAGCATGTCCCTTTGTCCATCAGGAAAAACACAATTGGTACACGAATACAGCTGGTACATGCTTGTAGGAAGGTCCCAGCATCCATCCCAACATCGTGTGCATCTGCTCTTGGACAGCATTTGATTGAGAATGCAAACTGTGCTGAACATTATAATGTGGATGCATTCAAGATATTGAGTAGAGGACGAAGTATAACACATCTCCCAATACTAGAAGCGACATTTATCTATTCCACGGACCCCATGACGTTATGTCGGCAAAAAGAGTTTGTCCACTCGCTTTGCTGATTTGTGCAAAAAATAAGAGGAACACGAACTCATCTCATGATGAGTGTCCACTGAGTGGCAGTGATGCCATACGTATGCGGTGTCGTCACTGGCACCACCTGCACCAATCATGTGAGACATTGCAGTTTCCATTGGCGACACGCCCCTCTGGGGTCCTTGTTGTGCCAGCACCGCATTGGATGCCCATAAGAAAGAGCTTGTTCTGTGAGTGGAGAGGAAGGGGGGTGGCCCACCCAGGATGTAAATGTCCAAAAATATCCCTTTTCTTCTTCCCTCAACCGGTGCCTCACCTGGTTTACAGAGATAACGAAAACTAACAATGCCTTCCCACCTCATGTTATTGTCGACACTGCACCTCTCACAGCAGACATAAAACAAGGCAACTTCACACTAACCAACCCCTGTTGCAGATAAATGTTATATGCTACTCAAGCACACCATCTATATTAATATTTCGGCACGCCCCTTTTTTTGTTCCACCATCAGATTTTTGTTACTGCATGAAATGAAACAAGCTTTGACATATATAGAAATGATATTATTGTCTTCCTTAAGAGGCCCCTCAAAATTTGTTTTGATGATTATGGTAGTTAAACAGTTCATGTTCTCCATTTGCAAAATGGGAGGAATTATTGCACAAAAAAAGAAATAAAAATGTTTCCCATTTTTTAGAGGACCACTAAGATGAGTTCAGCTCATAGAATCACGCTCCATTTGGGGAGAAAACAGTTGAGTTCATACCTGACTAATTTGCACTTTCCATGTGCCGTAGTTTCTTCACAAAACCATGACTTTATGACCAGCTAAAATCGACAAGATATGAATATGTAGACGAAACTGATCCGGCCTTTTGGATCACTTTAAAGTAGGGTGCCCTGTATTTTAATGCGCTCTATGGATCCTCCGGAACTCACGAATGGTACACGTTGTGTAGTCACTAAACTAAGTGGTCATGTCATCGAAGTGGAGCAACTGCGGGACAGTCGAAGGGGAAAACCTGAATGATAATCAATGGATAAAAATGATATAATATATTTAAAATACATTCATGCTATCTGTCTTTTATCGTATGTTGCCAGTGACGCCCGTCGAAGACGGGCACCTTTACTAGTCCATGATAATTATAATCTCTCTAATACGGACCACGTCCAATGTAACAATACCTTTCATAAGCACAATGTTGTTTTTAAAGAATACCTATTTGATATTCAAGGCTTTCTCCAAACAGCAAATATAATAGTTCATTGACCTTGTCTGCTCGGTTTCTCTGAATCTCATTTTCAACAGCTTAAAAAAAATACATTTCAAAGGCATCACTTGTGCTAAGAACATCAACACGCACTCATACTGATTTGTTTTGAAGATTGTTAATATCGGTAGCTTAGATTTGTTGAATGATGGTGCTAGCTCTTCCATTCACAGGCTTCAGGTGTATGCTTTGCAGATGCCAGTATGATGACACCTGATGGCATGAGATGCACTTCCTTGCATGAATGGATAGGAATATTTAAAGGATGCTGTTTCTTTATTTAAAAAATTCCTCTTGCTCCGTTGGCATCGCTTTATTTTTTAGTTTGCTCCTCGCTCCGCTATTTTTATGGAAAGTGTGAGAGGTCATCTTCCCTCGGTTTCTTTTGAGCTTGATGGACTGAAGATAATCATTTTCAATATTTCTGCGCAAAGTGTCACGTCTTAGCACTGAGGTTTCTTTGCTCACTTAAGGAGGCTCTCAGTAATGTTGATGATGGCAGTTTTATTTGTTTGAGGGATTACTTCAATTGCTCTCTCGATCCTGCTGTTGATAGCAACACCGCTGGAACACATCCTAAATGTCATGTTGATTTGATAGATATATAAAGGTAAACATGTGGTGCCGTGTTTCCTTTTGTGTCAGCTCTCTATGTCCAGACTTGATAAGCTCATTTATCATTTTCATGATTCTGTGAATCTTTTTCCCTTTTCACAAATAATCAGTTTCGGGATCTTTGATCACTCTCCTGTCATTATGTTATTGATTTATCCTTTTTCTGATAAAGAATGCTTTTTACCTCTGCCCTTTAAAGGTGGATAGAGGTAATGTTTTCACCCCTCTGTTTGTTTTGTGAAAATTGAAGATTTTTCAAGTATATTGGTTGGTCTTGTGCGTTATTCTGTCTGTCTGTCTGTCAATCGCCGAGAGGTCACATTTTTTAACTGATCTTCATCAAACTTCACCACATGCTGGAGTTCGTCATAAGCAAGAAGCCGATTGTTTTTGAGGTCAAAAAGTCAATACAGTATAAGGAAAAGGTCAACAACTTTGTCGAATTTCTAAAATCCTCAATTTTCATCCGATTGACTGGAAATTTGAACGGGATTTGCATATCAGGTCACTGAAGTCAACCATCAATTATTTTTGAGGTCAACATAGGCCGAATTTCTAATGTCAATTTTCATCTGATTGACTTGAAATTTGAAGAGGAGTGGCATATTTGGTCATGGAATTCAACCACCAATTATTTTTGAGGTCAATATGGGCCAAAAGGTCAACATCTTAGGTGAGATTTGTAAAATCCTCAATTTTCATCTGATTTACTTGAAATTGGAAGAGGATTTATATTTCAGGTCACTTAATTCAACCAGCAAATTATTTTTGAGGTCAGGTTAGGTCAGGCTCCGGAGCAGCGCGGCGCTACGTCCACTTTCCGCCGGTACTCCAGGGGCCTCCGTCTGGCCATCCCACAGGCAGATGCCTGGCCCATCCCCATCTCCGAGAGATGCTGATCAACCTGCTGCAACCACAAGGCACGTGGTCAGCCCATTTGCCTTCTCCACTCATGAGGCTCCCTTGCTGAGAAAATCTGGTGAGCAGGATCGGCGTCAGGAAAACGAGCAGCCGCCGCAGCTGACGTGCATGGACGATACAAGTAACAATTCTCATTTGAGTTTCGCTCAGCAACCGATCATTGGACACAAAGTCTGACCAGCGATAGCCAAGGATTCTCTGAAGTGACGTGGCACCAAAGCAATTAATTTACCATCTCAAATCACTGGTCCGAGTTTCACATCCGTAGAGCAAGACTGGAAGCACCAAGGACATGAAGACTCGGACTTTCGTCGTCCTGCCCGGGTACCGGAAGTGCCACACCCCATGATCGAGTGAATCCATGACTCCCCAGGCCCAACCCAAACGTCCACTGACCTCTGACTCACAGCCAGCAGAGACATGAATATCACTGCCAAGGTAAGTGAATCTCTCCATGACCTCAACATCCTCACCACAAACAGGTATAGACAAGATAGCAGCATCCAAGATGTCATTGAATGCCTGGATCTTCGTTTTGACCCAGGAAACCCATAATCCCAGCAGCTCTGACTCCTCATTCAGCACCTCGAGGACCCCCAAATGTTTATCTGGAGTCTCCGCAAAGATGACTACATCATCTGCAAAATCAAGGTCAGAGATCTTGACATTCTCAAATAATGCACCATAGCTTGATCTCTCCGACATCCTCTCTAGAATCCAGTCCATACAAGTGCTGAAAAGTGTGGGGGCCAGTACACACCCCTGACGAACTCCAGTAACAACTGGAAATAAATGAGGGATGGCATCACCGCATCTCACAGCACTTTCAGTATTGGAGTATAGTTTAGATATCAGATTGATCAGTTTTGGTGGCACCCCATGAAGACCAAAACTACTTCAGAGGGCATCCTGATTCACTGAATTGAACGTTTCGCAAAGATCAACATAGGCTGCACGCAGCGTCTGCCAAAAGTTTTGTCTGCATTCGGTGAGGACCCAAAGAGCAAGGATACAGTCAATTGTTGACTTCTTTGGTGTATAGCCTGACTGCTCTGGACGCTGGTGCTCAAGCAGATGGTGGTGAACCCTATCGAGAATTATCCGAGCAAAGACCTTGCCCGGCACAGAGAGCAGCGTCACCCTTCATTAGTTGTTGCAGTCTTGGCAATCATCCTGCCCTTTCCAGAGAGGGACAGCAAACCCCCTCTTCCAGTCAGTTGGGATGATGCCTGTGTTCCAGGCAGAGCACAGCACTGCATGCAACGACACGAGTACAGCATTTCCACCAGCCTTGAGAAGCTCAGCACAGATGCCATAGATCCCTGGAGCTTTACCCCATTTCTTCCGGTTCACCGCAGCTTGTATTGCCACAAACGAATGTGGATTTCAGTTGATTGGAGGGTCAGCAATGGGTATAGTAACACCGCTGATATCCAACTCGACAGCTGGTGGATCAGCCTGGTACAGCCGCTCAAAGTAAACGGCCCAGTTGGCTTTCACTTTGGACTCCTCTGTCAAGAGCCCACCACCCTCTGCTCTAACTGCAGTACACCAAGGGACAGGCTTGGGGGAACGCAATGCATGTATTCCCCTCTAAGCAGGACAAGAATCACTTGGCCACAGGTGATGCACTACCCCCCTCAGATACCTCACACATAGGCCTCCTTGTCCACCCTTCGCGCACGTACAGTTTTACGCTTCAGCGGCCTGAACAGCTCAGCTCTGCCATTCAGCCTAGCCCTGCGATTGTCAATGGTATCCAGTGTCCCTTGAGAGACAAAATTCTTCTTCGCCCTTCAGTGAGTTCCAAGGCATCCACGGGCAACATCAAGGACGGTGGTTTTGAAGGCATTTATCGACTATTCAGGATGCCCAAATCCCCATTCAGCCTGTTCGCAAACTCTTCAGCTACCTTCTCATCCTTCAGCTTGCCAACATCCAGCCTAGGCTGGGATGGTACCATTCTCTCGGCTTTAAGTTGCAACTTCAGAGTTGCTACAAGAAGCCTGTGGTTGGTGTTGAGGAACTGAAATTCCTGCTGGGTATCCATATCATTCACCCTCCTCAGATGATAACATTTTTTGGTCTCTGTTGACAAATTTCTAAAATTGTCAACATAGACCAAAAGGTCAACAACTTGGGTGCAATTTCTAAAATCCTAAATTTTCATCCCATTGACTTGAAATTTGAAGAGGATTTTGCAAATCAGGTTACTGAATTCAACGAGCAAGTATTTTTGAGGTAAACAAAGGCCAAAATGTCGACATTGGTCAAATTTCTAAAATTGTCAATTTTCATCCGATTGACTTGAAATTTGAAGAGGATTTGCATATCTGGTCATTCAATTCAAGTCTGAATTATTTTTAAGGTCAAATTTGTTTATTTTGCAAGTATCGTGCTCTGCACAACGTCTTTCTTGTTAGTTTGTCTGTTTATGTGTGAGATATTTCAAAAACTTGGTGGACAGGTTGTGTGTGTGACAACGACAAATGTTTTAGATTTTGGTGACGATCCGAATCTGGATCCGGATATGATAATTTTTTTTATTTTTTATCGTGATTCGTCACCATTGAGAGATGTGATCAAAAATGTGATATAAGATGATACTTCAAAATGTTTTGGACGAATTATGATAAAACTATCCGATTAGATTTTGGTTCAGGTCCAGGTCCAGATCCAGATCCAGATCCAACCTATCGGTGGGATTCGAAATGTAAACTGTTCAGCCTGGCGGAGGTTTGCGCTATACCGAGTGCCGTTATCGTGGTCTGTATATCATTGTGTGAGTTTGAGAATTAACCCGACCAAACTGCTCCATTTTTCGGATCTTACAAACAAAAAGCAAGAGTTATCTTGCCATAATTATACCATTTAATTTGTAAATGTCAACAGAGAAATGCAGACATCCAGCTCCATAACCTCTTCAAAAATCACTCAGTGCAGGCATGCCGCAGCAAAACAAATGCTTTGTTATTCACTGTGATTCCCCTTGAGAATTATACCCATCACTACACCAGAATCTATTGCATTTATTCTGAAGCCATAGGGATTGTGATAACAGAGTGTAATTTCATTTGAATCATGTTTTCGAAATGCCAACCAATACTCTGCAAACTAAATGAATAATCAAATAGCTTCCAAAGATATCAATAATATAATACTTTCCATCAAATTGAGTCGTTCAGACTTATTATGATTTATTTCTATTTTTTTTCAGGGGTCCCAGCAGAACCGACCCAATGAAAGCTTGAGCCAGCGACAGGGCACTGCGAGAGGTCCTGGTATCGCTTCCAATGGTCCGAGTTCGAAAGTTGGCCCAGCTGGCACTCTACAACTCGGTGAAGCATGCGGCATGCGGATGTTGCAGCAAAAGCTGCTCAACTTGAAAATGTCCGAAGAGAAATGAGCCCAGAAAGTGTGCCACAGCTGTGAGTGTGGAAGCTCCATCACAGCTATGAGCTATGATCAGTGAGTCTTTGGATTGTACCCTGTCCAAAAGCGTGTGATATGTGCCTGAGCCATAATGCCTAGAGCTATGCTATGATTGTTTCCTTCATGTCAGTCCACATGCCATCCAATCATCAGGTGTGTTTGGTGTGTTTGGTGCACTATAAATGAAGAACGATAATATACCGGGAGTTCCTGGACACATTTCAGGCAGCAATTCCAAGAATTCTACTTAAGCGTTTTATATTTATCACAAGGCAACAAGCCCTCCTGTCGATTAGCTTTTGGGTCTCTCGTCCAGCATGATTTGCCAACAAGCTTGATTAAATATTTAGAGGCATCTCTTTTAATAGCAAATCATATTGACTAATTATATCCCAAATAAATGTATGTTGGCTCTGTTTATAAGCAATTTATTTTGCTTTCTGTGTGGCGATTAGATGAAACGGTTAAAATATATGAGATGCTATAGAACGGTATGACGTACTATGTATTTTGAATCAATTGGAGTGTTCTATTTCTTTAATGTTTTTACGATGTTCACAAAGTATAGTTTTGTAAGTTTTCATGCAAATGAAAAATACGACACTTTGGCATGTATGATCGAAGCAATTTTTTAAAACCTCAACAGTTTTACCATAATGGTTTCAGTCGACTCAGAGAATTGGATTCTGAGATTCCTCAAGAACAACAATGGAATTTAAGTTCTCTATTTTATCCACAGGCCTTCAAAGCTCTGTGCTCATATCATTATGTTATGCCAAGTCATAATGCCACAAAAATACTTTGTTCAAAGGTATTCTTAATTATATTTTGCTTCAAATGACATTTATTTCATGTTTTTGCTTTTATTGCTTTAATCTCTTTTTTTTTTCCCCCCCATAAGTATAAAAATGTTTCCAGTTTCAGAACTGATGATGTTGAAGTTACGTGCTCAAATTTTGTTTTCTTCTTGAAAAATATTTTTGTTTACTAAAAACCGATTATATAAATCCCTTTACTGACGCATATCGAGCAACTTGACATGTATATGAATGTTTACAGTCCTAAACTAAACTGTGGTCTTTCTGAAACTAGTTAAAAAACAAAACCATTTTCTTTCCCTCTTTCACTCTTCACTCAACTAACTACCTTTATACTCTGTACAAGTTTTGTTCAACTTTTTGGGCTTTATATTTGGGTCTGCTGTTACCAATTTAATTACTGGTGAAAACCCCATCCTTATGGATGTGTTAATCCTCCAGAATTACAGGCAAAATAATTCCCCCCAAATTACTCTATTTTAATATGACTTGTAATACCCCCTCCCACCTTTAGCAACACTATGCCGTATATATCGTCATGTCAGAGGGTCCATTAACATGGACCATCTGAGCCGGGGTTCCAAAGACCTCTGCAAATGCCGAAACAAGGTTTAAAGTTGCTATACTGCATCATTTTTACCATTTGCAAAATCCCAATAAATGAACCAAATTTGGCAGTCAACCGTATACAGAAGACAGAAAGGTGGGAAAACGTTTCTTATATAATGTCTATTATGAAAGATATATGGCGAATAAGGAAGGACAGGTTGATCAATAAATACAGAAGAGATCTGGTGGTCAAAAGACACAAGAAAAGGAACAAAAAGGGAGAGAAAATACGATATTATGTGCAAAGGAAATAAATAACCCGCTATGGTGCCGACAATACCAGATTCACACAACAAAGGGAGTAGTTGAGGACTTTTGTCAGACACGACATGATCTTGGGCTGGTGTCGTGCCAGTTGGTGTGGCACTGGGCAGAAGAGTGTCGATGAGGCAGCCGGAGGACAAGGGTATGGCGACGAGAAGCAGTCAACATGACTCTCCAAAACGGTCCTTTTGTGCGAAGTGACAAAAACAGAGAGAGAGATATATGTTGTTCTTCATGGTCTCAAATGTAATCTGCCAGGCGTCTGCGTGGACATGGCTGGTTCCGTCAATATCCGCTGGTGGTTGTGGGTGGCACCATTTGACAACCTGAAAACAAAATATTGTAGCCATTGCTAGCTCTGGAGCGGCCCCTCGCAAAAGTGTTCAGCCCCTCTCCAAGGCTCGAAAATCACTTTAAACTTGGTTCCCACTATCACGATGTGTGGCACGATTGAAATTGTGGTGATCCTATCAGATCTTATCAGATCTTGAGGTCAGTCGAGGCAATCGTGTTAATCGTAGAAAATTTCTGAAAGTTTCAAAATTTTTCTACGATCAACACGATCAATTGTCATTCGGGATCATCGTAACAAAGCGCGACAGATTGCATCTAATCGTGGCGATCGGGATCGATCTTCGACAAGACAAACACCACGCTCTGTGAGACCACGATTTCAATCGTGCCGCGCATCGTGATAGTGGGAACAGACTTTCAGAGACATTCCATCATCAGCTATGAATGGCCAATCGTGGCGTTCGTAACGGATCGCACGACAGTGGGAACCTAGCATTTCCACCATGGTTTGCAGTATGCTGGTGAAACAGTCCATGTAGTATCCATCATAAGTGTGATGTGCTTTCCTGATGCCTTTTGTGCCCAAGTCCTCCACATGTCCTCACCGGGACATGAGGTTTTACACAACACAACCTTTCCCTATTCTTCCCTATTGTATACAATCACTGCCACCTCAGTGCACATATTATGTACAACTTACCTCTGATAGATATCTAATGCAGGGGTAAATCTAACCTACTCAAACATCCAGTCCATCCTATTCTAACCACATTCAAGCTATGAATCCCCAACACCCTACTTCCACGTAACAACATTCACATCGACATAATTGGGGTTCACCCCCCCCCCCCCCCAACTGGGATTATGAATTTTTTTTTTTACCACTGAAAAGCTTCCTGTGCACATCCATAGTACAATCATCAGATTACAACTCGTTCTACTTCCATCCAGTGGTTTCGGAGGTGATAATAGTTAAACAAACGCATGAACTTTTCAAATTATAGTACGATTAGAAACGGTGCACGGCATTGTTGATACCTCTGTATTTAATCAACATTATTTCTACCCTTTGTTATTCAATTCACTTTTCACACCCCCTTACCCTTTATGGTGTATGTCTGTCACTTGACATGTTGCACAATGTGCACGTTACTTGAACAAATGAGAAATAAGAGGAAAAGGTATGAAGAGAGTGTTCCGAAGCTCACTTATATTTACCACTAGAAAATACGCAAGATGTGAATGTCCTCAGGACAAGACATTGTTGTACCGCATTCCCCACCTTGACATGATTGTGGTACATTGTGGGTTGAAAAGGTCTTGTTAAAACCTTTTTTTTTGTCACACGAAAAATTGACTCAAATTGACAGTGAAAACATTTTTGAAATTATGAAAACTTGTCGGATGCATCTTGTTTTCGAAGTAACATTTTCAAAGCAAAATTGAATAACCATTGAATATAAGAACCTTTTGTTTTAGTAAGTGTTTAATTTTCCTTTTCGTATTGTACTAGAAAGTGAACAGTTGATATTATCTCAACAATTTTCTTCTTTTTGGCCAAACGTTATTCAGTTTCATAGATGCGAATATTACTGGATACCAAGCGTAAGTTCTCGAGACGAGAGCTGCAGTGATTACATTTATTACAGACAGTCCATTCTCTGCATATTGTGGTAAAACTGTATGCTTGTCTTGTGTTAATTATTTAGAAAAACAAAAAGCCTGGATCGTTCCTCACCACTACTCATTTCTTCCTCTTTTCTCCAAACTTTCTCAATCTCATAAATCCCATCCTTCCCTCCATGGCTTCAAGATGACTTTTCACCACCACCTCAGCCTCGACTCTGCAAACATCCCCTATCCATACTCATGATCTTTTCTACCCTCATTAATCACCTCTCCCCCCCCCACCCCATGCCCACGAGGTTATTGTGTTTTTTCCGTCTACCCCACGCTCTTTATCGTTTTGTTTTGCCATTTTAGTTTCATCCCTGTTTTCACTTCTTCCTCTCCCGATGTTTAAGCTTTTATCGAGTTTTTCCCCTCATACCCATTCTTCTTCCAACCATCATTCTGTTGTTTCCCTCAACCCTTCTGTTGGTGTCTTCTCCCCACCTAAATTGCAATTATGTTCTGGTACGTTATGTATTGTGCCTCTTCCAGGAGCCTCGACTGTATGCAAAAAAGGGAGCGAGAGGAGAGAGAGGGTGTAGTGGGGGAGGCGAAGGTGGAGAAAGATCAGTAACCTGCAAGTAAGAAGCTTGGATTGAACACCATTCTTGGGGTATATAAATGATAGTGGGCAGGGATAGAGGATGACATGAGATGGTGGTGTACTATCAACTTAGAGCAAGCCTTGGAGGTAATATTGGGATTAAACAAAGTCAAAAAGGTAGTAGAAAAAGGGGCTTCCAAAAATGGAAGCAAAGAGTAGAAAAAGAGTGAAGGACAGGTGCACAGTAAACATGGATATTAGGAGATAAATCAGTTGGAAGTTCCTGGAAGAAGATGGAAGAATGTCCTTGAGTGGTTTGTGAAGGCCAGAGGCCAGAGGGCTGAGAGAACATAAAAGGGAGGGGGGGGGAGCATAGGAGGAGAGGCTACTTTTCTGTGATGACAGATAAACAGGCCTTGTGCTTATTATCTCATTGCAGGAGATGCCAAAATGTTTTGAGCTTTACATTCTACAGAATCCAGGCAAGACATAATATGATGCTGGGTTACTCATCTGCATAGGAAGGTAGTTCTCCATTAAGCTGAAGACAAAACCCTTGCAGCCTGTGGGTTGGTCTGATTTTCACAGAGGACTTAGAGCGATGGAAGATGCCCATCTGCAGCTGGCTTTGGAGGCCAGCTTCGATCTTTGGTCAGTCCGAGAGAATTTGTGGTTGATAGTGAGGCCTAAACGTTCAAGAGAGTGAACCTTTTCCATTGGTGACGATGAAAATAGATGAGTTTGTGTGACGGTCTTTCTGACGTGACAAGATAAAATTGCAAGATTTGACAAGATTGAAAGACATGTCTTTTGGTATAACAGCATTTGATCAATTGAAATTTGGCAGAGAGTGACGCAGCTGCTGCAACCTGTAACTGATATGGGGTTAGTCTACGGCACAGTGTGGAGTTGTCTGCAAAAATGAAGTTTTCCAAGGCATCAGAAAGATGCATCGTTTATGTGTACGAGAACAAGACTGGGCCCAATAATCAGCTTTGGGCACATTTCAGCCTCAACTGGGAGAGGAGAGGAAATTATTCAATAAAGAGTAATTTTTTAACTGCACCGGTGGAGGAAGTCGAAAAGCCCGGTGTGAAGGTGGCTGTGTATGCCACAGGTAGCGAGCTCGACATGGGTTAGTGCAGATGTAGGACTGTGTTGAATTCCCAGTATATATCTTCTGAGTCAGTCCTGACCTCTTGTTTGAGATTTTGCAACTCTGACCAATGCTGCGAAAGAATCAACAGCATGTGCATTCTTGAATGACTAGGACAGAATCCAAAGACTTTTGTCAGAGATCAGGCTGTTTGAAAATAATTAATGGATTCCATTAGTTTGCTGAAATTGTAAGTAATTTTATTGGACTGCAGTTAGATGATTTGTTTTGAACCCTTCTTGTGAATGGGAGTGAAATTGGCTGAATTCAGCCAGATGGGAGATGACCTAACCAAAAGGAATGGGCTGAAGAGGACAGACAGGAAAGCAGAATTGAGAACACAAACACAGATGCCATCATGGCCCTCCTTGTTGGGCAGAACATTTGTCTGTTTTCTCAGATGAGGAAGACAAACTCCAGGAGGCAGTGGATATGAGGAAGTAAGAAGGAGACAGAGTGGGATGGGTTGGCAACATAAAATTTGGAGGAAAACGCTGAGTTGATTCTGCGTGAGAGATGGTACCGAGGAGGAGCAAGCACCATAGATGAGCTTGACAAGGCACTTTGCAGGAGATTGGTGAGAGAGAGATATATATATATATATATATATATATATATATATATATATATATATATATATATATATATATATATATATATATATATATATATATATATATATATATATATATATATATATATATATATATATATATATATATATATATATATATATATATCACCCTTGAGATTATCAAGACAAAGTTTTCTGGCTTGCTAATGATTGGTACACAATTTATGAGCCATACAGAGTGACCTGAAATTGTTCCATGTCAGGTGAGCCTTCCATATTGACAAAGCAAGTTGATTAACTGTAACTGCCTTGCCACAACATTCAATGCAGTCCTTGGGCTGAGAGGATGGATAGTAAAGCCCCATAAAGGATAGCATAAGTTGATGAGAGAGAGAGAGAGAGAGAGACAGACACTTTTGTGAAAATATTATTGGGTGGAATCAATATCAGAGAAGGCAGCACAATCATTTCGTAAGAGGACAGATTGCAGTCTCTGCCAGGCCTATGTGAATAGATACATTCTGTGGCGTTGAGGTTTCTCTGTAACAATTGGCAGAGAAATATGGGCTTTAATAAGAGCAGAGTGAGAAGACCAAAGAGGGCAGAGGAGGAACAGGGGAGGTTGGATGATAAGTTCCTCAGTCACAGATCCATGAGGGAGGATGTGCCGTTACTCGGGTTGTGGGTTTGAAAGTTCACAGATTGGGTCAGATCCATGGAATAGCAGATGGACTTGTTGGTAATGCCATGGCTGGTTTTTGCTGAGCCAACGTCCAGCCAGCTCACATGGTTGCAGTTGAAGTCACCAGAGATGAGTTAGGATAGATGGTTACTTGTTGATCCACGTTCGCAGAAAGGGAAGTGAATATTGGGTCTTGATGATTTGGGGAAAAGTACACCATACAGGTAACCATTAACTGATTGCAAAGAGGTAGGCACAGCTAGAGGTGTTCCGTTGGGGTTGGGGGAGGGGGAGGGTGAAGCACAGACAATGGAAAGTGAGGAATGGAGCTCCACATATCATTTGGTCATTTCCTTTGAGGAAAGCATTTGAATTTAGCATACGATGTCTGGATCAGTAGCAGTTACATTAATTGAGAGATCAGTGATGTTAAAGTGGAGAACTCTGATATTAGTGGATCACACTAACAGGGAGTGTGGAGGAAAGGAGCTTTGGGTGTGGGAGGATATTGGCAGGGGATGGGCATGGAGTAGAGGCAGCAGGATGTGAGTGCGGTGAAGGAATGTGAGGTGTGCAGGCATAAAGGGGTTAACTGCCATGAGCCAAAACTGACTAAAAATCAGTTCTCATCAAAAGATGTAATTATCACCATTGTTGCCAATGGTGCAATACATTTCCACCCTTTGAAGGAGCCAATTTGAATCAATGAAAATATTTGTTTAAAATGTCCCTTGGCTCTACCCCTCTGCTGTCAAATAACATGGTACATCCATATTATCCATCAGCTGCCTTGCGGATCCTTGTGTTGACGTCAATCTGAGCATCACCTTCTCTGGAGAGTGTGCTCCCTAAATATGGGAATCATCTGCAAAGTTAAGGTTTGTCAAGCGATGTTGCTGCCATGAGATGCTGAAGTTGGCACCTGTCATGGCTTTCCTCATTACAAAGTCAATTACCTTATGGTATCCAAGGCCATCTTCACTCATGGCTCAATGACTTCCACACGTGGTCTACGTGTGGCTCTTAATGGAATTCTCTCATCCCCTCTTCCTGTCCAGGCTGGAGTTCCTCAAGGCAGTGTTCTTGGCACTGTTCTTTTTCTGGTTTTCATCAATGATCTCTCCGACTCTGGAAAATCTTCTTTATCTCTTTCCTGATGACCCCACCCTCTGCCGTACCATCTGTCATACCATCTGTCATCCCTCTGATCAGCACGAGGCAACCTCTTCACCCTCCGCAGACCTGGATAAAATCAGAAGCTGGTGAAACATTTGGAGTATGTCTTTCAATCCTGACAAATCTCACACTCTCACATTGTCTCTCTGAAAGGACTGTCTGGAAATCTCCCCCATTCATGTCTCTGCTGGCTGAGAGTCAGAGGTCAATCGACGTCTGGGTCGGGCCTGGGGAGTCATGGATTCACTGGATAATGGGGTGTGGCGCTGCCGGTACCTGTGCGGGAGGACGAAAGTCCGAGTCTTCAGGTCCTTGGTACTTCCAGTCTTGCTCTATGGATGCGAGACTTGGACTCTGACCAAGGATCTGAGACGGAGACTTAATTCCTTTGGTACCAGGTCTCTTCGGAGAATCCTTGGCTATCGCTGGTCGGATTTTGTGTCCAACGAGCGGTTGCTGAGAGAGACTCGGATGAGATTTGTTACCTGCATAGTCCGTGAGCGTCAGTTGCGGCTGTATGGACATGTGGCTCGTTTTCCTGACGCTGATCCTGCTCACCAGATTCTCTCAGCGAGGGAGTCTCATGAGTGGAGGAGGCCAGTGGGCCGACCATGTGCCTCTTGGTTGCAGCAGGTTGACCATCATCTCAAGGAGATGGGGTGGCCAGACGGAGGCCCCTGGAGTACCGGCGGAAAGTGGACGCAGCGACGCGCTGTTCTGGCACATGCTCCCATACCTGACCTGACCCCCCAAATCTACTTTCTCAACAATTCCCTTGAAGAAGTCCTTTCTTTCAAGCTTCTGGGTCTCACTATCTGCCATGATCTCTCCTGGGAAAGGCCCATTTCCAATCTGACCCCCAAAGCCAATCGCTGACTGGGAATTCTCCGTCATGCAAAGTCCTTCATTGGCCCACCTGACCACATACTAAGCTTTCATCTGCAGTCTGATGGAGAACTGTTCTCCCCTCTGGGCTGTTGCTCCTGCCTTTCACCTCGCACGACTTCACGCTGTGGAAACCAAGGTATTGAGGACCATTGGTATCTCCCGCGGTGAGGCTGAGTGTTTGGGCCTCTCACTGCAGGCAGGTCGGTGGTCTTTCTCTCTTCTACCGTCTCCTCTCTGGTCTCGCCCCCTCTGCTGTGTCTGCGATTTGTCCCCACCATATATTCGCAGGGCGCTCAAGGTCTGCCAGCAACCACCTTCTGGTAAAACTACTAAAATCATGAATGACTGCTCTCCTTCACTCTTTCATTCCTACCTTTGGAATAAACTCCCTCACTCTGTTCAATCCCATTCTTCCCTCCAAGCATTAATAACAGCTGTTAACCACTACCTCTTATCTTCCCCCATCCAAAACCTCGATCTTTTCTACCCCCGTTAATCCACCTTCTTCAAATTCCCTGCTTTCCTTCCTGAAAGTCCCTTTAATGTCCATCTTGTATACCCCGTGTTCCCCATTGTTTTGTCCTTCCCTCTTGTCTCATGTCCCCTTGCTGTGTGTTGTGTGTTCGCTCTCATACGAGGCTCGACAAGGTATACAAAAAACCCCTGCCTGTGAAAAACCAGGATGACGGTATATAGCTGGGCCGAGATAGCCTCGAGGCATTCCTGTTAACCTGGAGGAAATGATGAATGAGATAATGTTTTTCTTTCAAATAAATCTGCAAATACACTTTTGAGTTATCTCCGACAAAGGCAATACCCTTTTTCTCAAAGTCAGAGCAAGACTCCCAACAAATATCCAATTCGACTTGGGCCCTTGTATCGAGAGGTATTCATGGATGCACCCTTGTACTGGCAAGGAATATCAAACACAATTCTTCATGGTGTGTTTGAATTAGCTGTACTATACACTCCATGATGAGAAAGGTAGAAACCTGACTTTACATCAGCCTTGAACTCTTCTTTGGTTAAATTAAATGACATGTTTGGCAACAGAAACCAACTCCTATTCACTGACATGTGGAAACGAGCTCTGTTAGTTGGTGCCAATAACTTTACCATGAAAAAAAAAAAAAAAACCAAGTCCACATCTGCATGACAACAAAGTTTCTGTTTCCAACAGAAACCAAGCCTATCACATCAAGATTCCTTCCTTCCTGCTAGTTTCAAACATCAGCAAAGATTGTTCCTTTTTGGCAAGAATAATCATGTTCTTGAATGCCTGCCAAGTGTTTTAAAATCAGAGAAATTTTCTCGATCCACCTTCCGAACAAAGTTAGATGAACAGACTGGTGATGCCACCTTTATATTTTCCAAGCCAATGTAAATATCATCCCAGTCTCGTGCGTTTACCCACTGTCTCAAATTGCAAAAATTGATGGACTTCCTCCTATAACATGTAAATGACCGCACTGAACCTCCAGAGTTGGGTCCAATGAACCAGCCTGATTGGGAAATGAAATATCAACCAAATGGGAGAACGAGAGCAGCCATAATATGTTCGAAGCGGGCACACTCATTGGTCTCGATGGGAAGTTCTTCCCCAAATTTAAAGCTGAAACCTCAAAACTTTAGTCCCCTTCTATTAGGCTGATTTAACCTCACCTCCTTCAACTGCAAGATAAAGTCCTTCACGTCTGCGTTGCAAATCAAGAGGTGCATTATTTTTCATGGATATTTCCATTTGCTGACCTGAACAGAACTCTTTCGACTGGAATTAGACTCTCGAAATCAAATGCTGCAGTTGCCCCACAAGCATTGGGAAGGTATGTTTATAAAAGGATGGGGAAGGAGAGTGTGATGTGACCGGATAAAACATCCTTCTACATTCCCTTGTCAAGTGCCCGTTAGTCAAACACAAATACGTAGCACTTTCGAGATTTATTCAGCTTGTCCTCCTGCGTCGCCTGAACACCCGTTATTTGGCCCGTTGGTCACGTCTCCAATCATTCCATATACACTTTTTGAGGTCATCAACATTTTGATCAAATTCAGCTCGCACATGCACTTGCGAATGTAGTTGTCAATATAATTCAGTCATTCGAACCGAACCTCTGTTTCTTATCTCAGTTGCCATACGGTATTTCCATTTCCCTCTGAGATGGCCAGGAAAGTGCTTAATGATTTGTTGAAGATTTGTCATTGGCATAAAAGCAATTCTTTGGAAAAATAGCCACGCAATTGATAATGTGTAGTGAAGGTTCACGCACTTTCTGCCTGTTGTTTGCAGAAATATTTACACCCCTTTGTTGACTTGTTAAGAAATGCACATGTGACAATACTCAGATAACAGAACCGAGCATTTAATGTCTTCAGCGCAGTGGCCTATGTGATCCCCAAGCTCATGCCGCTCGATGCTCAATTATAATTCAGACACACTGTCCAGCTCCATGAAATGTCTTTTGGCCCGAAAGATGACTGGCATGCTCGAGAACCATTGATGAGGAATACTCTGTGCCTTTGTTCTGATATTTGATGGTGGCTTGGCATTGGTATCTTTAGCATGCACAATGGGTGTTTACATGCCTTGTGAAATAATTCAGATGTCATTTTGCCCTGAGGAGTGGATCTCTGCAGTATTATTTAACACCTTCACCTGATCAAGGTAAAACGAATTTGCTGATGCTCTGTGCTGTTCAATGTCTTGTTGAATCTCTCATTCATGTGACACTGCAGTGATTGTTGTTTCTGTGCTGTTAGTCATGATTGATTCTCTCAAACCATATCCTTGTGGTTCATTTATTTTGTTTCGTTGAAAGATTTTGATAATATATGCTTGCCTGTGTTGTGACCATCTCATTTATACCGATTGTAAAGCTTTTGTAAATATGTGAGTAGTACCTAAATAAAGTAGTGTATTTTAGTAAACCTGCTGCCCTTGTTTTTTTTAAAATTGCATCCATGTTAGACGGTTGAGTTTACACACTGTATTTTGTATCACAATTGCATGGTTTAATTACTTGGCAATTCCTGGGATTGAATCACTGCAAGAAGGTTATTTGGACAATCGGGACCATTATGTGTGATTATGTTGGTCAAGTCAATTGCACCTCTGTGACTGTTGAGGCATGGAAAGCAATACCTCTTCACCATACGTGGGACATTCAAATGTTCTACTTATGATGTACTCTCAATAGGCCAAAACACCCCAAGGTTTGTTTTTATCCCCCGCCGCGTGGCGGAAGGGTGATATTGTTGTCACCCGGGTTGTCCGTCAACATTTATAGCTGTGAGTGTGATAACTCATAAACTGTTTGCCACATCGATTTGAAATTTGAGTCATGCATGTCCCACCTGAAAAAGAAGAACCCTATTGATTTTGGCTGTGGCCATCTTGAAAAAAATGTTTCAATGGTGGGGGATTCCCCATCTCAAATGGGTATAATTATTTTTCAACTCGCAAAGGTATCCCAACCCCTCTCCCACAAAGGAATTTTCACAGGATATATATATATATATATATATATATATATATATAAATAAAAGTATACGTGTACATAAAAAAAAATGTTAAGAAGTGCCATGGCCTGTTGTTTTCAAAAATTTGCCATATTTTCTGTAACAGAGAGCTTATAGCATCCATGGCTGCAGAAAATGTGGTTAAAGATTGATTACATGTTAAAAATATCGCTGTGGGGCGCCGTGGCTCAGACGCCATTTAGCTAATTAATTAAGCGTTCCCGCCACCCCACTGGATCACTGGCTGTAATGAGCTATGTGATTGGTCGGCTTGGCACGTGTCCCGTTCCCACCGATCGATCAAATTGCCACTTTTGTAATTGGTGCTCTTTGGAGTAGAACACATGGTGGTTGATTCGAGGTCGGTTACGGTTTCTGTCTTCTGTCAGCAAGACGATTTCATTGCCACGACATCACAGTGGTTCAAGAAGAAGAGATGTTTGGAGCTGCAAAATATCAGATATGTTGAGGTAAATATGAGGTTTGCTTGCGATTTGTAGATGAATCGATCGGAAAGGTTATCCTGATTGATCCATTGATCATGATTAGCGTACGCTGGCTGAGCAGGGACAAGCCTTCCAAGCAAAGTCGGCATAGGCCTCTTTTGGTGCTCATTCACTGAGCTGGGAAAGTTAAAATCGGGCCAAAACTTTAAAAAAAAAAAAAAAAACTTGCCTTCACTTCTTCTGTCTTTGCTTAGTTCAAGGGTCTTGAAGTAACTCGCAGTGACAGCAGAGATTGTGTTCATCGGACACAGTCAGTTGTTTCCACTTTGTTGTCCTGCAGATGTGGACTTGGTGCCAATAACTTTACCGTGGAAAAAAAAACCAACTAACAGAGCTCGTTTCCACATGTCAGTGTGCAGGCAAAGCTTACAAATGCATGGGATGATAACACAATTCCAAGGACGAGTGGTGATGCAGCAAGCACCGTCAACAACCCAAGTTTAAGTGGTGAGTTGTCCGGCGTTGTCGCTGAGCACCATTGTAGTTGATTGATCCGAGTTCAACTGCAAAGTCCCTGAGCACAGCCCTCTTCAACACAAGTCCGATGAGTTCTGAAGTTCCAGGTCATTTTATTAGCCTCTACGGGCAAGTGCTGCCTTGACTGATGACATTGGGACCTCTAAAACCTGTCACCTTCCAGATGATGCCAAACTCGCTCTCCTGAAGCAACATTTCACTCCAAGTGCCAGTTTCAAGCTGTTCAGAGAAAAAAGATGATTCGTCACAATCACGCACATACAAGGGATTGGCTTATTCACCTGATTGTTCTGGAGCATTTTTCCTCGACTGCACTCTATTTGGCATGTCTTGGGATACGGCTCAGATTTCATGTTTGGCATTGAGGACTTCCATCCATTGTTGGGAGAGCAGAAACAACATATCCAGTGTAGGTGTGACCTGGTCTGAAACCAAGCCATTGGAGAAGGCTGATTGGTCTGTAGTTACAAGGATCTGTTTTTGCACCTTTTTTTATGCAGGGCATACATTGGATCTGAATTCGGACGTGAACCAAAATCGAATCTGCTTGTTTTTGTCATAAGTTGACCACAACTTTTACAGATAACATGCTATACATTGTATTTGGCCCCATATCTCAACGTGAAAAATTCTCGAATCCAAATCCGGATTCAGATCTTCACCAAAATCGAAACAATTAGTCCTTGTCACAAACCCAACCTATCTACCAAGTTTCATCTGAATCTGTCCTCAACTGTTGAAGATTTAATGCAATATATTTAAAATTATTTAACTTAAAAATTAAATAATTTTTGTGTCCAGATCTAGATTCGGATATTCACCAAAATTCAGTGTTGCCGTCCTTGGCGTGTCCCCTACACACATGAAAAATCGTGACAAACAGGTCGAATTTACCTAAAACAAGTGTTTTTAGTAACACATTAGTTTTTTTTTTTTCTAAATCACTATTTTAATGCAGAAATGCATCTTTTTCATCCAAGGGTTTGTTTTAGCTTGTCCGAAGGAAAACAGCATATTTTAAACAAGGAACTTATTCTCACAAAAATGGTCTATTTCCCTAATTCAACCATTTTATAGAACAAATTAGCTTGTCCTGACACCCTTTTTGTACTAAACCACTATTCTAATTATTAAACATGTTTATTTCATCAAATACTGTGCACTTTATTTTGTTCTCAGGAAAACAAAATATTTCACACAAGAAATCGTATTCATACAAAAATGGTCGAATTTGCATGATTCAACCATTTTAAAGAAAATATCAGCTAGTTGTGACCTTTTCGTTCCAAATCACTATTCTAATGCATAAACGTATCTTTTTCTCAGCAAAACAAACTATTTCACAACACATGAGCTTGTTCTGATATTGTTTTGTGTTCTAAGGCACAAACGACTTTTCAGGAACACTGAACTGTACTGCAAATGGTGAAGACTTGTAATACCACCCCCCCCCCCCTTCTGTTACAAGTCTTGCACCACTGGAGACAACATGGTGTATTGACTGCTGCAAGGTACAAGCATCAATTTACCAACACCACTTGCACCCCCAAACTTGAATTGAACCTCCTCCATGCTTAACTGTTGGTTTCAAGGAAGGATATTGTAAGTTTTATAAATACTGTCTGATTATATCCAAATAACAAACTTTTAACCATTTCTTTGTTCTTGAGCATATTTTTGCCTTATTCCTCATTCAAGCAACAATGAGACCAGAGAAGTTAAAGATAGAAAATTACCCCTGGATGGGGGGGTGTGACGGTCATCTCTACAATACCACAAGTTCTCAATGTTTAGTTATGACGGAAGACGACTGCGTAGCTCGAACTATGCAGTTTGGTGCGCGCACACGGAATTATATTTCATTTCTCCTTCCTTCCTTCCTTGCGAATCGCATCGGCGTTTTTGGCCATCTTCCATATCACGTGACGATCAAACGGGAAGGAAATTCAAAAACCTGTCTGGTTAGATACAAGATAATATTTTTTACTATCATCAATAAACAGTTGCTGAATATCTTGGAGAGTGGCAGATGAGATAGGTTTTGAAAATGGCGATTTTTATAACTTACGTGACCTTGACGCTGGACAAAAGTTATATCGTTGTGCAACACTCATCGACCTCTACCCACATACTAAGTTTCATCAAGATCGAAAAGAGAAATTGTTGACGGACACTTGGTCATCTCTACTGAGATGACCTAAAAATTAATTTGAAGGCTAAAGAGAAACAGACCCTTGGTGATTGGACTTTGGGGGGGGGCGAAGAAATGTAGAATCATTTGGCTTATTCCTTGTGGTACAATGTCGCAAAAGGTTCTTAAGAAAGTGACAAGACCGATAAACAAATACACACATTGAATTCTCAAATTTAATACTCGTTTAACAACAAAAGATTCAAAAATGGATGCAAAAACGTCAACATCCTCAGTGGTAACAATGAGGTTCAATGCTCTCCGAATGTTCAGCAAAGGAACGCACTAAGGGCAGCTCTTCAATGTGCCAGCTGCCAATTCAGATGCGTCAAACTAGGTGAGCAAAACATACAATACTGATGTAGTGTGCTGTGATTAGCTTTTGCACACAGCCAACCACATGGCTGTTTGCCAACTTTCCCTGCAGACCCAAAACAACACTACACATGACAAACACCAAATTGCATTTGCCAACATGGTTAGGAGGTGGACAGGTCTTAGAGTATGGCTTATAATCAGTCACGCAAAGGCAACCTTTTTCATGGCCCTGTGACAGTCGGCGACAATACATGTGGTGATTTGCAAGCTCAAGTTTCTGATGATAGTGTTCACAATTTGTTTATGTCTGCCTTTTCTGATTGAGCCAACATCATTCAAAGACATAAAACTCCAGGTAAATGGTGAAAGCAGCTTGAGTTGAGGTCTCATCAGCTGGCGTTCAAGTGTCAGAAAAGGCAGCGTCACAATATGAATGAGATTCTTGGCTCTGGAAAACGAGTCAAGAAACAAAGAATGACCCTTCAAAAGATTTCTGTGATAATCGTCATAACGAGTCGGCTGAATGGCTCTTCTGCTTTCCAATCCAATTGTCCAAAGAGCAGGGTAAATAACTAATTCATCAAAGCGAGTGGAATTCTCAAATGATCACGTGAAGATGGTACGTCGACCATCGGCACAAAGTTTTGGATCTTCTCAGCTCTTTCAGGTTAAAAATAAATTCATTTAAAATAATAATAATAATAATAAAACAGGCTGTAGTATTGTTCTTCCTGTTGATATAAGTGGCTTCTTTTCACACCACCTCGAACATATTTACCTGTGAAGCAGGAAAGAAAATTCCCAATTGCTCATCCGAACCTGAAAAATGTTAAGCTTTGTGTTAGAGCACTGCATCAGTGACACAGCCGTAGGCTGCATATGGACGATAGTAAAATCTGATAAGTCCATAAAAAAAAAAAATCAATGCAAGAGCAGGATGTGTACCAAAGCTGGGCCACAACAGACGTTTGATCTCTCCAGCACTTCGGTTATGTTCTGGTTGTTTTCAGCACAGACTGGAAAAATTTTGTTTGAATGTTGGACAATACTGAAACCTGCTAACGAGGACAGTTTATCAGATACAGAATACCGAGCAAGTATAATGTTCCCACTGTAATAATTTTACACTATCAGCTGATAATAAGGAATTAAACTTTTTAAGAAGGGACAACAAACAGAATTCAATTTATGAACTACAATGATAAAAAAACAGCTTTTTTTTGTTTTTTTCTATCAAACTCTATAAATACTATTTACAGTACACTGCAGTTTTCACAGGCTGCCTCATTCTTGCCCCCAATTACAACCCCTGCTGCTGCCAGGGAATGCATTAAATGGACAAATTTGCACGCCGAGCCAAACGCATGCGTATTTGATCACTGTCCATTTCAAAACTACTGCAAATATGCAATTTCTTGACGAGTGGTAAAAGCGCTTTCCAGCATTGAATGCGCTACAAATAATTAGCTCTGTACAAACTAAGTTACATACATTCAATGTCTACGGCTGAGACACGGCACAGTGTCAGACAGCGGAGAAAATCTCATGAATGATCGAGTCGTCTTTGCAGCAAATGTGGTGCATAGTTGAAACACATTCATTCAGTCCTGCACGGGCCCCTAAGAGGTGTCCGCGGTAAGATATAGCCACCGGCGTTGAGCTGTGGATCTGCAGTGCTGGCTTGCCGGCTCATATTCACTGCTGTCACTCTAACCAAGTTGCAGCTTATCAATACCCTATAGCCAATGGCTTATGGGAGAACAGACGATGACAGCAGCAGGGAAGGAATAACAATACAAGTTAAAAAAAAAATTGACAAATTCTATTTTGAGGCCATTTCATCGGTATAGAGAGGCCTCAACGAGACGGTACCAAAAGTTAACTTCAAGCACATTGATCATATTCAAATCAGCAGTGCAGAATAACTACACTGCAAAACAGAGAATTTCATGGGATGTTATCAAGTCAACCTGCAACAAGTCTTCAACTCCGTTACTTTCTTTGAGGTGGTGTTCGGAGTGTCCCAAGGAATCTGTTCGCATTCACATGTCACCCATAAATGGTCACAGTGAAGACAACCCCACAAGGAAAGAGGATGCCGTGTTGAACAATAGATATAATCCCAGCCCTGCACATGGCGATGAAATGTGAATGATTTCTCACATGACTTGGAGGGACACAAATGAGGTAGAAAGGTGGCTGTTTTCTCCATTTATCAAGTGGCAAGTGTCTTCTGTGACAGAGCACAATGTCCCCACATGTTTGTGGACAGTTCGATGAGACAAGTCTCAAAAGTGCTCACTTTTAGCACCCACCCAAATGAGCAGAGAGTGGTCTTGGAGGTATTAAAAAGATGGGAGTGAATGAGCTAAAACTACAAGGGAAAGTAGCAGAACGAGATAATTTCAAGACAATGTGGTCGAAAATAAACTCAACAGTTCACCGCAAACATCCTTAGATCTTTATGTCTTCTTGTTGGCTCAGTTGTGACAGTGTTTTCTTGATGCGCAGAGCCGTGAGACGAGCAGCACGGTTCGAATACCAGCATTCTCGCATTATTTTTGCCATAACGCGCAGAGCCTGGTGGGTAAAAGGAGACAGAGAGAGAGGGGGATGAATAGTGATGACAATAGACTTGAGGTGAAATGGTTTGAGACAAGTAGCGATAAAGTACACCGCCCCCGTGCCAAATAAATAAACAACAAATCCTCCAATGCGCAGCACATGGAGGCAGAATTGGGAGTGGTGTACAATAATTATTGATTGGTGAATTGTATAATTAAAATAATTAATTTTTCAATTTTAATTAATGCCGAACAGCATAATTAAATCCCCACTGTTTCATTCGAATCTGTAAGTTTTTGAAAATTAAGTAATTAATCGAAAAATGAATAATTAATTGATAAGACAAAAATACCCATTATAGCCAGATCACTTGGTCACTGTCATGTCCAAGTATCAGCTTCCGAGTTCAAAATATGCCTGAGATACTTGCCAGGATAAGGAGTAAAATAAAAACTCGATAATAATGAAGTAATTAATCAATTAATTGATTATCGAAAAATAAAAAATAACGTTTTTTGCGAAAGAACATCTTCACTTTTGTCCTTAAATTTCATCTTTCAGCTCAAAGGATGGCAGAGATATCGCCCGAGCAAGCAAGAAAGAAAATTAATTGATTAATCAATAAATCAAAATTACTCTTAAAATACAAATCACTTGGTCACTGCAAGGTCCACAAGTCTGAAGACGACGATGGTTCACGAGCGGTATTTGACGATGTTGATTGTTTCAGAAGTCAGGATGAGACTGTGATAATTTTTGACCAAGTTATTATAATGATCAACATGTGGTACGAGTGACAGGTTATTAGCTGCAAAATGTCGAAAACCCGGTTTCGTTCAACAACTTTCAAAATTTGACCTTTACATAACCTTTAAAGGTCACAAAACAATGTTGTGGACATTAAAATAGGGAAACAGGATACGTGCTATAGCTTATTGGAGTTAGTTCGTCGAAGAAGGTCGAAAACCCGGTTCGATTCCCACAACTTTGAAAATTTGACCTTTGTGAACGTTAAAGGTCAAAGGTCAAGGATTATGACCTTTGGTGCAAAACTTCCTCTGGAACATTCCAGGAACAATATAACGTCATATAGGCTATATGGCATTTCGCACTCCTCGGATTATCCAGACTTTGATGAAATCAGCGTAAAAACAAACTTGAAGGGGGCGACACGGGCAAGGTGGTCGAGATAGAGCAAAATGGTTTCAAGACTTTAGGTGGGGAATGACCTCAAGATTATGCATAAAAAATATTGTCATCCGAGCTCTCAAAGTTTGGGCGGTCGTATGATTTTTTTGTCAAAATTCGCAATTTTCTAAGTTTGTGACGCTGGGACGAAAATGAAAAATTGAGCTCCGTGGAGCTATGCAGGTGCCATTGGGCTAACCAAATACCAAAACCCCTGTCAGATTCGACAAACCCCCTCGGAGAAGATGCAAATTGAAAAACACGTTTTTTGGGCGTGGCTCTGCCCATAATGGACGGACCATGGCCATTTTCAGGAAAACACAACTAGATCATGATATAAACCTCCCACCAAAATTTCATCAGGATCGGATCAAAACCCACGGAGCTATGCTCAGGACAGACAGACAGAGACAGACACCAATAACGAATATAGTGGTCACTTATTTTTTCGTGAACCAATATATCAGCCTGCGAGCTCAAAAAGTGCCTGAGATATTGCCAAGATGAGAAATAAAATAAATAAGTAATTAATAAATAGATAATCCCAATTCAGTCAAGTACTCTTTGGGATTATTTGATCATGCAAACAACCTCAGCGGTATAGATTGCTGGAGATATCTTTTTTTGTCTGTTTTTTTTTTTTTAATCAACCGCTGTCACAACGGGAACCCAACGGGTTCATGGGTCGTCTCGTAATATATAAATATTCCAGAAATTTTATGAAAAACATCACGTCCCTCAAACAAATTGCAACAAAATGTCTCTCACCTGTTTGAAACTCAAATAAGCACCCTCTATAATGTGTTAAAAGTCTTCAGTAATCCAGCAAGGGGGAAGTTCTGGAAATCATTCATGCACTATCCCACCTCTAAGCATCTATTTTCAGAAGGGGGTAAAATCGGTTAAAATCCCACCCCCTTAAAATATTGATTTGATGTTTTTTGTGTGTGCAGAGTCAAGATTCGTGGAAGCGCTAAAACACAGAACAGATCAGGATACAACATAACAATAGGAACAGCAGAAAGGGAGGGGAATTGCAAACATCAGGGGTGAGGGAGAAAATAGATGGAGACGGACAAGGGATGTGGTAACGATGAGGGGGTCACAAAAATGCAAGGGGTGGCAAAGCATGGGAAGAGCAGAGGGTGCAAGACCAGAAAGGCGGAGGAAGAAGACAGAGAGACCACCGACCTATCAGTGATGGCAAAGTGATAGGTCCATAGATTCAACTTCATCGTGAGAGATTCCAATGATTTTGAAAGTCTTGGTCTCCACAGCATCAATTTGAAGAAGGTGTGTGGCAGGAGAGCCAGCCCAGAGAGTAGAGCAGTACTCCATCAAGCTGTTCAATGAAGGCCTTGTAGATGGATAGGAGTTCAGGTGTGCCAAGGAAGGACTTTGTATGATGGAGTATGCCCAGTCGGCAACTGATTTTGGAGGACAACTTGAAAACAATTAAGCTAAACGGTCTAAGTTAGTTCATTTTACATATCGTGTCTCTAAGGTACCTCACTCGGTACAGTTTTTAAGATTCTTCGGGGGGGGGGGAGGGGTAAAATTTATCTGCTAATATTTAATGCTACTTTCTTTCTAATTTTAGTTGTGGAGGTGTCAGAAGATTGTGACATCTGTAAACAACTAATAGGAGGGACATCATCAGCAGCTACTCTCTTGGTGAGAAGGGAAGTGCAAGCATTAATCAGGCAAGTGAAGCAAGGAATGCCATCAAGATACACTGTGTTCCTGGGAAACAAGTACACCAGGACTGCCAACAAAAATACTGCAACTCAAAGAAATTAGCCAGTGCTATTAAACAAGACAAGCAGGATATGGCAAAGACACTGAAAGGCATGAAATTTGGTCGTCAGAAAAACCCTTTTTCTTCATTACTGATGGTCTTTTTCTGTGGCAAACCAGCCAAGTTCGGAAGAAAGAAAAAGAGGTCTGATGTTGTACCAGTCAAGACCATTTAATTCAAAGGACACAGTTCTATCGAGCAAGAGGTGATGCTTGGGCAGGTACTGCCAACCTCGCATTCTGCACAATCATGACCTGCATGCTGCAGATGCAGTGAACCACCAGACCTATTATGTAAACTTCCTTACAAAGAAGCAGATAGCAACAGTTCATGAAACGGACAAAGTGTGCTTAAAAAGGGCGAAGCTCGATTGGCAACAAGATGAAGAAAGAACAGATGCATTCTTGAAGGTTGCTAAATTTCTTGAAGAAACCGATGATGAACAGATCACCATCAATGATCTGGGTGGCCATATGAACAAGAATCTATCCAATTCAGAACATGGCGCATACAGCTACCCACACATGAAGCTCAAACTCCAGAACACTTCGGAGATAGCATCATCCAAACTGAGATTAACGGCAAGCCTTATGTGGTCACCTACATGAGCATGGCGAAAGTTGTGTTCCAAGATGGTGACAGTCTTCAAGAGGCGTATCCCGGCACAGTGAAGATGAGGATAATACAAACCGCTGCCAAAATTATCAGGGGCAGTGGAAACATATCCTGATTGTAAAAAGCTGGAATCTGAAAATGAATGCATCCAATACCTACCTGAAATCCTGAGAGTTCTTGAAAGGACTGTTTGTGAGAAAATCTGCCCATAGTGATACAAAAAAGAAATGATGGCATTGCTAATCGAGGTGGCAGTGCACAGTGATTTTGGCTGAAACAAAGCAGAAATCAAGAATACCAAATACCAGGAGGAGGAGATTGGGACGATACTCTGTGCAGAGCGTTGGTGTTGCTTAAGCAGTCTCCTTGGCTATTGGACACAATCCTGGACGGGTCGCCACTCCGATACAGGATACCAGCCTGCTGGCACTCATTTTGCCGACCTCGGAAGGATGACTGACCGAGTTAACCCCACCTGGTATTAATTCAATAGCTGAGCAGGATTTGAACTCAGGACCTGAGGATCCAAAGCCCACCACCCTAACCATTAAGCCAACACCAGGCATAACATGGATCTGAAATACCAGGATCTCAAGAATAAAGCCAAAAGATCGTGGAAGCTGAAGAATGCCAAAATTGCACCAGTGATAGTTGGAGCAACGGGAATGATAAAGAAGAACCTTACGCAGATCTTAAAAACGAACGAACTACAGTTGGAGGCTGTTCAGGGCTCAGTGATGATCCTGAAAAGATCCCTCGGAACAAAACTTTGAGAACAAGAAAACTTCACAGCTTGGTCAATGAATTGTGATCCCTTAAAAAAACGGAGGTGGATACTTTGAGAGCTGGAAGGACTCTGTTCCATTTTCTGAAACCCGAATATGGAGAGAACAACCAATGACACACACACACACCATTGTAATTATATTCCCCATTGTTATTTTATGATCCACTGACTGAAAGCACGTACCTCAATGCTTTGCCAGCGATTGGGAATGTTTGGTCGTTGCTTTTGCTCACAAACTATCCTCCGCATCTCCTCAATTGCAGGGTCGGATGGTACCAGATCATAATACGGCAACTGATAGTCTTCTTGAATGCCTGTGAGACAATAAAATGAAACCATTAACTGCCTGTCTTATTTCGATTATGAAATACGGGTCGGGTATCACACTGTCTTCTTACAGAGGACAAGAAACATTGATAAACTAGGAGCATGCACTCGAGTGATGGAAACATGTTGAGCGACTTTTCATGCCGATGTTAGACAAAAATTACCATGATTTAACTCAAGTTACATGCGGCAGAACATTTTAAGGCATTATCCACTCACTGTGTGACAGCATGTTATTGTATTTACACATGAATATCCTGAAAACCATAGCGGTTCTTTTCGAGTTTCACTGAAAGTGCACGATTGGATAGAATTTCAATATGCACGAAACCCGACATAAAACCGACTTGCTATAATGAAAATATAAGGTTGTGAATTGCATTAATAAAGAGACTAGCTATACAGTTCATAATGTTTCTACAATGCACCATAATCTGGGCAAACTAATGCTCACCACCAACAGAGGAGCGCCGTGCAATCTCCCACAAAACAAGGCCAAGTGAATAAATGTCAGCACGTTTGAACGAGTCAAAGTGTTTCATGTTGATGGTCTCGTCGAGAACCTCTGGAGCCATGTACCTGCACAACATAAATATTTCGCTTGAAAATAACATTTGATTATCTTTGTCTGGCTCTATTTTTTAAAAGAGGAATAGGAAGGGTGCCCATCCATCCAATAGAATTGCATCGTCAATGGGATACAGCTATGTTGCACGAGCATGAGGTAGACCCCACTTGGGTTCAAGTGGGGTTGAACTTGGGTTCAAGGTAGACCCCACTTGGGTTTTGTCAAGACACTGACACACATAATGGTCTCTTTGCAAAAGCTGCCATCAGATCTCGCAGATGAGACAGCAACGTAATGTGTCTTGTGAAATGGCAGCGCACACTGTGATTTCAAACCCACCTGTGACTCACCTTGAAGTCAAATTACATGATATTGGTAATAAACTGAGAGTAGAAAACTCAAAGACAAGTATTTTAGAGGAAAGGGGAGGTTGTACAAAATGTGGGGAGAACATGACTATAGTTGGAGAAGCAAACAGGTGGAAGCGAGTGTGTCTCTGCCTCACACAGATTATTGGCCACATCATGCACCTGGCAAGATGATTGAAGCTTTGGAGAATACTGGTTTACTTGTACCACAAACGGGGATGCAAAATTACCTTTTAGTTCCAACGCGGTTGTTGGGTGCAATGTCAATGGTGTCAGTGGCAGAATCGTGACGAACTGCTAAACCCAGATCAGCGATGCAACAACCTCCATTCTTCTTCACCAGTATATTTTTGGACTTGAGGTCTCGGTGGGCAATGGCTGGCTTGCCTGATCACACAAGCAACACGAAAACAATCACGAAAGATACAGTCCAGAAACATTGCCAAAATTCAGGCTTCATTTAAAGGTCCCATGACACTCAAAATTTTCTGGTTATTTATATATAATATTAACTTGACCTTCCTCGTGAAGAAATCACCCATGTTTCTTTTTTTAAATCAACAATGGGATAATTAGACCAATATTTCGAACATTTGTAGTGCTTTTCACAACTTGCTATGCTCTGCCCCTCAAAAAAGTTGAGTTCAGCGAACCGCAGGTCACGTGACCGTTGACGTCATCTCCAGAACGCGACTCGCTCAGAGTGGATTGATGAGACGTCGCGCGCCGTATAAAGTACGTACAAATGCATCGTGCACGTGTGTTTGCTATCTCACTGATCGTCTTAATTCCTGTGATTGTTTCGCGGAAAAGAAATTCTGCTTCCGAGTCGTGTTTGCACAACAATCACGAGGCAATTATTTATCCCTTTACTACCTTGTCGTAGTCGTGTACAAATCCAATAGATGTATGCACAATAAAGGGCTGTACCATGTCCACAAAATATAAAATGTGACTGTTGAACCTTTCCATGAAAAAATAAACTTACAGGGACATACAAGTAAAATACTAAAGATTAATATTGCATCATTTCAAGGCACAAGGAGATTTAATAGGAGAGTTTATATGTGTACTGTACCGTCCACCGAACATTTCAAGGCACTTCTGCTATTTTAACAGACTGCTCTCATTTCGAGCTCTCCTTCATTCCTTGCCTAAAAAATCCAACTATTACAGCGCTTCTTCTCTCCATGCTCTGAATTCGCCTTCATTGCATCCATCAAGAAACGTGTTAAATTGCATCTCTGACCTAAAACTTTTAAAAACCACACTTTGCCATGGATGCTCGCTTTCCATCAAACATTCTTTTTTTACAACTTCAGTGCCAACTCACCCCCCTCACCCCTCACTCTCACTCTCAAAGCAACCATCCCACTCTTCTCCCTCCAAGCCTCCCTCTCACCTCTCTCAAAAATTCCCCCCTCACCTTTCTCCCACCTTTCATCCCCCTCACTCTTCCTTCTCAAAGTTGCCCCCCCTCTCATCCACCAAGCTGCCTCCCTCCACTGCCCTCTCACCTCCATCTCTTCACTCCACCTCCTCAAATCCTCAACTGCCTTCTTCCTTTTCTCTTGTCCCCCCTCTCCCCCAGCACCACAGAGCCTTTTCTCCTCCTCATTCGGCCCCCTCCCCTCGCTATTCTGCAATACCCCACACTCTTTCAACAACCCTCCTTACCTCCCCCCCTCGTCCCTTGTCCTACCCTCCCCCTCCCCCTCCACCTCCTGCACCCAAAGCCTCCTCCCCGACCTCTTCATTAAAAGTGTGGACCTCAAATATCCGGGGCCTTCGCTCAAACCTTTCAGATATTTCCATACAGGTTGCCACTGACAAACCAGACATTATCTGCTGAACAGAAACTTTCCTCTCCCAAGACGTGTCTGACTCCCAAGTGTCTCTCCCTGGATACTCCCTCTTACGGTATGACAGACCTGAGCCTTGTCCTGGTGGAGGTGTTGCTCTCTTCATCAAAGACTCTATTCCTCACTCTCCATGCACTGCTCTCACTCCCCCACACCCCCAGGAATACCTCTGGCTTCGGCTTCCCCTCCACTCCCACCTCATGTTTATATGTGTACTGTACCGTCCACCGAACAGTGATGACTCCATCTACACCTCACTCTCCGAAAACATGGACCATCTTCTATCTTCTCATCCAAACTCTCTCTTCCTCTTATGTGGTGACTTCAATTGTCATCACGCCAGTTGGCTCGGTGTGGGTACCTCTCTCACCTGCCATGGCACCTCAGCAAAAGCTTTCTGCGACTCATTGGGACTGACTCAATCGGTCAACCTCCCGACCCGGATCTCAACCAATGGTACTCCATCTCTTCTGGATCTGATTTTGACAAATTTCCCTGACAATATCTGCTGCTCTTCCTTCGCTCCAATCGGTTCTTCTGACCACGTCCTTGTCAAAGTGGACATCTCTCTGGCTGTTATCAGAGAACCACCTCACCGCCGTCGAGTCTGGCATTTCACTCAAGCTGACTGGCAGGGTCTCCGAGCAGCCATCAAACTTACAGACTGGTCTCCTATCACTACTTTCTCAAACATCAACTCATCCTGGGAATTCTTTCAAAGAAACTTGCTCTCCCTCATGCACAGATTTATCCCCTCTCGTGTTCAGTTGTCCTCCCCTTCCTCCCGCCCTTGGTTTACTGAAGCTTGTGGCGAGGCAGTTGTCCTGAAACAACTTGCCTTTGCCTCATGGAAAGCAAACCCAACTGAGGGCAATCTCAGTTCCTTCCACAAAGCTCGGAACAAGTGTGTATCTAGCCTTAGGAGAGCCAGAAAACAACATCTTTCTCATCTCAAGTCTGAACTCTCAAACCTCTCTCCCTCCTCAAAATCCTAGTGGCGTTTAATCAAATCTGTTTCTGGTGTATGTTCCCCCTCCATCCCCTCCCTTACCTCAAATGGCTGCACTGCTGATACCACACGTGATAAAGCTGAATGTCTAAACTCGGTGTTTGCAGCTAAATCTTGTGTCCTAAACCCATCACTTTCTCTACCCACTTTACCCAGTCGCACCCAACTGTCCCTGGACTCTGTATCCTTTTCTCCTGACAAGGTGGAGAGCTTGCTTTCAAACCTCGAGTCAGATTCTGAAACTGGTCCAGACGGCATCAGCCCACGTGTCCTCAAAGCCTGCTCTTCTGCTCTTGCTCACCCTCTCTCTGTTCTATTCACCCTCTCATTTGCGCAAGGTCATCTGCCATCTGCTTGGAAATCTGCTAACATCACTGCCCTGCAGAAAAAGGTGCAAAAACAGATCCCTGTAACTACAGACCAATCAACCTTCTCCCAATCATCAGCAACGTTATGGAATCCATCATCACTTCAGACATGAAATCCTTCCTCTTCTCCAATGGCTTGATTTCCGATCATCAATTTGGTTTCAGACCAGGTCACTCTACCCTGGATATGCTGCTTCTGCTCTCCCATCAATGGATGGAGGTCCTCAATGCCAGACAGGAAATCTGAGCCGTATCCCTGGACATATCACGTGCTTTTGACGCAGTCTGGCACCCTGCCCTACTCACCAAACTCTCTTCCCATGGTATTCAAGGCCATCTCCACTCATGGCTCGCAGACTTCCTCTCCTGTCGCAGTCAACGTGTGGCCCTAAATGGAGTTCTTTCATCTCCTCTTCCTGTGCAGGCTGGAGTTCCTCAAGGTAGCGTTCTGGGCCCTGTTCTTTTTCTGGTTTTCATCAATGATCTCTCCAACTCTCTGGAAAATCCTCTATTTCTCTTTGCCGACGACTCCACCCTCTGCCGTACCATCTGTCATCCCTCAGACCGGCAAGCAGCAGCTTCTTCGCTCACTGCAGATCTGGATAAAATCACAAACTGGTCCAACACGTGGAACATGTCTTTCAATCCAGACAAATCTCACACTCTCACTATGTCTCTTCGAAATGACCGTTTAGAAAACCCCCCCATCCACTTTCTCAACAATCCTCTGGAAGAAGTCTTTTCTTTCAAGCTTCTGGGTCTCACTATCTGGCATGACCTTTCCTGGGAAAGTCACATTTCCAACCTCGCCTCAAAAGCCAGTCGCCGACTGGGAATCCTCCGTCGTGCAAAGTCCTTCCTCGGGCCTCTTGAGCTCCTGACCACTTACAAAGCTTTTGTCCGTAGCCTGATGGAGTACTGCTCTCCCCTCTGGGCTGGTGCTCCTGCCTCCCACCTTTCTCGGCTTCACGCTGTCGAAACCAGGGCATTTAAGATCATCGGCATCTCCCGCAATGAAGCAGAGTCTTTGGGCCTCTCACTCAATCACCGCAGGTTGGTCGGTGGTCTTTCTGTCTTCTACCGACTCCTCTCCAGCCTTGCCCCCCCTGCTCTCTCTGCGATTTGTCCCCACCACATTTCCACAGGGCGCTCAAGGTCCGCCAACAACCCCCTTCTGGTAAAACTACCAAAATCACGAATCACTGCTCATCTTCACTCTTTCATTCCTCTATATATATATATATATATATATATATATATATATATATATATATATATATATATATATATATATATATATATATATATATATATATATATATATATTGGTGTTTCATTTTTTCTGAAGTGCAATAATTTTATCAGCACAGGTTTGCCTTTGAACCTTTCCTATAAAAAGTGCTTCATCCAAAATCTTAGCGAAATGGGACCGTGTTAACGGGTCGCACACTTTTGAATGGTATGTTGACGTTTTTAGCAGCGTCTTGTGTAGCGAACGCTGCTCATAGAGAACTTGGCGTTGTTCATCTTCTTCTTGTTCTTCTTTTTGTGAAGACAAAACCTTAATCTCTTGGCCTCGGCTCTTGTATAGACAAGATCCGGATCTCCTTAAATACTGAGCACATGTACGGTACCTTTTGAGAGCGTCTATCATGAACTTTTAAATATTGTTTCGAATTTGGAATTCAATAGCACACAACATACAGGTTCCCTTAGTCAGCTATGTCGATAATTGCATATCGATATGTCGATAGCAATCCCGATATGTCGATAGCAGATACCGTTCTTCGGCTGCTGGACACGTATCAGATTGCTGACAAGATCATCGGTCTCTCGTTTGATACGACTGCGTCCAACAGTGGCATGATTAGCTGAGCCTGCACCATAAATGAACAGTCCCTTGGAAGACCTCTTCTTTGGCTGGCATGCCAACATCACATTCACGAGGTGGTACTGAAGAACACCGATGAACTCCTCTTCGGCTCTCCCCCAGGTCCCGACATTGCCCTCTTCAAACGATTCCGAGGAAAATGGGACATCTTGGACAAGACATCTGCTGGTACCCTCAGCGGCGAACAACCCCTGGATGAGTGGAGCGAATCACAAAGGCTGAAGATGATAGACTTCCTCAGGAGAGTCATCCATGATGCAGCCCACCCAACAGAGGACTATCTCGAACTCCTTCAGCTCTCTCTTCTCTACCTCGGAGGATGGAGCGGAGATCTGCCTCGATTTCGGGCCCCTGGAGTCTACCATCAGGCGAGATGGATGGCAAAGGCTATTTATATCCTGAAGATTGCCCTGTTTTTGCAACAACTGGCGCTGACGGGTTCGGAAAAATGCGGAGTTCGACGGCTGGCCCGTTTAGTCACTCATTTACGTCAGATTCTGGCATGAGGCAGCTGTCCCAAACTGTGCACCGAAGAATGACCTGGAGTTCTTGGCGTTTCTCCAGGTGTTTGTGGATAGAGAACTCGGGTCAACGGCAGAGAAGGCCCTCCAAAGGCACCTCTGGTACCTCTCAGAGCAAGGAATGGCCCGAGCCTTCTTCGACGAACGAGTGTCTCCCGATGACCGGGCGGCCATCATCAAGAACCTAAGCCGTCCAGCAACCTCAAAAGCACTCAAGAGACTTGAAAAGAAGAACTTCACTCTCCCTGACGGTCTTTCCAAATTGGTAACAGGGCGAACACTAGAGGCCATTGGGATCTTTGCTGGGAGGATGGTCACCACCAATAACGTGGAAGATGTTTTGCAAGATCCACTAACTCGAGCCACCGTCCGAGGCCTGCAGGTCACCAATGATGCAGCAGAGGGAGGAGTGGCACTGATAAAACTCCAAGCCCGAACCGAAGACGAGCAGCAGAAGTAGTTCCTCCTCAAAGTTGTTCATCATAACCGCAATACCGTCAAGAGAACAAAGGCTGGAGTGACTGCTCAGTTCCCTCCTGCTCCTTGAGCCCAACGATTTGATTGCCCTGCTCTCCTTGCATAATTGTTCTACATTTCTTTTTCATACATTTTTTTGTTAATTTTCAGTTCAATAAACGTTCGTTGCAATTTTTTGTCTTCTCCTCCATTTGATTTTTTCGAAGTTTCACTTGAAATGTGGAATCTTGTCCAACTGTGGGACCAGTAAATATTGACGAATCAAACCAAATATTTGCCTAAAATATTTATGGGACATAAGAAACAAGGTAAGGGGACACCCCTTCTGACAATTTTCAACAAATTTCATTTTTTTACCACCATGAGTGAAACACCCTTTTATATATATATATATATATATATATATATATATATATATATATATATATATATATATATATATATATATATATATATATATATATGCAATTTCAGTGCTTTTGAGTGTCATGGGACCTTTAAATGTTCACTTTCTTTTTTAACTCCACCACCAAAGGTTGCTGGAGGGTATGTTTTCAACCCTATTTGTCTGTTTGTGAGCAGGATATGTCAAAAAGTTGTGGATGGATTTGGACGAAACTTGGTTGGGTGTTTGATCAGGACAGATTAGACTTTGATGGTGATCCAGATGACATTTTTTTTTAATTTATAAAATGATTCTTCACCATTGAGAGATGGGGCCAAAAACTATATAATAGCATGATATTTCAGAACTTTGTGGACAGATTTCAGCCGAAACTTGATGGACAGGTTGGGTGTGTGATATGGACAAATTAATTACATTTCGGTGAGGACCTGGATACGGATACAAGAATTTTTAAAGTTATGCTTCACAATTGGGAGATGATGCCAAAAATCAAAAATAGCACAATATTTCAAAAAGTTGTGGACGGATTATGACAAAACTTGGTGGATGAATTGGGTGTGTGACAGGAACAAGCTGATTCGATTGTGGCCAAGGTCCAGATGCAGATAAGGCCTATTAGTGGAATACAAAACGTAAACTGTTCCGCCTGGCGAAGTAAACGCTCCAACGAGTGGTGTCCAGAACAGAGGTCGATACTTTGAAACCTGGATATAGGTTTCCTGAAACCCACCCACACGTGGATATAGCATACACAACAGCAATTGTGCACACACAAGCTCACACGAAAGATCACATGTAGCAACGACATTACTGTTAACTTTTATTATCAATCCAAGAGGTCATTTTGCAAATATTCAATATTGTCAATGTGAATGTTTGAGGCACGATAATGAGGTTGCCTGACCAGGCAACCATTCGTTTGGTTGCCCGATGCCAGATTTTGGCTGCCCAAGGCAACAGCGGCAACAGTTAATGTCGAGCCTTGCAGTAGTGTAGATTTTTTTTCTTCCCTCCAGACAAAAACAAACAAAACAAAATTACCCCCGTGTGGGGGTGACGAACATCTCTATAATACCACAAGTTCTCAATGTTCAGTTCAGGAAACCGCGAAACAGTCCAAACTAACCATTTAGATTGAAATAGTTCACAGAGATACACTCGGATAATACTACTAATGACATAATTAATAAATATGTATTGTTCATTTAGTACCCGGATTAACACATCAGAATCACCAGTAAGTGCAATACATAGTTTTCTGGTCCGTCCACTCTCTGGGGACATTTCACTTCCGGTTGCAGAAAAAAAAGGAAAAAAATAGGCTTAGCTCTCAGAGATTATGATAATCCTGAAGATTATTCTTCACTGATTATAATGCAACTTTCAGAATGAAAATTGGTCAAGTATTTATAGAGATATTGAGGTCTGAAAAATCGTTAGAGCGAGCAAATTCATTGATTACACTGAACAACAAAAAATTTTTACTGGAGATGTGTAAAGTGATTTAGACTAATTTGGGTACGCTGATTTCAAAAATCATAACCGTTTTGCTGTATCACGTCAGGATTTTCAGTAACAGAAATATTCCCATTGCCTAGAAGTCAGGATTTCAATGAAATTTACAAAAATTCATTTATTCATTTATTTCATCATGAATGCTTCAAAATTATAGAAATTACAGAAAAACTCCACTAGAATGTAATTAAAAATGCTTTAGGCATTTGGCTTTGCGTTTGTGCTGCTCTGTGTCAGTTTCACGATGCAGGAACCAGCAGAAATCGCCCATCATGTTCGGGTTGTGCCGCCCTTGGTAACGCGTCTCCATGAGTGAAATCTCTTGGTGGAATCGTCGCCGTGCTCGTCCGAGACTGCTCCCAAGTTGTCAGGGAAGAAGTTCAGGTGCTGGTGTAGGAAATGGATTTTCAGGGACATCCTGGAGCCAAGTTTCCTGAAGGACTCCAGCAGCTGCTGCACTATTTCTTCATAGTTGTCCGCGCGCTCGTTCCCCAAGAAGTTGTCCGTCACAGCTTTGAAGCTCCTCCACGCTGCCAGCTCTTTGGGGTTTAGAGTTGTCGGAAAAGTTTCGTCCTTCATAATCTGTCGGATTTGCGGTCCAACAAAGACACCAGCCTTGATCTTGGCCTCCGACAAGGTGTTGCCAAACTTTTCCTTGAGGTATAAAAACCCACGCCCATTCAGATCCATTGCCCGTACAAAACTTTTCATCAAGCCGAGCTTTATGTGGAGTGGTGGAAGGAAAACCTTGGCTGGGTCGACAAGGGCGACATGCTTCACGTTGTGTCGACCAGGTACATGCTCTTTTCGCTCTTCCCAATCTTTCTTCGTCCAGTGATTCTTGTCGTCTCTGCTATCCCAGAGACAAAGGAAGCACATGTATTTCGTGTAGCCTGACTGCAGCCCTAACAACAGCGCCACCACTTTCAAGTCTCCGCAGATGTGCCAGTTGAAGTCATTGTACTTGATGGAATCAAGCAGCTGCCGCATAGTCTCATAGGTCTCTGTCATGCCGAACGCGTGAGCCAGTGGAACTGATGGTTTCTCGTTGCCATTGTGGAGCAAAACAGCCTTCAAGCTGTTCTTCCCCGAGTCGATGAAGAGGCGCCAGTCTGCAGGATCGTGATCACACCCAAGTTCTTTCAACAGACCGTTGATGTCACTGCAGAATGTCATCGTGTCTTCCATCTCAAAGAACTCAGCCATGTCTCTGTGACGTGCTCTGAACAAGGATATCTTGGTGTTAGGTTCAAGTAGATTCCACTGCTGCAGCCTTGATCCAAGCAGCTCTGCCTTCGCCTTTGACAGCGAGAGATCTCTTACAAGATCATTTAAGTCTCCCTGGTTCAGAAGGTGTGATTCTTGAGTGTCGGGTTCAAAAGGTTCATCATCACCATCCTCTTCACCACTGCTTACAGCTATGTTCTGATCAGCTGGAGGTGTTGGAACGGGGTTCTCGTCATCATGAGGCACAGGTTTACGAGCAGAGACGCAGTCAGCGTACTGGATGTGACCTTTATTCTTCTTGTTGAAGCCGGCGATGCTTGTGCAGCAGAAATAACAATCATCATGATGATTCTGCGGCTCACGCCATATCATGGGCACCGCAAATGCCATGCTCGCGCGCTTGCCCACCAACCACTGAGTCAAGGTTGTGTGACAGCTTGTGCAGCAGATGTGTAGTGCCCAGCTCTGTTCTTGGTCCCCCACCTTACACCCGAAGTAGTGAAAGTAGGCGGCCTTCATTTTCACTGCTGTAGATATACTTCGCTGTTGATCTTTTTTGGTATACCGACTACAGACATAACAGAAGTTGTCAGGATGATTGGTACAGGAACGCCTACTCATCTTTATCTGAAAGAAAGAAATATAACACAAGTGAACAACAATTGTACGAAATAGACATGTTAAAGACATATGTAAATTTCATTGAAATCCTGACTTCTAGGCAATGGGAATATTTCTGTTCCTGAAAATCCTGACGTGATACAGCAAAACGGTTATGATTTTTGAAATCAGCGTACCCAAATTAGTCTTAATCACTTTACACATCTCCAGTAAAAAAAATTTTTTGAAATTTGTTGTTCAGTGTTATTAATTCCACAGAAGTTTCGTGACACTGCACAAAGTAACATGTCAGATATGAAAAAACATTTTGTCTGCCAGATTCATTAATTATTAATTATGGAATGTACTCATTGATATATTAATCAGAAAGCCCGAAGCATGTAGCATAATTTATCACATCCCCTCATCCGGGATCCGTGGCCTCGCCCCACAGCCTGCAGCCCTATGTCCGCCGGTGATTATGTTTGATATCGGCACGATCGAGAGGAGCCTGCGAATCATCCCTGCTGATGCACTGAATTGATGCAATCGTTCGGCCAGAATATTCGTTGTTAAGATGTTGCGTGATTAAATCACCAATACAGTCACTCAAATTTATACCGCCGACATACTTCTTAACAATCACCTGCGCCCCAGAAACCACAGTCAATCTGAACCATGTTGGCCACTGCTCAGATGCCATGACCGGACTACTGCGCAGTTTGGTTAAAGATGACTCGGCATTTTGGCACGCGCGCATGAAATTATATTTTGAAAATAAATGCCGACGTTTACATTTCGGGTTTTGAAACTTTTGCACCTTCGGCGGAAAATGTATAAATATGAAAGGCTAAAAATGTGTTTTATATTTATATTTCATTTCTCCTTCCTTCCTTCTTGGCGAATCGCATCGGCGTTTTTGGCCATCTTCCAGATCACGTGACGATAAAACGGGAAGGAAATTCAAAAATCTGTCCGGTTAGATACAAGATAATATTTTTTACCATCATAATCAATAAACAGTTGCCGAATATCTTGTAAAATGGCAGACGAGATAGGTTTTGAAAATGGCGATTTTTATAACTTACGTGACCTTGTGACCTCGTCCCTGACCTTGAACCCGGACAAAGTTATATCGTTGTGCAACACTCATTGACCTCGACCCACATACTAAGTTTCATCAAGATCGGAAAGAAAAATTGTTGACGGACATTTGGTCCGGCTTTATTAGGTCATCTCGGTAGAGATGACCTAAAAAGCATCAGATTATTGCCAGTACTTGCTGACAGCAGCAATGTGCAAAGCAATGAAATAGGGGGTAGGGGGACATACCGAAAACACATGCATGCACACAAACACACACACTCGAGCCATCTTTGTCCATCCATCTTATTTGCATCTTTTCTCCAAACGTACTTGTTCTAAAAATATTGACAATAAATGCTACCCCCTTTTCATGTTGCAATGTGGGTGCCGGAGACATCTCATGGCATCGATTTTCTCGACCCAATCAGCGGATATTTTAAGGATAAATCCTCCAACCCCCTCCCGAAAGGGATTTATTCACAGCTCTTTCACTTTTTTTTCCGATCAAACTTCAATTAAAGAAAGGTCATCAGGAAAAAAAAA
>NC_140963.1:11968025-11970525 GCF_056783735.1 Eptatretus burgeri
GCAGGCACGTAGACACAAAAGCCAAGGAGAGAATACGCCAGATCCATGATGTTCTGAAGAAGAAGAATATGACCAAAGATGGCAAGGCACGAAAGGAGCGTATACTGCAGCGAGTCTTCCACAAGAAGAAATTGATGAGACTGATATTGATGTTCTATACATCAGTGTTCCCGCTGCTGAAGAAGTACGTCCTCCTGTTTGAGATGAAGGCCCCACTGATCCACAAGCTCAATGACCAGCAGGTGGACCTTGTCCGAGAGTTCATGGCCTGCTTTGTCAAACCTGAGAAGCTGCCATCCTCAGGCAAGAGACTTCAGACCCTCGACCTGGATGAGAAAGCCAACCTGCTACAAGTGAAGAAGATGTTTCTTGGAGTTGGTGTGTCTGAGATCGTCAACACTGCCCGTAGTGGAGTTGGAGAAGTGCATGACTTCTTGCAGAGTGTGGAGAAGGCCGATGTGACATGTGGAAAGTACCTCCAGAAGAAAATGCCCCTGCATAATGCTGTCCTCAGAAGTGCCTCAGCAATTGATCCACTCAGCAGAGGGCACACTGTCAGCCAGGTGCAGCTCCTGAAGTTGCCACGCCTGGTGACAAATGTCTTTGCACCAGAGGAATGTGATGCCTTTGAACTGGAGGTTCGGAGTTTCCAGATCGACTCTAGCCTGCCACCAGCTCAGGAATATGAGTCTGCTCGCATCGACGACTGGTGGACCAAGGTCTTTGAAAGTGGAAAGTACCCCCTTCTCTCAAGAATGGTGAAGGCTCTGCTGTCCTGCTTCCATGGGCCACCAGTTGAGAGTGCCTTCAATCTCATGGGAGATGTCTTGGATGTCAGATCACACCGACTAAACATGGAGACCTACAGCGCAGTGATGGGTGTCAAGTACAATCTTTGATCATCAGGAAAAACTGCAGTGGAGTACTACAGGAGGACTGACAAACTGCACAGTCCCATATACCTAGACATGTGCAAGAACATGAGGGGAGCCTACAAAACCTACAAGGCAGAACTGGCAGACAGGAGGGACAAAGAAGAAGAAAGAAGGCGAGAAGTGGGTGCAGCTGCTCTCAGTAAGTTGACCAAGCGCAAGACCAAAGAACTGACTGAGAAGGCTGCAAAGAAGGCAAGACTTTCCCACCAACGTGCAAGCAAGAAAAAGCACAACCTGAACCAAAAGACAAAGAAGTGAACAATGTTCAGTGGTGAGGCACCTGTCGACATTATCGACTCAAGAACTCAACAACTCGTAGATGCAACAGTGTTACCAATTGTGAACTTATTATGCAAACTTTTAGTGCAACTTGTTATCAATTATTGTCAACTTATTATGCAAACTTATTGTGCAACTTGGTATCAATTATTGTCCGCTTATTATGCAAACTTATTATGCAACTTGGTATCAATTATTGTCAACTTTGTTATATATATATATATATATATATATATATATATATATATATATATATATATATAATATATATATGTATATATATGTATACACACACATATATGTATACACACACATATATGTATACACACATATATATATATATATATATATATATATATATATATATATATATATATATATATATATATATATATATATATATATATATATATATATATATATATATATATATATATATATATATATATACGAGGTGTGTTCAAAAAGTATCCAACCTCAATTTTTCGTGCGTAAACAAATGAAGCTAGTGAGGCGTGGTTTGGTGCACGTATGTTGGCGATCCTAATCCGTATGCGTGAATATTTTCCCGCCTGAAGAAGCTGTCAGTCACCGACAGACCGCCGATGAGTGAGGAAGTGTAAGTGAGCGCCGTCGGATTTTCGTTTTTGACAAAATGACGGATCACTGTGGTCTCATCGCCAGTGATCACTGTGTTGAAGAAGTTGGGATCGCTGTTCACAGTCTCCAGCATGTCCTGTGCGATCTCCAAGCGGAGTTGCTTCTGCCCGATCGTTAGCAGCTTTGGCACAAACTTCGCTGAGATTCCCCTTTAGCCCAAATCCTCAGTCACAATGGAATGAACGGTTCCAATGTTGACGCCCGCCTCGTCTGCAAGTTCTCTGATCGTGATTCGACGATCCTGCATCAGCAAGGTCCTCACTTGGTCAATGACGATCTCATTTCGGGATGTTGAGGGCCTACCAGAATGTGCTTCACTTTCCACTGATGTGCGACCATCTTTGAAGCGATTGTACCACTCTTTTATCTGTGTGGTGCCCATTGCTTCGTTCCCGAAGGCCTGTTGAATTTTGCGGATCGTTTCCACTTGGGAATCGCCAAGCTTTACACAAAATTTGATGCAGTAGCGTTGTTCAAGTTTTTCCGTCATTTTGTCAAAAATGAAAATCTGACGGCGCTCACTTACACTTCCTCACTCATCGGCGGTCTGTCGGCGACTGACAGCTTCTGCAGGCGGGAAAATATTCACGCATACGGATTAGGATCGCCTACATACGTGCACCAAA
>NC_140963.1:11985525-11993025 GCF_056783735.1 Eptatretus burgeri
CCACACTCACTGGGATCGGTGATATTCAAGTGTGTGTGTGTGTGTGTGTGTGTGTGTGTGTGTGTGTGTGTGTGTGTGTGTGTGTGTGTGTGTGTGTGTGTGTGTGTGTGTGTGTGTGTGTGTGTGTGTGTGTGTGTGTGTGTGTGTGTGTGTGTGTGTGTGTGTCCACACTGGTTTTCAGATCTACTGTAATCTGTACACCCGAGGAAGGCTCTAAATTGTTAAATACTCCATCTTGTTTAACATTGTAATCAAACAACATTAACACAAAATTAAATAATTGGTGGACATCTAAAATGTATATATCAATTAGTGTAATTAGTATGGAGTCCCAGTTTAAGGAATATGCTGTATGACCAATTTAGCACAGTGATGTGCACGACAACGGATGTCATGCTATAATGACCAAATTGGCAACTATTATGAATATCAAAAGAATAAAAAAAATGATCAGACAGACTCAGGTGGACAAATATTTCCAAGTCTTTGGGGGCAGCAGTGATGTCTTTTGTGCTCAGATTAATCTCCTTCCTTGAAGCCATCAGCCAATGCAAGACATCAAATTAAATGATTCCTCTTCTGCTGAATTCCATGTCATTGGGGGCATTGAAGGAAAACTAGGATTGAAAAAAAATGTTTTGCATTAAAAGTTTCAGGCTCGTTGAAGAACAAGGTAAACTTACAATTCTTCACCGAGAGCTTCGTTAAAAGTGAGGTTATTATATCCCTGAGTTAAGTAAGCATTCAAAATGTTGTGCTACCTCACTTTGGTTGAAGAACTTTTGGGGATGTGAGAACACTGGTTGCATGAAGTTTAATGCAGTGGACAAAGTTTTGGGCATCGGGAATTCCCATACAGTTTTGGGCAAGATAAAAATAATTCAAACAAGTGAAGACTTGGGATTTAGCATCAATATCCATATTTAACTCGTGACGTCAATGAATAAAGAAAAATAAGTTCTGCAATTGAACAAAGATTAATGATCAACAGTTAAAACAGGTCAAACATTTTGTGGACCTCAGGCATCTTTTACTCATGATGAGACATGCGATGCAGAAATAAAGAAAAAAATTGAGATGTCCAGATGAGATTTTAATATCATGGAGATCCAAGAAATTTTGAGATCAGCATAACAGCTCCAAACTGGAAGGGCACTCGGTAGAGCGCATACCTCCACCACGTAAGTCCTGATCCACGAGAACATATCGGGCCCAATACATTTTTGAAATATCATGCTACACAGTACTATATCGTTTTTGGCCCCGTCTCTCAATGGTGAAGAATCACGTTAAAAATGAAATAATTCTCGTATCCAGATCCGGATTCAGATCTTCACCAAAATCAAATCAATTCGTCTTTGAGACACACCCAACCTGTCCACCAAGTTTCGTCTGAATCCGTCCTCAACTTTTTGAGATATCATGTACACAAAGAGACAGACAGAAAGGGGTGAAAACATAACCTCCTTCACCTTCGGTGGCAGAGGTAATCAGAATTGGGAAGTGGTCAATACTGCTATTAGTGGTGAACACCTGGATCAATAATAAAGCTAGACCTAAATATGAATGATGATGAAAGTTAGTTTAGAAAGAAAGAAAAAAAAAATATGTGCTTTGTGTAAAAAAATAAAAACTAGAACAGGCACTCAGTAGAGCGCATACCTTCGCCAACGCTACATATTGCCTCCCCCCCCCACCCCCCAGAAACCGTTGATTGTGAGGGTATTTAATCCCATACCACATCTGCCATCTCATATGTGTTATGATGGCTTAAAAACATTAAATTTCCTGCTGTTTGACACCGATTCACGTACATTGTACAATTTCTATATGAACTCCCTGACCTTTTTGGGTGTCGGTGTCAAGTCAATCTGATGACAACTGGTCACATTATAAGAAATCAAATATTACACATCACAGGATAGGGAATTGAATTCTAAACATTTTGAATCTACTTACATGCAAATTGTATAAGAATTGACCGCGTTATGATAATAAAGGTCGTTGACCCCCTGACCTTTGACCCAAACCGCGAACAAAGGTAATGACGTCATTGTGTCCTATCATATATCACAAGATTGGGCATTGAATTCACAACATTTTGGCATTGGTTGCATACAAGTTGGATAAAAATCGACCGCACTATGGCAAAATGATGATTTTGACCTTTTCATGACCTCGACCTTGACCTTTGTACTCTTAATTTTGTAATTGGTATTAGAGTGTGGGGAACAGAACAGTCAACATTTTGGTGTTGGTTTCATGCAAATCGGATAAGAATTGACCGTGTTATGACTAAAGCCGCACATTTTGCAGTCGTAACCCCCCCCCCCGACCTTTGACTCCCAACCGCTAATAAGGGTTATTACGTCATTGTGTCATGTCACATATCACAAGATGGGGCATTGAATTCTGAACATTTTGGCATTAGTTGCATGCAAATTGGATACAAATTGACTGCGCTGTGGTAAAAAGACGATTTTGACCTTTTCATGACCTTGACCTTGACCTTTGACCCGATTGCTCCCAAAATCTAATCAAATGGTCCTGAGATAATAACCAATCATCCCACCAAATTTTCTGCGATTCAGTTCAATACCTTTTGGAGTTATGCGAATAACAAACAAACAAACAAACACACATATTCACAAATAAATAAATAAATACACAGCGATCAAAACATAACCTTCGCAACAAAGTTTGCGAAGGTAATAAAAATTTTCATGTGATATAGCAAAGAGGCAGTTGAAATATTTTGTTTTTGGTCATCACCCGAACCGAGCAAAAGTAATACTGACTCGTAAGATTGAAGAATGAAGAGCAGAAAGGAAGGCAAATAATAAAATGGAGAAGCAATATGACGGAATGGACGAATAATTCAAAGATGCAGCTTTTTGTTTTAAAGCTAATGAAGATAGATTGAAATGTTCCAAAATAGCCACCCTCAGGATTGGAGATGGAACATGATGATGATGATGATGATGATGATGATGATGATGATGATGATGATGATGATGATGATGATGATGATGATGATGATGATGATGATGATGATGATGATGATGATGATGATGATGATGATGATGATGATAGTCAGGATATCAATTCCACTCGTCTGGCCGATTTGTAAATTGACAGGATTGTATAGTTGGAGCTCACTTACCTTTCAGCTATCTCACGTGAGTTTGATTCTTAACCGGACAATAAATTGTCAGACTAGTGTCTCACAGGCAAGCCGTTGCATCAATGTGTGTGCCGTCCCTCGGATTGACATTAAACTGGGCATCCCATCTACCAGCATCAATTGGTGAATGTTCAAGAAACCACGGTGTTCTTCGCAAAGAGTAGGTGAGTCATCACTGGCACCATGAACAAATTCCAAATTCCTTCTCTGACTAACTGCTGGGAAGGCAATGGCAAACCACAAAGCATAGCGATATCTTGTATAGCACGATATCTCAAAAAGTAGTGGATGGATTCAGCCGAATCTCGGTCGACACGTTGGGTGTGCGACAAGGAAGACTTGATGAAATTTTGGTGAAGATCCGAATCCGGATCTGGATATGATAATTTTGTAAGTGATTCTTCACCATTGAGAGATCAAGCAAAGCCGATATATATCACGATATCCCAAAAAGTTGTGGACGGATTCAGATGAAACTTGGTGGTCAGGTTGGGTGTGTGACAAGGATGAATCGATTCCATTTTGGTGAAATTTTTTTTAAATTCTTGGTGATTCTTGATACTTGGTGATTGATACTTGATACTTGGTGAAATCAATGGTGATTCTTCACCATTGCGAGATGGGGCCTAAAATGATTTTTAGCACGATATCTCAAAAATTTATTGCGCGTGATATTGTTGTGGGCCGGGGGGTCGGGTGAGAAGACCACTTGGTGGGGGAAGCTATGTCGATTCCCACCAGACTCCCTGAAATTGCAGGCTGTTGCACACGGATAATTCCGTGACGCGGCGGGTCGCTTAACCGACCGTGGACACCAATAGCTCAGCCGTGTGACCTAGGGTCCTCCTGTCAATGGGTTAATCGGGTTACCTAATTAATCACGTGATTTAATTGCCGGAGAACACGCCCTCGGTACGCCCTTGTCCGAACCGGATCACTCCACCGGATCGGATCACTTTTCCGGATCGGATGCAACCGAGCGACAATGCCAAGGATGTACCGGCTAAAAGGAATGGATCGTTGAGAATAAAGTCCCGGCTAAAGTAGGATCCGGACCATGCTGGATCAATGGAAGAAAAGACAAAAACGAGCAGGGAACATTCCTAATAATAATAATAATAACAATAATAATAATTTATTTACAAGCAGGTGAGAGAAGATATGTGGCACAGTGAATAGTTTTATTGTTGTGTGCAATGCAGGGATAGAAAGAAGTGTGTGGTGCGACAATAAAGAGAGAAAGAGAGAGAGAATGTGGTGAGGTGAGTGATGGAGAAGGAACTGCCAGGAGGAAGAAGAGGAAGGCAGAGGACCAGATGGAAGGATGTGGCAGCGAGAGAGGTAGAACTTGTGGGATTGGAAGGAGAATGCATGGCTGACGGGAGGAGATGGACTTTCAGGGTGATCAACCAGCATTGTGGTGACTCCAAGTAAAATGGGAGAAGCTTAAGAAAAAGAAGAAACAAAAGAAATAGAAGAAGAAAAAGAAGCTATTATATATTGCCATGGTAACAGTTAATTAATTAAATTGTAGTTCAGCATGAAAATAAAAAAAACATGGAGACATGCTGTGTTGGGCACAAATATAACGAGCAGATTTCTACTTCAAAATGACAGCTACGCTCAGAATCCCACCTTAATTTTCAGGTGTGCAGGTTTCATTTATTTTACGCTTGGAAGATGAAAAAAAAATCACTTTCTTTCGTGCACAATGGAGAAAGCCCAAAGGACGGATAGAGTGCAATAACCGACTTACTGCAGTAATCGCAAAATAAAGCCCCCAATTAAAGACTGCTTTAACACAGCGTTGGTTTCTCATCAAGAGTGACTGCCAAAAATCCTTTGTCACCTCTGCAAAGCGACGCTGCTTTCTCATGCAATCGGAACCAGTATTACCTCTCAGCAAAGGGCCACCTTGTATGCCTTCAGGGCCATCGTTTAGCCATTCTGAACCCCACTTGTGTGAACCCCACAGCAGCCTCCTCCCCATGCAGTTACACAGCCAATGGAAACGAATGCATGGCACGAACTTTATTGCCGTGGCCTCTGATCTTCCGCTTCGTGGTCGGGCGCCAGGGCAGCAGTTTCCTTCCTGTCTGAGGTGTGTCTGTCCAGCTGGTTTCACTTAGAACGTGCATGCATAACAGAAAAGGCTCAATGTAGGGCACAGCACACAGCAGCATCACACAAGGTACCATGAATGGACGTGTGCAGCGTGAAGGGACTCGAGAATTATTGTCATGGTTTTGAAAAAGCGATGTGTTGGTGTAATTGATGCACATGACGTCGTCATCGTGTCATCGAGTTCGCGTGCTTCTTTAGTTGAATATATATATATATATATATATATATATATATATATATATATATATATATATATATATATATATATATATATATATATATATATATGTTGGTCATTACGTGCCTCTTCTGACTGTAGGTCCAGTGCAGTGGTGCCGTTTGAGCCATTGTAGTGGTTGTAAACCTGACCTCGAGTACGATATATTGATAAGACTAAATAATGATCAGTACATTGGCCACAACTCCCTTTCAAGATAGTAAGCATGTACGTAGATCAAAGTGAAAGCTCCTCCATGAGCCATAGATCACAAATTATAAAAAGCCAGCTCAAATTGACAGCCAGCCTTTCCAAGGCCAGAAATGAATGGGGGTGGGGGGGGAGTAATCAGACGGCAGAGTAACAAGAAACGATTTTGAAAGGAAATTGCCAAAACCCATGACCCAAAGTGTGCTGAACCTCACAAGTAAATCGATTTATAATAATCCAGCTCAACTCCTGTAAGCCACAAATGCCTCCTGTGGTTTGAGCCACAGGGAGTACAAGCTCGCGAGAAGGTGAAATGATGCTTTTAAGATCCTGTCCCTGAGTTAAGAGATGTTACAATAACAGGAGGAAGAACTAATGACACAATGTTTGTGGTGTTGGTAATGGTAACACTCAAAGCAGGTTCACATCACAAGTATCACTCATGTATAGAATAATATGCCAAAAACTTACAACACAATACTGCACAGTACATAAGTACTCTTACAATGGAAACCATGCTGGTGTTCCTCGGTCAGCATCACCTTCCATGGACCTATTCTGGCCAGAACTCCCAGACGGACCAATTCTGTCTGCCCAGAACTGATATTCTCTTCTTGCGGATAACAAATTAGAGCTCACAGATCTGAGTCTAAGTTGGGACAGCCAAGTCACAGCACCGTCTGTTGTTCAGTGGATTGACCTAAATCCTTCATCAAACTTCCATAGGTGACACTCATTCACAATGTGATGGATAATCTGATCTGAGTGGTCATGGTCACACGTCGGGCTGTCTTTGAAATTCCATTTGTAGAAGTGGCGTGAAGACCTTGCATGGAGAGAACAGATCCTGTTGAGCGCAGACCACCGTTTCTCGAACTAGTGATAAGTGCTGTTAAGTGAAGACAACATCGGTAACGAGTGTTGCTACCAACAGTAGCGGCAAAGTGGGTGATCGGTAGGTAAACGGATTTGACTAAAGGGTTAAGTCAAAGCCTAATGCTTCGGTATTCACACCTTCGAGACCTACTCATACTGCTGACACAGAAAGTTGATTATGAACTTTGTTTATGCAACACTTTCCATTTTCAGATTGAAAGAATATTTCATTTCACCGAGATAGAATCCAGTATAAATTAGTTTTATGCAGGAAAGCCACTTGTCTAAACTTGTACCGGATTGTCTGAATGCACAATCTGCAAGCAAAACCCACTGACCTCCAAACACCCCTATCCCCTTTCCCCGACCAACCCCCATCCTGTGGTCTGTTTGTTTCCACAATTCCTTTGTTTATTTCCAACTGTTTCCTTGAACCCTGACCCTTCTGATTCTACTCCACACCAAAGATAAGGGGGGGGGAATCCCCTCACCCTCAGCCTGTGATTGACAAACATTCCAACCATAAGGGGCCTTGTTTGTAAATACAACCATCTTTCCCTTCTGTCTGAAACAGCACCGGCTGATAGACTTCAAATGTGTATACTAACACCCCACACCACCGTTTCCAAATCACACAAATTATGCAAAACAATCACGGGATGACAATACAACACGCGACACTTGTTTCTTTAAAATCAAACTTAATACTCGAAGCAACAAAAAAAAAACGAGAAATATATCTCACCAGGACTTGGTTTGTGTGATGGTGTGTTTGTGATAGTGTGTAAACAATGCAATGACGATGTAAGGTTATGTTCATACAGTGGACAAACAGTCCTTTTCAGTTTTATTGTATCGATTCATGTTCGAAACATATGTATTGAAACGA
>NC_140963.1:12003025-12023025 GCF_056783735.1 Eptatretus burgeri
AAAATTGAGGATTTTAGAAATACCACCTTAATTGTTGACCTTTGGACTATGTTGACCTTTTGGTCGATGTTGACCACAAAAATAATTGTCTGGTTTAATTCAGTTACGAAATATGCAACTCCTTCCTAACTTCAAGTCAATCGGATGAAAATTGAGGATTTCAGAAATCCCACCTGAGTTGTTGACCTTTTGACCTTAAAAACAATAAGCCTCTTTCTTATGACAAACTCCACCATGTGGTGAAGTTTGGTGAAGATCAGTTTAAAATTGTAACCTGAAGGCGACAGCCAAAGAAACAGACAGACAGACAGAATAACAAAATCGACAAACCAATATACGTGAAAAATCTTCGATTTTGCAAGTAACAAACAAACAAACTTCTGACGTCCACTGACCAACGGATCCAAATGCAATACCCTCTCCTCTGGCGAGGGTAATAAATCAAAGCGTAATAACAAAAATAAATCAAAGCGTGAGGTAAAGTATCGCTAATTTTGAGACTCCTCCACACAGACTCAAATACAGACAAGGGGAAAGATAAAAGAAAAGAAAATCATCCCTTTATTTTGGTACTGAGCTTTGTCCAGCGATGGTCTTCTAGGAGCTTAGCGATCGAACCACAGGCATCCTACGTGGGAAACCGCATCCAAAATGGCACCCAGCCACTCTCTGTGGTCACGTACACGAGGTAATTTTTGAGGCGGTATTCAACGCCACAGCTCACCAACCGCCATGCAGCTTCTTCTCACAAACGAATATGCCGATCCCGCTCCTCTCTTAACACCAGGTCCACTCACGACGATGGCCCACCTTCCTCCAAAAATACACAACGGGATAACGCCGAGTTCGGTGAAAGGCGCACTCCTATTCTTCCCTCTCTCTCTCATAAACATACAACTTCACGACTCAGAAAAACAGTAATGGTTCGCATCTTGCTCCAGCATGCGGGCAAATTCACACAGCACGACCACAAGGAATCGCGCAGCCTTCTTCATCGTGTGGAGGAAAAGCAACCGTAATACCCTTCTCTTCCAACCGCCATCTCCTCATTCGCTTCTCTGCCGAACCTTCTGACGTCTACCGACCAATCATAAGCCTCGGGGCATGGCTTGTTGGCACCAAGCCGAGAAGGCGGGGTTTCTGCCTGCTTGGAATGTGCTACTCTGCTGGTGGTGTTGTTGTTATAAGAACGTAATTCTTTTATTGCCGGTTTTGTAAATGAAAAAACATAGGAAAAGGTCAGAGGGGGCAATCACATACTGGGAGAAACTGGTCTTAAACCACCTAAATAACACAACACCACCCCCCCCCCCTCCACCCCCTCCACCCCCGTGCAATCACACGTTACAATCTTAAGCTGACTGTTTTACCTACTTCATTTATATTGAGATGTCTGCTGCTCGTCCACGGACCATGCAACACGAAACAATCCTACCTTTGCTACGAAATTCCTCTATCTGCTCCACAACCATAACAATATACACTTCATGGCCAAAAGTATGCAGACACCCATTCTAATTAGTGGATTCCGCTATTTCAGCCACACCCATTACCCACAGGTGTATAAAATCAAGCACACAGCCATGCAATCTCCACAGACAAACATTGGCAGTAGAATGGGCCGTACTGAAGAGATCAGTGACTTTTAACGTGGCACCGTCATCGGATGCCACTTTTCCAACAAGTCAGTTCATCAAATTTCTGTCCTAGAGCTGCACCGGTCAACTGTAAGTGCTGTTATTGTGAAGTGGAAACATCTCGGAGCAACAACAGCTCAGCTGCAAAGTGGTAGGCCACACAAGATCACAGAACGGGATCGTAGAGTGCTTAAGCACGTAGCGTGGAAAAATCGTCTGTTGCAACACTCACGACTAAGTTCTAAAGTCTAAACTGACTCTGGAAGCAACGTCATCACAAACAAATGGCTTTCCATGGCTGAGCAGCCACACACAAGCCTAAGATCACCATGCATAATGCCAAGCATTGGCTAGAGTGGTGCAAAGCTCACCACCATTGGACTCTGGAGCAGTGGAAACACATTCTCTGGGGTGATGAATCACGCTTCACCATCTGGAAGTCCGATGGACAAATCTGGGTTTGGCGGACGCCAGGAGAATGCTACCTGCCCGAATGCATAGTGCCAACTCTAAAGTTTGGTGGAGGAGGAATAATGGTCTGGGGCTGTTTATCATGGTTCGGGTTCGAACCTCCTTAGTTCCAGTGAAGGTAAATCTTAACGCTAAAGTATACCATGTGACATTTGAGATGATTCTGTGCTTCCAACTTTGTGGCAACAGTTGGGGAAGGCCCTTTCTGTTTCAGCATGACAATGCCCCCATGCACAAAGCGAGGTCCATACAGAAATGGTTTGTCGAGATCGGTGTATTAGAACTTGACTCGCCTGCACAGAGTCCTGACCTCAACTCCATCGAACACCTTTGGGATGAATTGGAATGGCGACTGCTAGCCAGACATAACCGCCCAACATCAGTGCCCGACCTCACAAATGCTCTTGTGGCTGAATGCAAGCAAATCCCTGCAGCAATGTTCCAACATCTTGTGGTAAACCTTCCCAGAATAGTGGAAGCTGTTAAGGCAGCACAGAGGGAACCAACTTCATATTAATGCCCCTGATTTTGGAATGAGATGTCGAACGAGCAGGTGTCCACATACCTTTTGGCCATGTTGTGTGTATGTATGTATGTATGTATGTATATATATATATATATATATATATATATATATATATATATATATATATATATATATATATATATATATATTACACACACACACACACACACACACACACACACACACACACACACACACACACACACACACACACACACACACACACACACACACACACACACACACACACACACACACAACGAAAGGAGCACACTGACCCGAGATGTGACATGACATTCACATCATGTAAATTAATTATGCCGACACATCACCTCTAAATGATGATGGCGTCCGTGTGGCACTCAGGTCTTTGAAGTGAGATATATGCTTTTATGGTAACGAGTAAATGAAAGCAGAGATGCTGATGCAGATTTCACCCTGGTTATGTGCTTGAGAGAACAAGATACTCCCAAATTATTTATTTGTGACCATACTAAGCTCGTTAATAAATATAAATTGAATCCCATAACTTGACGAGGCACCAGGGCACAGATCGAGTATTATCTTGGGTCAGTGTGCTCCTTTCACTAAATTCATTGTTAACCTCCGCCATCGAAGATCGGAGGTTACTGTTTTCACCCCTTTCTGTTTGTTATCTTGCCAAACGCAGAGCGTTTTGGAAGATCTGTTTTTTCATCAGTTTGTTTGTGTATTTTTTTTTGTTACAATTGATTTTCAAGTTTCAACGAGCTCTGTAGATCACAGTTTTCGTGCAATCGCTCTCAAACTTGATTTGTATACTCGTGAGCGCAATAGCTTTCGACACAAAATGTTGAAGGTCAAGGTCAAAGGTCAAGGTCACCAGAAGGTCAAACATCAAAATCAACGAAACCCTTAACTTTTGAGTAATTTTTATAGGATCATATCCAAACTTGGTGGATATATAGTATATCGATAGGCGCTCACCTGATTAGTTTTTGGTGGCGATCGGCCTTGACCTTCATAGACCATGGGCCAATAGTCGAAACCATCCCCCCCCCCCTGGGGATTTTTGCAGACTATCATTTTTGAATAGCCTGTTATATGTCTTTTTGAAATCTGCTTGTCTGCAAGCAGAATTTTGGTGGAATAAAAGTATAGGCAATGTTAACTGTACCTTGCTGACGCAATTTTGATAATTTTAGGAATGGGGGGTTGGGTGAGATTTTGCTATTTTCTTGTGTACTTTTGAGTGAATCCTGCTGAATTTCACCTTGCTGTATTTAGAAAAGCTGTTCTTTATAAAAACATGAAGAAAATTTAATTGACCCAAAGATCAATGACGTCACCGTGACGTCATAACAGGAAATGATATTTTTGAGCATTTTTCTCCAATCATCTCCGACATGTTGATTATTACTAAGCAGAATTAATTCAGATGCTCTCATTATCACACGGATATGAATATCAATCACTTGTCATATTATCAATGAAGCATCGCTATAAATTGAACTGAAATCAAATTGAAATGATATGTTTTATTTTGCATGTGCCAATATTCGTTTCCAATTTGCAAATCTCAGCATTAGTGGACAAACATCAAGGATTATTGAAGCATATCTTGATAAACAATAAATCCACCAATATATATATATGTTGTCCAGGTTCTCCAAAGCTATCAAGAACAAGTTTAAACTTGTGACATTGGAATATTTGCAAATGGTACAGTCGAGTCTAACAACTAACAACCGTTCATGTGGTGAAACTCGTGGCAGTGTTCTCTACAAGTTCCAATGTACTGGCTATATAATAACGGACTAGCACGAAGGCAAACATTGAAAATTATTCCTCTGTATCTTCAAAACTCTCAACTTCTGGAAGGTCCTCTTCCTCTTCATCCTCATCCTCATCTTCCGGTTCATCGTACAAATCCACAAGCTCTTTCGGCATCAAATCTCCCTCCGTCCACTGGAAATCCAATTCGCCATCAACTATGCACCAACCGTGCCCATCTGGCGTTGGTACATCTGGCATAACCTGGTCTGCCCTGCACCAGACCAGTGCTTGGTAATTAGCCCTCTGTATGTGCATCCGCAGTGATGCCCGGCATGGAGGTAGTATGCTCAAGTCAACTCCATTGTAACTGGTCAACAATGATCCAGATTTTGGCTTGAACCTCTCCAAGAACTGCTCGGTACATAGCTTGTTGATATCAGATGATGTTGACTTCTTCCTGTACAACAAACATGTGAAGTGCTCTAACGTCTGATAAAGAGTATCACTCACATCAGGTGAACTTCCGAATGAGAGGAACGTAGCCAAGAAATCCGGATGATCTTTAAGAGTCTTCAAAGGAAGCAGCTTCCCCTTTCGTACGAATGAACTCGTTGTGTCGCACCCAGAAAATGCATGCAACGCTGGTAGTGCTGAACAGATATCTTTTCCAGCTTCTGCGATTACACGATGAACGTCAATCATCCGTCGTTTTTTGCCGACTCCTGTGTCAAATAACACTCGCTGTTGAATATCTTGCGCAAATTTCAGCAGCAACAAGAATACATCTGTGTCTGGTGATCTAATTACAATTGTGGACTCGGATGAGGAATGTGAAGCCACATGTAGGCAGTGCAGAATCATCCTTGTGTCTGATTCCTCTTGAGTCGAATGTAGCTCCTCCACATCTTCTGATTCAGTAGTTTTACCATCTGAGCTTGTGACGGATGTGCAGTGTCTCTCACAGACAAACAGGATTCTTCTTTCGACCAGTTTTGCAGAGTACTTTGGCGTTTTCCATTCCAGCAGAAGCAGTTTGGTAAGTTGTGTTTTATTCTTTGAGTTACGCAGAAACTTCTTCCAGTCACGTGGGATCTTCGTAAGCGGACTCTTGATTAAGTGCGTTGACGATGCTCCTCTGTGTTCTCTCTCTGCTTCTTTGATCGACATGTCTCTGTAAGTATCAGTCACGAAGTCTATCCGTCGTAATTTAGGAAGTTGTGCGAACAAACTTTCAGCCAGCTCACCAAATGTTTCTGGGATGGAAACTTGTGTCTGTAGTAGGGCATTTCCATCGATTATGTAACTCGTGCTTTCGTTGGTCCGTCACTGTGACAAGTTAGCATGTCCTTCCAGGGTATGCATTGGCTTGGCCTTGTCTGTTTTCGTTGGGGACCCTGAAGCTGTTGCTCGAGCCCATGGAATGGGCCCCAATGGATAACTGAGGACCTTTTCCATGCTTATGTTGTATTTAAGAGCCAGCAATATCAATTGGCCAAACACATTCTGTTGTGCAAAACATCCTTAGTTTTTTTGTCTGTCCCTGTAACTTTAACTGACTTTGCTAGTGACACAAATGTTTTGAGTTTCTGTTTCTTGATTGGTTCGTGGAAACTCTTTTCTTTCTTGATTAGCCTTTCTTTTACAAATGGTTCGTGTAATATCTTCCCACGATTGTCCGCTGATAGAAGATCCTGCTCAACTTCGGGTGGAGCTGGTACTCATGATGACAGACAATAGAGGACACCTTTATCCTCGACATCGAAAGGGTTAATGAAGCTTATGATGGCATCAACAACCTTGCGAACATCGGTTTCACTGTGGAGTATTTCTGAGGTCCTTATATCCTTGTGTGTTGAACATCCTTGACTCTCCATTCCTGTCAGTTCCATGGTGGCTTAGACATAACCTGCCCGCGAGTGTCTTGTCATACACCATCTGTAGTAAGCAGAATAGTTTCTGCTGAATCCAATAATTCCCCCGTGAGATTTTGCATGTCGATTGATGGTTTGTTCAATGGTAAGATCAACTGCATTTCTCGATGACTGTACCTCGGGTCTGTTCACACTGAATCCATTTAACCGCAAAAGCTCTTGAGCTCCAGGATGGGAACTGGGGAGGTTTAGGAGAGTCAGCATGTATACCGTTGTATCTCTTGCATAATATGGTTGGTCATAGCTGAAAAACATGCAACAGGTTTTGCAGACACCACAGATGAAGATCCAAATTGTTCTCTTTGGTTGCTCTGAGAAACATCAAGACCAGCCATACTTTATCCATATAATCCAACCAAAACTGAGCGGTTTTCCCCATTTCTCCCTTGCGAACCTTTTCCTTGAAACTGTTGTAGAGCATCAGCAGCCGTGTGCAGCTATTGTTAGCCAGAGTTTCCGATAGATTCTCCTTACTTGGAATGAGTGATAAGCGTGGCAGGAGGCCTCTTGTTTCGTCCTCCAATAATCTTCCCCTCTGATGTCTCGAAAGCCCTCAACAACAGACGCTCTAAGGCTTCAAGTGTTAGCCTGTGAACACGCAATGCTCTGTTGTAATGTTTACCGGACATCACTTTGTTAATGGACCCACTGGCGCAGATTCCAGCTTCCACTACTATTTCCTCAAAGCCACTGGACTGAAGCCGTTTTCCAAGAGCACCAAGATATGCACAGGTAGTGTGAAAAACACCCATCCTGACAATTACGTCTTCAAACAAACAGTTATTCTGCCATACAAGAGCATATGCTTTTTTTGCCACCGCCAGATCAAACGTCACGATTGTGTAGTGCTGGCCCACTTCTCTAGATGCTGCCTGGAAAAGTTTCAGGAGGTGTTGGTCAGTGGCATTCTCAGTAACCGGGGTATTCACGGGAGCCATGTAGTCAACTGTGGATAACACATCCTTGTCATCTTTGCTCTTCGCTGTCATGGTTACCCAACCAGCCCATCCAGGTACCATCTGGGTCACGTTCTGCAGCAGGGCCCTGCAAAATACCCACACTGTATCAGACCACTGGGGCCAAGTTTCTGTGTCTGTTTGTGGGGCATCACTGATGGATACTACAAGGGATGGTTCAGTCTTGGTATTGACAAAACATGGCTCTATCTCTTGAGGATTGTAAACCACTGAGCGCTGCTTGTTCTTGAGAACGGGAACTTGAATGCAAGAGGGGTTGCTGCAAGCATCTACAAGAACCTCCTGGATCATTATCCCATGGGCCGTGTGTGTTGTACCAGTGCCCGAAGGTGTTTCTTCGTTCAGGTCAAAATTGTCCCAGCATCGATGACTAAACATTTCCGGCTGGCTGAATTGAAGGTGGAATAACGCCTTCTCTCTCCACTATGCTCTTACACATGGCCGTTTCCAGTTCCAGCAAACGAGAGTAGGAAACACAGTGTCCATATCGATTCAATAGAGTGACTATTTCAGCACTACCAGTCAAATGCCTTAGTGTCATACCCAGAAGAATGTGTTTGAGCATTGTCCATTGCCCTCTTGTCAAAGCTTGGCAAATATCTTCAGCAAAGGAATCAACCAATCTGCTTCTTTTCGTCGACGCATCTGCAAATTTCTTTCCAGTAATCATCCAGGAGAGAAAATCTTGCAATTGAGTAGGTGGGTGGATAATTCCACTAAGTAATAAGCTCGGTGAAGGTGGCCAAGGAATCTCTGTGGATTCTTCTTTGGAGCCAAGAATAAGTCTTCTTAGGAGTAGGGCTGCTTCTTCAAGTCGTTTCAGGTCGGATGCAGCAACCTCAAATGCAGACTCGATGGCCTGACCTTTTGGAACTTCCGTCGAATACACAAGTTCACTCCTGTAATTACGTTGCCAAAACTGTATTTTGCTTCCAAATTTCTTTGTCAACTTTGCTTTTATCTTGTCAGTTTTGTAATTGACATTGTAAAATTTGGGGCTATTGCTCAACATAAACTGCAAATATCGGTCCTTGAGCATTGTAACTCTTTCAACGTTAGCCCCATGGATAATGCTGTTCTCAACATATTGGCAGACATGCTCAAATGCAGCTGCATGAGCATTCTGTTGTTCCACGACAGAAGTGTCTACATCAGTTTTTTCATGCCGATCATCTGTGCGTGTATAATGCTTACGACATGATGGATGGTAGTGTCCCTCACGGGCAATTAAGTCAACATCTTGTACTTTCGCCAATATATTGGCATCTTTCATTTTCTCAGTGGCTGCTTTGATTGACTCTTCTGCGCGACTTGTAATACACTTCACAAGCCTCTCTTCCTTCCCCTGTACCTTTTTACGTGATCTGTCGCAGAAGAGACATTTGTTCGCAGGAAATAATATTGCAGCCAATTCTGAGGATCTGCATCTCTTGGTGCTACATGGTACTTCATCGTCTTCAGCAGGACCCTTTCTTTTGAGGAAGCGGGACGTGTTCGTGAAATTTGTATAACACCATCTGTGCGCTCCGTGCACGTTTTTGTAGAAAGTTTTTGGTACCTCCATACAAATATCATCAAGCCTTTCACTGGCATTTGCTCTCTTCTGTCGCAGTTCCACTGTTTCTTCCATCTTCGAGAAACTAACATCTGAAAGTGGTCTAACTTTTTTATCTGAGGTGTGTTTCACATAGTGTATAATACAGGATAAGCCTTCATGCGAATGTTTGGCTTTAGACCGTGAGCTGGACTTTAATTTCAAGGGGTTTTCATCTGTTTTCTTCTTGTTGGCCATTGAAAAGTCTCATCTAAACTGAAATAAAGAAATCAATAAACATCAACATCAATTCAACAATCTGTGAATACTACATGTATGATGGCAGTGAGCTAGTGAACAACAGAAATTATGCATAAGTTTTAAAGAAAAAACATCCACAAATGACAAATTCCAAAATTAGGTCTAACAACAGCTTGAAAATGACTTTTCGGAAATGATGTCACTATAGCGGCCATCTTGGATTTAATTTTGAGATTTTCAGTTAAGACTTGACCCAACGGTAAAGTATGAGAAATTTCAGCGTCCTAGCCTAAGGGATAGCGAAGATATTTACGGAGACCAAATTCCTTATTTCAGAATGGGGGGGGGGTGGGGTTACTGCGGGGCATGTCACAACCACACCCACCACTGATTTTTTTGCAGACAACCGGATTGTGCTAGGGCATGAGTCAGGCTATCTGAAAAACATAGTCTACAAAAATCCCCAGGGGGGGGGATGGGGGTCTACGGTGGCCCATGTTCTATCATGGTTAGCGCCTAAGGTCGAAGTTGACGATCATGAAAGTCATTTTTAAATCTTTGACTAACAATATCGAGTAGTACCTCAAATTGAAGCCCAAGAAGAGTGCTTTTCAGATACTGTATAGCTATAATTTGACGACAGAATATTTTGCTGACGTCATTGACGATATAAATATTTTTGTTTTTGGCAAGATAACCTTCAGCCTATGGCTGAGGTTCGGGCGAGTTTGTTTGTTTGTTTGTTTGTGAGTGAGTGAACAGTACTACGGAAAAACTCCGACGGATTTGGTATGGTTCAAGGATCATGCCATTAGATTTTGGACTTGGTTTCCCCCCCCCTCCCAAAAAAAATTGTTCCAGAGAAAAAAGGTTTTTTTTTTTTTTGCATTTCTACATGTTTTAAGTGATTTCCAACACCCCCCCCCAAAAAAAATTGTTACCCCCCCCAAAAAAATTGTTAGAGAAAAAAACTGTTTTTTGCATTTCTTCATGTTTTAAGTGATTTCCAACCCCCCCCCCAAAAAAAAAAAATTGTTAGAGAAAAAAAAACTTTGCAACTTTTTTTTCAACTAAACTTCGATCTTTTTTTTGCATTTCTACATGTTTTAAATGATTTCCAACGTCCCCCCCCCCCCCAAAAAAAAATGTTGGAGAAAAGAACTATAACTCTGTCAGCACTGTTGACATCATATTTAATGAATAAGATACAAGGTTCACTTGAGTGACCCAGCAGTATTGGCGGCGGAGGTTTTGCACTCCACCGAGTGCTCCCCCTCTAGTTCCTGACTGCAAACCTCCTTACTGGTGATCAGCAGGGCAGAGACAATATGTTCATGTGGCAAATAGCACTTGTTACTGACAGATTGTGTGGCAAATGCTATGAAGGGACTCGATCTGTACCCTGTTGCCTCATCAAGTTTGGGGTTTTGGTGTGTGTGTGTGTGTGTGTGTGTGTGTGTGTGTGTGTGTGTGTGTGTGTGTGTGTGTGTGTGTGTGTGTGTGTGTGTGTGTGTGTGTGTGTGTGTGTGTGTGTGTGTGTGTGTGTGTGTGTGTTCAATTTCATGCTACATGTTCGTATACACACGTATATCGATTTGACAACAATATTTACAATTTACAGTAAACTTTACCTCACTTTATTGCTGGATATCTGCTGCTGATGATTTTTGCAGATGTGTCAGCATAATTTAAGCAAAAAAAGAAGAAAATTCAGGGGTCGCCGACGTATTACATAATGACAGCAATTACAAATTATTTACCATCCACGCATACCAATCGAGATTGCTCCGAAGGCAACATGAGTGCAGAGACACATGCACAAATTAAAGACATGCATTTTTCTTGTTTGTTTCCAAAGCTGGGTCAATGACTGTGAAATGAGTATCTACATCTTGGTACAACTGCACTCCTTATATGAAGCAACATGTGAGTGACCGATACCGTCATTGAGCAGCATTTGGCATTCATGAAAAAGTGAGGAGGGAAAATCGTAATTATGATGGTTGAGAGTATGATGGCATACCACCAATGCACAGGGAATCTGCTTGGGCAAATTAAGTGAAAATGGGTGCAATGTGGGGAGAAACCTTAATGCTCACCTTTATTGTCAGCGGCGATAAAACCCAGGATGTTTTCATGGCGCAGCATTACGGTTTGGTAGATCTCGGCTTCACGAAACCAAGAGCGTTCTTCACGCGATGAGAATATCTTGACGGCAACATCCTCACCACGCCACTTTCCACGCCACACCTCTCCAAATCGGCCTTTTCCAATGCTCTCTTGCAGCACGATGGTACGAGCAATCGTTCTTTGCACCAGCAGTGGTAGTCCTGCAGAAAGCGAAAGCCTTAAGCTGCGTCCCAACAAAACAATCCTGAAAGTGATGTGATTAGGTAATAGCAAAAAAGGTGAAATACATCAACGAGCAAGAGAAGGTAATTGGAGGGCAACATAATCCAGCGGATTTACCATGATACAGAGAAACAACTAGTACGGCACCGGGTAGAGCACATCGCTCCACCAGGAAGAACAGTTTACATTTTGTGCCCCACTGATAGGCCGGACCTGAAGCAAAATTGAATCGATTCGTCTTTGTCCTACACCCAACCCATCGACCAAGTATTGTCTCCCCTATCTATACCTCCCCCTCTCTATATATGTCCATGGTCAATCCATTTTAAACGTTGACTGTCAAGCAAGGAAGCAACAAGCACCATAATATATAAAGTCTTTCATATGCCTCATTACTTGGCCAGGGTTTGAAACAACAAACTCCTCCACTCAGAGCGGACGTCCAGCTCTTAACGAATTACGTCATTGAGTACACCGATAATTAGCGTGTCCCCCACGCAGCGGAAGACAGGGTTATGCAATCAGTGGTGTGTGTGTGTGTGTGTGTGTGTGTGTGTGTGTGTGTGTGTGTGTGTGTGTGTGTGTGTGTGTGTGTGTGTGTGTGTGTGTGTATGTGTGTGTGTGTGTGTGTGTGTGTATGTGTGTGTATTCTTTGAAGTTTACTCTTTGGGTCACAATGCTAAATGTAAGTTTTTCTTTTATTAATTGTCCACCTTGCACTGTAACTTTTGTTCAAAGACTTTTGGGTACAGGCTACTGTTATTAACAACACCGACATGGTTTGTTCCTCGCCGACTCTTCACGAAGGACACCATGGGGGATCTTTAAAGTCCAACAAGTAATGTCGGTAGACGAGACGGCCAGCTTAACGTGAAATGGAGAGACAGCATACACGTTACTGAATCACCCTGCATGTGAAACACCAGGATGACAGTATTGTTGTGGTTGACGAAATTCGCAAACCACCATTCAGGTCCCGTAGGTGAGATATCTCTGTAAGTATATGTGTAGTTAGGCCCAAACCCGTTGTTTAGAGGGAATAAATGTCATTCATTCGGGCTGCGACCCTTTTAGATAGCCGTTTTTCTTTTACTATCTTTATTTTGGACCAGCCGCCATTACTACCACCACAACCACCACCAACCACGTCTCAACAGCCATCACACAACAACCACCAACCGCAACGCCGCTTCACAGCAACAGCCACGACCCTTGCCGTCACATCTCGCTCTCGCAACCATCGCATCACTGCCATTCCCGCGCCACTTGTGGGCACCGACCTGGACTCGTACAGGGCGCGCACCGAGCAGCGGGTGCAAAAACACCAGCCTTTCCGAGAAATCGGATCAAGAACGATTCACGCCCACTTCTGTTCCGTCCTATCAGCGAGCGTGGGGCGATTTGGCCCCGCCTCCAGGTGCGTCGGAGTATAATCGCTATATGCAGATTCGCGGATCAAGAATCATTCACGCCCACTTTTCCTCTGTCCAATGGGGAGCGTGGCTCCGCCCCCGAGCGATTCCTGATCCAAAAATCTGCATATGATTTCTCCTGTCGCACTATAAAGCGCCGAGCGCGGAGCAAATCGAGGCAGTTGGAGGGAGTCGAGCAGTTGAGTTGGAAAGCGTTGAGAAGAAGCAGTTGGGAAGAGTTAGCAGTTGAGTTGGAAAGAGTTGAGAAGAAGCAGTTGGGAAGAGTGAGCAGTTAGACGGAGTTGAGCAGTTGGACGGAGTTAAGCAGTTGGACGGAGTTGAGCAGTTGGACGGAGTTGAGTGAGAGAAAGGAGTTGAGAAAAGAAGGCAGTTGGAGGCAGTTGGACGGAGTTGAGAAGAGTGGAGAGTGGGAGAGTTGGAGAGTTGTGGCGGCGGCGAAGGCAGTCGAGAGGGCGCTCGTATCAGAGTCGGGGAGCTGCGGAGAGGGGAGGCCGGTAACGCGACCGAGGTCGCGGTGGAGTCGCTCGTCGCGGGACCCAAGCCAGCGAGATATCCTCATTCCCCCGAGCATCAACAACCCCCTCCTGTTCCCCCCCCCCGCGCTGAGATAGTGTGAGAAGGGGGCCCCGTTCCCACCCCATTCCAGGCAGTGCCAGCGAGGCCCGCGGAGTTGCGGTGCCGCCGCCATCTTGCAGCTCATCACCAGACGGGTAGGCTCGACGCGGTATCGGCCCCAGGCCCGTCTGCCCCCCTCATCGTTGAGGGTGGCCCCTTCCTTTTTCTTTTGCTTTGAGTATATGTGTTGTCGGCGCCGTCTGTGAAGTAAAACTGTATAAGTGTTGCCGTGTGCTCGGTAGTCGGTAGTAGATCTGCATTGTTACATTTGCTTTTTGTGCAGAATTGTTGTGTTTCTTCTACTTTTACATTTGCTTTTGGTGTATAATTGTATATGTGTGCTTTCCGTTTGCCGCGGAATAAATGTGCTTTATGTTGAACTGTTTTTCCCGTTTCGCTCCGTCTTTTCTTTTATTGAATCTCCATCTTACTTCACGTAAAGGGTTGGTCGTGGGCTAAATACGCCCAATAATTAATCGAACCGTCGAGGTTGACGATAACACCGCTCGGTTATCCCGATAGTACGGAACGGGTCGCTTAAAGTGGCCCGTGTCCGAAGTCGACCTGCGGCGTGGTGCGATTGCCCGGTCTACCCTCCGTGTGGGTACTTAGGTAGGTCGAATTTGGCGAGCAACCCTATCCCACGCGGGGGGCCGATTGGCACGATCGTGGTGAGGCTGAAAGGCCCACCCGTGACTAGTTCCCGGCGTTAGTCCGTTAGTTAGTCCGGCGTTAGCTCACGACGGGATTGTCCGTCCGGTGGGCGACGTGCCGCGATTCGAGTTACGTGGCCGCTCGCACGCCGGCGGGCACGAATCCGCAACAGTATTATCGCTGGACCGAGACTCGAACCCAGGCTAGACAGCTAAGAGATGAGTATGGGTACCTCAAGGCCATCCTGCCGACCCAGGTTACATCTTAATGCACTGTTAATAAACAAACTGTGATTCCATGTTGTATTTATACATTTAAAATGTTTCTCATTTGTTATCATGCATTTCTTCTGGTTCAATGTTGAGCTTTACCTGTGTGCAGAGCTTTTCACAGCAGCATGGGAGGTGGCTGCCGGAGCATACAAACGCAAGGACAGACACCACGGTTCGCATTATACAATAGATTTATGTTATACAGAGAGTACGTTGTGGTGGTTTGGCCAAGTGATGAGGAAAAAGGATGAAGAGCCATTCAGGAAAGCATGTAATGAGCCAATTGGAAGGAAAAGATCAAGAGGACGACAGAGATGAAGGTGGAGGGAGGTTGTGGAGAGATATTTGAAGAGCATGGGATTGAGAGGAAGATGCGGAGGACAGAGAGGAATGGAGAAGCTGGATCCGAGTGGCCATTCCCCAACTGTTGGGATTAAGGTGCAGAGAAGAAGAAGAAGAAGAAGAAGAATGACAGCGATATCACATACACTGTATAACTATTTCTGATATTGTCTTGTTATTGATTGTGAAGAGCGAGAAAATCTGTGCGCATGAGGAGGTGAGAATGACATGCTGCATTTTGAGATGAAAGTGAATGGGGATGTGAAAAAAAAAAAACAGAAAAAGTATACAAGCAAAGAATGTGGGTTTTTAGTTCGGCCTTTTTCAATTCACGCCTCATTACATGGTATGTCGTGGGATTTAAACACAAAGTGCAAAGTGCTCGATCAAATTACAAAATAAGTGTAATTCAAGTGTAAATGCCATTCAATTCACATTAAGTAAAGTTGTTTTATCATAATTTCACTTTTGAGAAAATCCACAATCAACACACAAAACTACTTTAAAATAACCCCCCCGCCCCAAAAAAAGAAGAAAATGTGTTTTTACTCTCCATCAAATGCCAAAAGAATTTTATCATGGGCGTTCAAAAGGTTATCTGAATGACGTGCTGAAACATGCCAGCAGTTTATTCTTCATTTTCAACAGTTAAGTGCAGTATATAATTATGAACAAAATATTTTTCCCAATTAATATATATACATATCAATACATTTTTCCTAATAATCTATACATATGTGCATGGAGTGATGTGAAAGGTAACATGAAGTGTTTTAGGCTCCCACAAAAAAAAATAGAAAAAAAAATTTGATCTCTTCAAAATGCCAACAGGATGAGAACAGCACCAGGTAACCCAGGGTAGGCCTGCTTGTATGATATATGTATATATAAATATATACATACATATATATATATATATATATATATAAATAATTGTGCATTAAAAATACATTCTATTGTGCGTATCTCATTTGTACAACTTTATGAATGACCCACGGGGACACCCGAGGACTCGCAACTTCTGCTGCTGCTAAAAGACAATGCTTTGTCGGAGCATTGCAAGTGTTGAATGGTGTTGAATAACTTAGACTATAGACGACAACTACATGCACTTAATAAAGATGAATAACTTCGTCTGTCACAATTTCAGAACAACAAATTCAAAACAAGTTGGTGGTGATGGAAAAAAAACACAAGCCAAACAACAAGCGAAATAAAAAAGCCCGTGGTGTGAAGAAAGCTGTTAATCCTACTTTTGAAAATACTGTAAATTGATTGATGGTTGTTAACCTGCATCAAAGGAAACAAAGATGGAATGAAATGGTAAAACAAAACCAGATGAGGTTTACTGGGTGAGACGTCTTTTCAAGATTATCATAAACATTATGGTACAAACTTAGCTGTGTCCACCACAGTCAGTCAACCTGGAAATGCAAGATCATAATCCCCATTTCACCATAAGCCACAACATTTACTACTGTTTGTGGAAGAATGATTGTGTCCATCAATCCAGTCAGGAACACGAAGAATGCCGAAACAAAAAACAAAAAAAACTTGGTGCTCAAAAAAAAAAGCTTTACACTGACGTAGAAAATGCTGTTTTGGTATTTAGAGCAAAAACATCAACAAAAAACAAACATAGTTTGAAAATGTGACATTTTATAAAAAGCATAACATGAGTTTGACTCAAATTTCCATTGTGGGACTTTTGGATAAAAGCAGCTACGACATGTCAGGTCAGGTCAGGTATGGGAACATGCGCCAGAGCAGCGCGTCACTGCATCCACTTTCCACCGGTACTCCAGGGGCCTCCGTCTGGCCATCCCCAAGGTAGATGCCAGGGGCCCATCCCCATCTCGTTGAGATGCCGATCAACCTGCTGCAACCACAAGGCATGTGGTCGGTCCATTGGCCTCCTCCACTCAGGAGACTCCCTCGCTGAGAGAATCTGGTGAGCAGGATCAGCGTCAGGAAAACGAACCACATGTCCATACAGCCGCAGCTGGCGCTCACAGACTATGCAGGTAACAAATCTCATTTGAGTATCTCTCAGAAACTGCTCGTTGGATACAAAGTCCGACCAGCGATAGCCAAGGATTCTCCAAAGAAACCTGCTACCAAAGGAATTAAGTCTCCGTCTGAGATCCTTGGTCAGAGTCCAAGTCTCGCATCCATAGAGCAAGACTGGAAGCACCAAGGACCTGAAGACTTGTCCCCCCGCACAGGTACCGGCAGCGCCACACCCCATTATCCAGTGAATCCATGACTCCCCAGGCCCGACTTGTTAAGTTAGCTTGATCAATGTGCTCACGTATATTAGAACACTTTCTGTAACTAGGGACCCATGAGAGTGATGTTATCCTGTTTTTACACATACCATGAGAGGCAGTATTGTTTGTTGTCGAGGTTAGCTAGGAGAGTGTAATATGTAATGTTCCCTCTGTACAACCAGGCAAAGCCCAGGCAATTAAGATAAGGAGGAAGGGGTGGAGGAAAAGGAGTCAAGATGGGTGTGTTGGCTTTGTGTGTGTGGATTTGGAACCTCCGCCCCTCTCCTCGCAACCCATACTCTCGGCCAGAACAAGGACCTGGTGAGCATGCTGCCAGAAAGAAAGAAAATAAATGATAGCTATGATACAACACCCAAGATACTTAAGGCTATTCCATGTCAAACTACAAAATAATTGAATGCTTAAAATTAAAACTCAAGTGATTTGTAACTGATCAAAAGAATTGACATTTTCTGACTGTCTGAATCATCAGTTTGTCTCCATTCCTCATCGAGGTTTTCACATATTCTGCCCAGAACCTCTCCAAATGGTGGGTCCATAAACTCAGATGCAGGTAAGGTCCACAACGTTAGTCATGTCCAAACATTCAGTCAATCAGGAAATGCAATCTCACTTTCCAACTCACTTATAGCTTAGAGTTTTACTAGGAGATGTTTACCTTCCATGCTTGAGGTTTTCATGCACTATGAAATTCACATTCTTATTCCTTTATATGATTGTGATAATATATCAATATAATATCACAAAGAGAACACGTTAACCCCACAAAGTTTTCAAGTATACTGTATACTTCGATTTATATTGATCGTTAAAAAAAAATTCCGTAAGTTTAGCGCGATTGAAGCAGTCTTATGCAGCACCCTATTTAACACGTCCAAGTACCGCTACCCGGAATGTTCGTGGAAGCAATAAGAAGGTGATTTGTGTTCTCCAGTGGTCCAGTGTAGAGTTAAATTTAAATTAAGTAAACATTGTAAAAGTTGTAAAGGAAAAAAAAATTCATTCCGGAATTTACGGCCGTTTTACCACATCGCGATTGCGATTGACGCATCGTCTATTACACCACCCTATCGAGCACGTTATATTCGTTATTCGTGCCTGTTGTTTGTGTCCTTTATGACATCCTTAAAAACAGTAAGTTTCCTGTTTCAAATGATTTTCAATTTTGTTGAACCAGCAGGCAGGCATACAGAATATAAATATTATCTCGCTCCTTTCTGCGTATGCGCGATCGGGCCGAATTCAGGGACAAAGTAGTGCTAAACTGCAGGCTTGTTCGCTGATTCGTGTTTAAAACATAACAATCAATTTAAATAAGTTGTTCCTCAATCATAAACTGACATTTGTGGACAGACAGATGGACACTAACCAAATCCTTAACCCTGCTTTTCGCTTCACATGTGCAGTGTAACCATACAAACACGATCTCACCTTACCTGTGAATAAATACACATTTCCCTACACATTAAACTACATTACTGAGCACATTATTTGGCTAACCACTGAATTTAGCCAATTTTAGTGAAATACAAAAACTGTCATCTTACAATAATTCACAGTCTGTCTGTCTGTCAGTTCCCAGGTACCGCAAAAATGGCTGAACCGATCGCAACCATTTTTTGGGTGTGTAATCCTGGTACCCCTTGGAGTAAAATAGGCATAAATATAATAACATGACCCCCTTGATGGCTCCCATAGGGAGCGGGTGCTTCTAAGTTTAAAGAATTAAAAAGGCTCCCACGTGTTTTTCTGAGGAATTAATTTCCCTGGCAACAATGCACTGAAAATGTCATGAAATGTATTTATTTGAATGCTTTATCAATCATGGTTTTACAATTGTTATTATATTTATTTCATTCCATATTGTGCTGTTTGCTGGCTTTTATGAACACTTGCTTCAATTTGCAAAAGCTGCTGCTCCATGTCTTAACGTATATATGATCAGCTCTTTCAAGTTATCCGCAAGTTCTGTGCTGTGCATGGTGGCCTCTCAATGTCCCGATAAATGGCCTCACCCATTCCCAAAGGGACAGGACAACATGTTGTAATTGCTGTCTATGTGAGTGTGCGTGCGTGCGTGCGTGCGTGCGTGCGAAAGCAGACAAAGTAATGTTTCTTATTCTAGAAAATAATTAATAGCATTAAGAGTTCAACTTAACTATTTCATGTAAACACAAATTTTTTATGTCTAATTTGACCTTAAGTTGAGTTTGTACCCTCAATGTGGATTCTGTCCAAGCTATTAAAACCAGTTTCTGAATGTGCGTTTACTGGCACCACCCATGGATTGAGGTATGCTGCAAGACCAAAGGGCTGACGAGCACAGCCAACCAGCCTGAAGCACAATTCGACAAAGTTGTCCAGTTTAAACATAACATTTTTATGTTTAATTAACCATAACGTTGATTTTATAACTTGAATGTGCATCGTTTCCAACTTGAAGAGTAATGGGGTGTTTTAACATTTGCGTAGCCTCTTCACCTTGCGTCTGTCTATGGAGAGACGTGTTGTTTGGAGCCATACTTTTCTTATCTTTCCTCTTAATATAGAGGTGTGGCAGGGTGTGATGTGTACTTTGATAGTTCACAGATAAATTAATAGTGGGTTAAACAGGTTAACTTTTCCTATGTTCAAAGCGTTACAGATGTATTTTCATGATATACATTGATGTGGGAATTTATTGGGTGACTTATCTGCCACGCACATTCCCGAAGGAATATGAAAAGCTACTGTAACATTGCTGTGTCGTCGTCTGTATATGGTGAGCGAATTTGTCTGCACGTGTTCTCAGATAACTGGAATTTATATACCTTGGGTAGGCATTGTATTGTTTAATGTTCTGTTTCGTTTCACCTACAATGGTACTGTAGTATTGCTTTTTATTTCATGCAGATGTGCAAAAGAGGCATTCATATAATAGAATTGAAAAGCATTTTGTCCATCAAACAT
>NC_140963.1:12028616-12031116 GCF_056783735.1 Eptatretus burgeri
CTGAACAGATCAGGACGCAACGAGACAAAAGGAACAGTAGAGAGAAGGGGAAACACCAACAGCAGAGCCGGAGGCCAAGATGGAGGGAGGCGGACAAACAATGGGTGTGGGGAGGAATGGGGGACAGGAAAGGATGCATAGGGTGGACAATATGGATACAGAAAGAAACTCTTAGGAGGGAAAACTGGAAATTTGGAAGGAGGGAAGAAAAGGTCATGATTTTGCATTGGGAATGATCTTTGATGGCGGTGAACAGTTGTCTTGAAGACCTGGAGGGAAGAATGACATTGAAGAAGATGTGGAAGTTGGTTCCACAGGTAGGAAAAAAGAGGAACAAATGAGTGGAGGTGAGCAGTGATCCTGGATTTAGGTCATTTCACCATAAGGGGGTTGAAGGAGGACCATTTGTACTGACAGTGGGTTGATGGAAGAATGCGAAATCAATTATGGCTTCACAGTTCAGAATTTTCTCGATAAATGTAAGTGTAAAAGCATGGCTATCGAGTAAAGAAAATCAATCAGGAAATTGGACATGGGACATGTCATGTTGCAATTACCATTATCTGAATTGAGCACAAATCTCCCGCAAAATTTGCAGTCATGTTTGCACATGACCAACATAATTATCCTCTATAATGTGGTCTTCGTCAGCAAATAAATGGACAGAGGCCCATGGAACATCAAATGAGTTTGCTCAAGTCATCAGGACATTTCAAGTGGCTATGACTTGTGAGTCTGACTGCCATTACTGCGATGGAAATTGTCTGATGCAATACTGCGATGGAATCAGAGATACTTATTTTTGATGATCCAAGGGTTACACAACTCATCGTGACGACAATTATTTTATCACCATTGCTCGAAAGAACTGCTTTTCAACAGCAATACAACTCCAGAATGACCAATTAACCATAAAATTTCAACATAGTTCCAGGCAACAAGGCTTCACACTTATTGCATTAAGCCCAGAAGATCACTAATTTACATCCCTCTAACACAGCACCATAATCATCCACACATGCAATCGGTGACACATCATCAGAAGTGAATGTAAACCATCGGTGCCATATTATTTTCACCAAGACATCTATATTATGCTTAGACTTCAACAATGAATGCGATACAATCTGGGGATGAGACGGGGAGTGAATTGTTGATTTTTTTCCCATTTGACAGCATGATCGGTTTGGTGTGACAGCCTGATGGCATGGGCTACCATTCAAGTCGGCCACTTAGCTGATGTCGTCATCATACGGAAGGGTGCTATGATTCGTGTCAGTGACGGGGTGAGATCATTATTCATATCGTCATCCCTCCAGCTCAACAGCAAGAACCCAACTTCATCTGTACAGATGACGACACCCATCTCCACGGTGATTGTTGTTATTGCTGGACATCAGGACCACAATCGTCACTCCAATGGACTGGCCTGAACAATCTCTCTCTCGATGTACATACTTATAAACATCCTGAAGACACCCTAGTGAGTAAAGTTTGTTGTCACAACCCCCTACTCACTTCACACCCCCCCCCCCCAATTTCCTACCCCAGTCTCTTGACAAACTGGGAAGTGTCCCAATCAAAGAATAGTGTAACATCAACACAGTGAGAGTTGAATCGTCTGACCTAGTTGATGACAGCACATGTAACCTGTTCAATCTTGTATTGGGGGAAATGGCGGTCAACCAATTATTAACGCCATTCCTGCCAATGCAACCTCCTTTCTTGTAATCAGTTGTAGACTGACCTTAAATCCAATTCACACCCATTTCAGACAGCAAAGTTGTTTTTGCACACAAACTTAACTTTGCCTTGCACTGATCATGAGTCAACAAATCAATGTGCTGGTCCTTTTCAAAGAGAATATGAACACGTTTGGATGTATCGTAAAAAGACATACTGGCCTCAAAACTTTAGATGTTGAACTTTTTGTGAGGGGTATACTCTACACCTCTCACAAGGTGTGCACAAAGAGCCAATGAAGCATGAGCATGCAAAATTCACAAATATAAATAAAAGTGCATCTGATGAAAGGTGAGTAGAAGAGGTTAGGGTGAGATCAAAAGTGCCTGAGTTTTGGTATTCAATGGACCAGTCAAGCAAAATGGTCATGGTCTGGTGATTTATGGTTATAATTGTCATGCAGATCCTTTCAAAAAAGGGTCCTGATGGTACTTACCAGATCCAGACCCAGATGTGGTGAGATCATATAGGTCTTTGAGTGTGGTTCCTTCAGCAATATAGTGATGATGATGGTGGTGATGGTGATGGTGGTGATGTCGACCAATGGTCTGCTCTTCATCAGAGTCTGGCACAGGTAAGTGCCGCTGGCCCGTTCGATGGTGGTAGAGGCACAGGGCGACAGTGAAAGTGATGCAGAGGAAGCATACAGGTGCCGCAATGGCGACTGCAAGCTCCACAGAGCCCCACACAGGCAAATGGGATCGCACAGGAATATATGACGATTCTGTACCACACACAATATACATCGCAGTGTGAA
>NC_140963.1:12061116-12166116 GCF_056783735.1 Eptatretus burgeri
GCTAGGTCACCCTCTCCATGTGCCAGAGGCCACCAGTATGTCATGAGCACACACCCACGAAGATAACAATGAGTAAGAAACACACCATCCTGTCAGTAAAAGAAAAAAAAAAAAGAGAGAAAAAAAGAAAAAACAAAAAGAACTTAACCAAAACAAGTCCTGCCAAAACAAGTCCAGGCAAGGAAGGTTAAGGGTACACTCCATTTCACCTGGTCTGAGGTCATCAAACCCATTTCCATCCTCAAGAACACCTCCAAACTGCATTTGCTTAACATCGATATCACCGTGCCACCATTGCTGTGTCACCTGCTGTCCAATGCAGGGCTTGTTGCCTGCTGCTGCTTGTGAGTAGGCCATATGGGCCGAAGCATTTTTGTGGGCCATTGAGGCCAAAGTGCTTTTGTGGGCCGTTGCGGCCGAAGATTCATGTCATTTTGTGGGCCATTGCGGCCGAAGATTCATGTCATTTTGTGGGCTCAGTGAGCCGAAGAACTCTTTGTGAGATTAGGCCACTGGGCCGACTGAACTCACCTGGTGAGAGGCCAATAGGGCCACGAAGTGAGGAAACCCTCAATGGTGAATGGACAATACAGCCGGGAGGGGGCATGAAGGAGCGGACACGTTAAAGAACTTTGAACCTTTGAATGTTCTGCTCCTATGCAAATATTGGTGTTAAAAGAAAAATTGAATGCCCTCCCGTTCAAATCCATAATTAGAATGTTAAGTAGTGTGCATAAAGTGTGAATTTGTTTGTTAGATTTTAGTAACCCAACACACTAGGACAGGGACATGCCAATCTTAGTGTGACACTGGTTTTTGGAGTTCAGTGCTTCCCATGTTGTGGGTTAGAGTAAATGGGAGATCTGTGCTGTACGTTAGACAGGGCCATTGCCGTGGGCTGCCCCAGATGGAGGCTCGGGAGAGCCTCGGAAGAAAGGTGGGGGAAGTGTTGTGGAAATGGCCCCGAGTGTGTTATTAAATATAGGATTAGCCAGATCCCCCATTAAATGCATGTTTAGCCAGGTTGTTCGGTAATTGGACGTTACATGTGTGTCGGGAGATGCCACAGGCTGTTATTTGTTTGTGCAGTGGTGGTGTACCGAGAGGTTCTTCTTCTTCCTTCCTCTCTCCGGACAATAGTCCCCGCCCAGCGCACTGAGAGGGGGAGTGGCCAAGAGAATGAAGTGAAACTGAAGGGAGAAGCCAGTGGGCTTCGAGGCGAGCAAGCGAAGGAAAGGCAGTGGTGGATCTGCCGGGAGAGAAACTGAACCTGAGCGGGTTGCCGTGTGTTCGCGTAGTCGGTTGTAGCTCTGCGTCATCGTTGCTTTTATTGTTTTCTTCTTGCATATGCGTTAGGTGCATTTCTGATTCTGTTTGGCTGTATATGTGTGCTTTGTGCCTGTGTCTGTGTGAATAAAGTGCATTATGTTGAATTGTTCCCCGTTTCGCTGCGTCCTTTCCTTCGTTTGAATCTCCATCTTGCTTCACGTAAAGGGTTCGTAGTGGGCTTAATATGCCCGATAATTAATCGGAACCGTCGAGTCCGACGATAACACCGCTCGGTTATCCCGAGAGTACGGAACGGATCGCTTAAGCGGTTTGTGTCCGGAGTCAACCTGCGGCAAGGTACGATCGCCCGGTTTACCATCCGCATGGGTACTTAGGTAGGTCGAGTTTGGCGAACAACCCTATCCTTCGCGGGTGGCCGATTGGCACGATCGTGGTGAGGTCGAAAGGCCCACCCGTGACTGGCTCCGGGCGATAGTTCCCGGAGGGTCACAACACAATTGTCCGTCCTGTAGGCGAGGCGGCCACCATTCGAGTCGAGCGGGCGATCGCACGCCGGCGGGCGCGAATTCGCAACAATATATATACATATATATACATATACACATATACATGAGGTGTGTTCAAAAAGTATCCAACCTTAATTTTTCGTGCGTAAACAAATGAAGCTAGGGAGGCGTGGTTTGATGCACGTATGTAGGCGATCCTAATTTGTATGCGTGAATATTTTCCCGCCTGCAGAAGCTGTCAGTCGCCGACAGACGGTCGATGAGTGAGGAAGTGTAAGTGAGCACCGTCGGATTTTCGTTTTTGACAAAATGAGGGAAAAACTTGAACAACGCTACTGCATCAAATTTTGTGTAAAGCTTGGTGATTCCCAAGTGGAAATGATCAGCAAGATTCAACAGGCCTTCGGGAACGAAGCAATGGGCACCACACAGATAAAAGAGTGGTACAACCGCTTCAAAGATGGTCGCACATCAGTGGAAAGTGAAGCACGTTCTGGTAGGCCCTCAACATCCCGAAATGAGATCGTCATTGACCAAGTGAGGACCTGCTGATGCAGGATCGTCGAATCACGATCAGAGAACTTACAGGCGATGCGGGCGTCAGCATTGGATCTGTTCATTCAAATGTGACTGAGGATTTGGGCTTAGGTAGAATCTCAGCAAAGTTCGTGTCAAAGCTGCTAACGATCGAGCAGAAGCAACTCCGTTTGGAGATCGCACAGGACATGCTGGAGACTGTGAACAGTGATCCGAACTTCTTCAACACAGTGATCACTGGCGATGAGACCACAGTGATCCGTCAGTTTGTCAAAAACGAAAATCCCACGGCGCTCACTTACACTTCCTCACTCATCGGCGGTCTGTCGGCGACTGACAGCTTCTGCAAGCGGGAAAATATTCACGCATACGAATTGGGATCGCCTTCATATGTGCACCAAACCACACCTCCCTAGCTTCATGTGTTTACACACGAAAAATTAAGGTTGGATACTTTTTGAACACACAACGTATATATACACACACATATACATATATATATATATATATATATATATGTATATATATATAAATATATAAAAATTTGTATATAAATAAATATATTTGTATATAAATATATATATATATATATAAATATATATATATATATATATATATATATATAAATATATATATAAATATATATATATATATATATATAAATATATATATATATATCATGCTATATTAAAATAAACATGCAAATAGTATAAATACAGTATTAAAGTAGAAGGGCACTCAGTCGGGCACATACCTCAGCCTCGCAATGCCAGATCCATGAGAATACATCAGGCACAATACATTTTTGAAATCTATACAATAAGAGAGAAAGGCCGAATTTTGTTCCCGTTTGCGACGTCAAATCAAATCGTATCCGACTGAAAATTGGCAGATATTTAGTTTACTATCGGGAAGGTGGCTTGATGTACTTTTTGTTATGAACTAACTATTATCTATTGTGAATTTTGGGGGTGAAAATGGGCAGGACACACCCAATGCTCTTAAGAAGGAAGTAAAACCGTTATATTACCACTTTCATTGAATAAGAAAGTAAAACCGCCTACCACTTTCATTGAAAATTTTGATTATCGACGGAAAAATGTTTCTTTTATCGATGGAATGAGCACAATGAGGTTTCCTCGCATTCATTCAGGTATTTTTTTTATCCTTTCCTGACTTGCACTTCATAACCATCCCCTATGCACCTTTATTTGCAGACAGAAGAAAAAAGCCAAAACTAAAAAGCCAAAACTAAAAAAAGATTGCTATCGAGCTTGCCTTCCTTTAAGGCTTCAGCCTTATCCTTAAAGCCAGCAAGCTGCTGTTCAACAGTGCAAAACATTTAAACAGTGAAACAAAGATGCAGATTTGCATAACATTTGAGCAATGCAAAAAAGATGCAGGTTAGGTTTGCTCTTGATTTGAACAGTCAACAGTGCAAAAAGACAGTGTTTTATTCGGTAGTTTTGCAAGTTTGCATTTGAAAAGTAGAATGAAAGATGCGGGTGGTTTGCTTACCAGCATACTTTTCTGATCCAATCACTCTCGGCCTGTAATCAACTTCAAATTGTCTAATTGACTGAAATTATACTTCCATCCTCAAATTGTCAAGGTAAGATTTTTTTTCTTTATCCACTGACTCACAACTCAGTCATCAGTCACTACTGAGCAAAAATTGTACAGCTACCCACCCTGTTTGGTGGAGTCTTCCTGCTCCAAATAAATTAAAATAAAAGTAAAGTTATTCACTCTCCTTTTTAGCTGACCATCAAGTGAGGTTGTACCTGAAAATCAGTTTGTGAGCTTGCAAGATCTTACTGCATTCCGGTAAGTCACTTTTATGTACTTGGAAACCCCACTTCAGTACTTGGAAGACCCACTGCAGTACTTTGCAATCCCACTGCAACACTTGGTACTCCTGTTGCAGTACTTGGAATTCCCACTGAAGTATGTACTTGGAAATTCCACTGCATTACTTGGAAATTCCACTGCAGCACTAGGAAATCCCACTGCAGCACTGTTAATTCTCCATCATTCAGGCAATACATGTGCAGGAAAAGGCCATGCACCCAAAAGAATCTGGGGGGGGGGGGGCTATATATTCCAAGAACTAAAATCCGTTGATTGAAACGCACATTACTAATCACTTTTATATGTTTCCAGGTGGTAACATGCAGAGAACACCGAAACAAAGAACAATTTCCCAGCGATTACCAGAAGTCCGTGCACAAAGGAAAGCAAGACGACAGCTACAGTTGCCAACGGTCCCACAAGCCTACACGAATGATGAAAATGTGTTCTCCCTTGAAACAGACATTGGAGAAATGGAAATAGCATGTAACTACTGTGAGGCAAAAAAAATTCACTGGTGAGCCACCAGGATTTTGCTGTGCAAGTGGAAAAATCCAATTGGATTTATTCCCAATGCCACCTCAATATCTGCTGTCACTGCTCAACAGAACAAATAATGATTCTGACCATTTCCTTCAGAACGTACGTCTTTATAATAGCGCATTTCAAATGACGAGCTTTGGTTGCACTACACAACAGATTCATGGATGGGATCCCAATTTTACAGTCCAAGGTCAAGTGTGTCACAAAATTGGAAGTCTCCATCCGCAAGACAATATGCCTCGACAGTTTCTGCAAATTTATTTCATGGACAGCAGACGAGCCAAACATGAAGCACGTTTGGCCATCAGTACTGGTATGAAACCACACATTGTAACGAAGCTCACAGAGTTATTGCATGAGAACAACAAATACGTCAGAAACCTGAAAACGGCTGCTGAAACCATGAACCAAGATGGAAGAGAAGATCATAGAGTTTTCATCCACGAAAACAAGCAGCCGGCCACACAACATCCTCGCCGTTACAACGCACCATCCGGTGATGAAGTAGGCATACTAATGCCGAACGAACCAACTGCGACCAGAGATATTGTGTTACACCAGCGTGATGGAGCATTACAGCATATATCACAATTACACCGTGTGTACGACACTCTGCAGTACCCAATCCTGTTTCCTTATGGCACAGATGGATGGAGCGTATATTTGCAGTCAGCCACTGCACGCAAAATAACGCAAATGCAGTTTTACGCATACCATATCATGTGTCAACAGAATAATCGTTTGTTACTGTGCCGCAGACTGTTCCAGCAATTTTTAGTTGACATGAAACAGCAATTTAAGATAGAAACAAAACGATTACATTTTCTCAGACGGGAACAGAAAGCTCGAAGAGCGGACAGCTACCAAAACTTCAGAGATGCTATGTTTAATAACGACTGTGATCCACGGAACGTGTGGCAAAGGATCGTATTAACATCTACATTCACGGGCGGTCCGCGCTATATGCACGAGCACACCCAAGGTGCCATTGCATACGTGTGGAAGTATAGCAGACCAGATCTGTTCATAACCTCTACTACTAATCTGAGATGGTCAGAAATTACAGAAAATCTTCCACTGAAACAAACAGCATCAGACCGGCCATATATCGTCTGTCGTGTTTTTCATTTGAAATTGAAGAAACTGATGGATCTGTTGAAGAATGGAGCATTTGGTGACTTGCTGGGATGGCTGTATTCTATCGAATTCCAGAAAAGAGGCTCCCTCATGTGCACATACTACTCTGGCTGTCCCCAGGAAGCAAAATTAGACCCGACGATATTGATCAAGTCATATCTGTGGAAATACCATGTCCGGATTCGGAACTTCAACTGCACGAACTGGTGAAATGCAAAATGATCCATGGACCATGCGGCCCTTTCAACAGAAACAGTCCATGTATGAAGGACGGATCCTGCTCAAAAATGTTCCCGAAGGCTTTTATGGAAGCGACGAAACAGAGGCAAGATAGCTATCCCAAGTACCGCAGGCACAACCCAGAGGATGGAGGGAATGTAATCGCAATCACCAAGATTGTAAATGGACAGCATATCGAGCACGTTATAGACAATCGGTGGGTTGTACCTCACAACCCTTGGCTTTTAAAACAAATGAAGTGCCACACGAATGTTGAAATTTGTACTTCAGTCAAAAGTGTGAAATATGTGCTGAAGTATGTAAACAAGGGAAGTGACCAAGCGATCTTCACTATTGAAGGTACACAAAATAATGATGAAATACAACAATATCAAGAAGCCAGGTTCGTGGGTGCCATGGAAGCTGCTCACCGAATATTGGGCTTCCCGATGCATGAACACTATCCACCAGTGATGCAGCTGGCTATCCACCTGGAGAATGGCCAGCGAGTGTACTTAGCAATGCCAGAGCGGGACCACCAAAGACAACTCTGACAGAATTCTTCACCATTTTAGGTCATGTGGAGGTGGGTCAGTTCATTCAGTTTCGTTGTGCAGATCACCAATCTAAACGAAATTCACCCTGTACATTCATGAGAACACACCATTGAAATTCCTACTTGTTTCCATATGCACAAGTTGACACACCGACAGTTATTACCATTTGAAATTACTGCGGTGAAGTGGGCATGGCGTGCTTGTAATTGCGGAGAAAACGACCAGGAAACGACCAAATCAAGATGGCGGCACCCATGGTTGTCGTCTGATTGAGTGATTTTTGGTCTTTCAACAACCAAATATGCGTTGTTTCATACACTTGGGCGGGGAAGAAAATGAGAAAGTGACGCAATTCACGGATAAGAGCTGACCTACGGTATGTGAGTGTGCGAAGGCTTGGTGCGACGCCACAGATAGTGAAACTATCAACAAATGCCGTTTGCTGGCTGATCAAATTATGAAACTGCTGCCAATGACTGATCCTCCTGCAGATGCCAGCTGTCACCGGTTCTGATATGCGTCGTTTTGTAACAAGGATCATATAAAACGTACTGAAGCCAGGAAAAGGAAATCAGAAGCCAGCACTACTGCAGTTTCTGCTCGAGCCAGTGAGGTGGTGGGCGGACTCGAAGAAGAGGGGCCCTCATACCACAAAATACGTAGAAAATCCCTCAGAACCTCTGTAGAAAGGGTGGCTGGTAAATGAGCTGGTGTACTGCCAAGAATTTGTATCATATGCCAGAAAAAGACAAATTCATCCGAGTCAAAGGAAAATCTCAACGTGATCAGTAAGTTGTCCCTGGCAGAAACACAGGAGGGAGGAAAGCTGAGGGAAACTGCTGAGCAGAGGAGAGATGAACGTGATGTGAGAATAATGACAACTATAAAGGATAAAGACTGTGTGGCACTGAAAGCTTGTTATCACCATAAATGTTATTATGAGTATGTGAATGACACATAACACAGACATAATGAAAGTTAACTCCAAACTCAGAAAGTGAACTCTGACTCAACATTTGACATTTTCTGTGATAAAGTAATCCAGGTAAGACTCATTGATGGAAAGCAATCTATACATATGAAGAAGTTGTGTGAGATGTTCAATGACCTACTCAGAGTTCGCAAAGGTCAGGATAATTCAACTACCAGGCAACAAGACTGAAGAAAAGACTGCAGGAACGGTACCCAGACATGATTTTCTATCGTCCACCAAAAATGTCTGAGAGCAAAGTGGTGTACATGAAGGACATTGATATTGGTTCCATTGCTCAGGCTGCTGTTGTAGACAGTAGCTCTACAACAGAAACAGAGTCAACGACAGAGGATGAAGCCAGCCAGGGTCCACAGCAGGGTAACTCAGGCCTCAATTTACATGTTTTATACTCGGGAGTACTCATGGTGAGGGATGACCTGAACAAACACCAAAGTGTGGACATTACATGGCCACCACTTGCTCCTGGCTTCGACATTTCAAATGCTGAAAGAGCCATCCCTGTTGCATTGTACAACCTTGTTGCACGGATAGCGGGCCTGTCAGACGAGCCAACCCTGGAGAAATTTGTGGAACTCCCACGGCATATTCATCTGAAAATGCTCTCTGTTCTTCAAGACGTTTCTATAGCGTCAAGGGGTCAGACGTTTACTCCGAAGTCCAATGCATTGGGCCTGACTGTGAAACATTGGACTGCTTCTACTCGACTGTTTGGACTGCTCAACAAGCTTGGGCATTGTGTCTTGGTCAGTACAACACAGGCGTTGGAAACTGCTTTGGCACTGTTGCAGATTGATCAGGAGGGAAAACTGCCCTCAAACTGCCTCAGAAATGTACCGACAATATTTGTGTACGATAACATCGATTTCAGTGAGGAGACCCTCACCGGTCATGGGACCACTCACCACACCAATGGATTGATGATACAAGACTCACCCTCTGAGCTGATTCAGCACGCTCGTCCAATGACTCCAATTAGCCGTCGTCAGCGGTCATTAGTTGGTAACACGCCACCCATTCTCAAGTATGGTGGCGGGAAAAGGCAAGGTACCACAGCCTTTTACAGTTGTGACATTGACATCAGTCCGTCACAAGAGGACGGGCTATCGCTGGATGTGCTCGATTACACAATGAAAACGGTCCAGAAAACGGACGGGCGGTTGCCGACATGAACTGGGTACAACACCCTCCTTCGTCGGGATGAAGAGTTGACCAAGTCAGCCATCATCTACCTTCCCGTGATCGAGGCATCACCCACGGAACTGGACACCGTTTACACGGTCATACGCCAAAGCATCGATATGGCTGATAAACTGGAGCGTGAAGAAGTTGTTCGAGTCTTCGACCTTGCGATCTACAGTAAGGTGCAGGAGATTGGTTGGTTGCACCCGGAGTTGACAGAAAGGTTGGTAATTCATCTCGGTGAATTCCACCAACTCATCAGCTTCCTAGGCGTGATCGGCAAAAGATTCAGAGACGCACGTCTGCTTGACCTCATAATAGTCTGGTATTGTCGCTTAGCGTTCTGCAAATTCAGTAATCAATGGCCACCACTATGAGAGGAGTCTGCGCTGTCACAAGCTCGTCTACGAAGCGCTAGGAAGACTATACTTTCAGGCCTTCATGGACTCCCTCGCAGAGGAGACGCATGTGCGATTCGAGAAGTGTATAGAGCGTCTCCAGGAAACGTTTCTGTCTCCGTTGTTTGAACAGTTACTGTCATCGGAAGAGGTCTCGGAAATGTTCACACGCTACAGCGACTTCAGACAGCAGCAACGTACAGCGAGTAAAACATTCACATTCTGGTGCTCCTACTTGGAAATGGTGGAGCTAGCACTAGAGCTTATACAGGCAACTCGTACTTCGAACTGGCCGAAACACCTTGCGATCACGAGAGCGTCAATGCTCTGGTGCTTTGCGTACGATCACCTAAACTATGCAAGGTACTTAACCGTTTAATGGCTGGAAATGGCCGAGCGAGAGCACTCCCACCCAGACACCTATCAAGCATGCATGAATGGCAAATGGACTGCCCAACGGCATACTCATTATGGATTTAGTAGTGTTGTGTGCGATCAGATCATAGAGCAGACTTTAAATAGGGACAGCAAGACCAGTGGAGGCATCATTGGTTACACTCAGAAAAGCACAGCTGTGAAGAAGTGGATCCTGTCCCAACCAGCACGTGCGGAAATCGCAAGGAAAGGCGAGTCCATGGCAGGTATCCACGACGAGCCCCCGAACGAGAAAGGATTTGGATGTGTCGAGCTCGAAGAAGAATGAAGCAGCGGTGGTACAAGTGATGGACACAGTACTTCAAATGATTAACCCTTTCTCCAGCGCTCACCTTGAACTCGTCAATATTAGTTCAGGTGTCATGGCACCGCCAGCCACTTCCGCGGTCTTGATGGACGCGTATGTCAAGGGAGAGAATGCTGTCGTGCAATTCATGTGTGATTGGCTTCTCTCGGGTGAGGTCCCATTCTTCAGTCCGATTTCGAAGGCCAAATTGGCAACTTTCTCGAAGGTGCGAGGCAAGTCGGCGACTCCCCACCAGCAGACGCCGAAGGTTGAAATTGCAAATGAACATCGTCTTTTCACACGACTGCTGTTGATTGGCGAGTAAAGCAATGTAACACTCCACGATCTGCTCGCGTACCCACTGGCGAACATATCTTTCCCGCTGGCATCGGGTAATGGTTCGATTGCTAAGACGGACAAAGCCAAACTCCGAAACCATATTCTGAAACTGTGGCCCGATTGCCGTGTGGACGCTCGGCCTATCCAAGGTGCAACAATTGTGGATGGAATGGCCGTTATTCAGGCGATAAAGGCTGGTTCACTGCCTAACACTTTCGGCAAACTGGAAGAGAAGGTGTTGAACATCGTAGTGGCCAAAGCACGACATAACCAATCTTCGAGACTGGACGTTGTGTTTGATACTTACCTAAGTGAACATCATCAATAAGGCATCAAGTGCCTGGAGCATGCCAGACGAGCGGGCAGGGCGGGCGACCATCTACAGACGCGATCAAGCCCTTCTAAAACAGTGGGCCAATTATCTCCTGAGCGGAGCCAACAAGGAGGCGTTGATAGAGTTCATCGTCAAATCGTGGACGAGAAACATCTCTCCATCAAAACTGGGCGACATGCTGTTGTACGTCAGTCATGCTGGCAAACGTGAGAAAATCGAGGCGTCGAATGGTGTCATGACTGTGTCGTCAGTACCTGAACTTGAATGTGACCATGAGGAAGCCGATACGAAGCTCCTGCTACATGCCGCTCACACGGGACAGAATGAAGAGTCGGTGCGCATAGAGAGTTTCGACGCCGATGTGTTTGTGTTGGCGTTGGCTCACTCGAAGTCAATTTGGGCACGGAATTTCCATCTTGTCACAGGAAGTCCCAAAGACGTTATCGTCGTTGACATTAGGAAGCTGAGTAATGCCCTGGAAAGTTCTGTCTGCGATGCGTTGATAGGTATGCACAATTTCACAGGGCGTGATACCACCAGTGCATTCCACGGTAAGGGCAAAACAAGCCCATTTGACTTGATGATGAAGAGTCCCCATCTCATCACCTGTTTCGGGAGCATTGTTCTGAATTCACGCTCGATCAGAATATCATTCACGACCTGGAACAATTCGTCTGCGCCAGGTACAATCAGCCTACCATGAAGAGTGTGGATGAGGCTCGCTACAAGCTATTCTGCAGCCAGTCGCTGGGAGAACAGAAGTTGCCGCCTACAAGCGATGATCTGATGCTGCATTGCAAAAGAGTGAACTATCAGTCTGCGATCCACCACCGCGCGACTAAGAGGTTTATAGAAGCCCCTTCTCCTACATTTCACGGATGGATGGAACGGAACGGAGCACTGACTGTTCACTGGCTGAGCAAACCACCAGTGCCGAAAGAACTGTTTGAGGCGACAAAATGTAATTGCAAGAAGACAAAATGCGAGACCAACCAGTGTTCTTGCCGGTTAAAAGGACTGTCCTGCACAGAGTGCTGTGGGTGTCAAAACTGCGCCAACGATGAACAGACCCGTGCAGAAATGGAACTTATGGATGATGAAAGCGGAACTGACGATGATTCCGACGACGAACTGTGAATGCGGGTGTCACACTGCTTTTGCTGTGGTGATAGACTACACAGTAGTATTCAGGTTGGTTAGCATGTAATAGTGGACTTGAGTTTTGTAAAGCAGCAGTCAAGAGCCTAGTTCAGTTACTGCTTCAGAGCAAGAAATACTGGAGTTCTAAAGCAGTAATCCTCTTGTGGCAGTTCTACTTTTCATCAGGCTGAGTCGCGCAGTCTCTTTATCTTTGATTTAATCCGTAATAGCCAATGTAACTGTCTTTTATAGGCGCTGTAACTGCCTTCAATAGGCGCTGTAACTGCCTTTAATAGGTGCTGTAACTACCTTTAATAGCCAGTGTGGCTGCCTTTTAAGCAAAAAGTTGCCTTGGTCAACTCGAACGCCTGTCTGGTCGGTCCAGACGTTTTCGGCCGGTAAAAATATGTAACTGCTTTGGTTTATGACCTTTAATTATAAACATCTTTAATAACAGTGAATAGGGCTCTGTATAAACATATTGGATCATTTTAAGACCTCACAAGAGTTTTCTTTGACGTACATATTAGTCAAACCTTGATTCTTCATTTCTGTGTCAAAATTGTGCTTTAATGTTCGGTTTATCTTTAATTGCCAAAAATGACCAATTGTGTCACATCCTCGACGTGGAAACAAGTGGATTTGGACTCAGCGTCTAAAATTCTTTAAGTATGCCAAATTTCATCCAGATTGGTGATCTGCACAACAAAAATAATTTTCTGAAGTTAATAGCAAGTACCTCCACATGGTCTATTTGCCGTACGGATGAGTTCACGAAAACACTCACTTATTACGAAGTTCCAGAGTATTACATGTGGGATTCTTGCAACAAAAAGAGAAATCAACACAAGAGGGGAACTCCAGAACCACAATTCCCTGGTGTATTCAGAAGCCATGCTATCGGTAGAGTTTACACGGTCAATCCAAAACAATCAGTGCTATTTTTTAAGCATGATGCTTCACCAGGAACATGGTCCGACATCGTTTGAAGATCTCAGGAGTCATGAAGGTGTCATCCTACCAATTTTTTGAGAGGCATGTCTGGCGAAGGGACTTGCAGAGAATGACAACCATGTACATAATGCCTTGCAAGAAGCAACTATTGGACAGAGCCCGCAAAGACTTCGGAAATTATTCATTGTCCTGTTGATTTTTTGTGAACTAAGTAACCCACTCGCACTCTGGAATGATCATAAAGCTGCGTTAGCAGAGGATTTTTTTCCATCGCCACAACGTTCATGTTGACGACGGCCGCACAGGGAAAATGTACAATCTTTGCTTGATGGAAATAGAAGACCACATCCTCGCACAAGGAGGTCAAACTCTGGATAACTACAACCTTCCTGTCATTGAACGTACAACGGCCGCAAACCACGCACAGAAGTACGTTCGGTTCCTGAATTTCGACGGATGTGAACAAAACCAGTGCATCAACAACCACAAGCATCAGCTGATGGCAAATCAAAGAGAAATATATGCACTATTTCTCGACAAAATAAACACACAGCGCTGTGGTATCACCTTTGTTGACGCTCCTGGAGGGACAGGGAAAACGTTCCTCTTGAATTTAGTTATCGCAAAGATCAGATCGAATGGCCATATCGCTATTGCTTCAGCATCGAGTGGTGTAGCCGCAACTTTAGTAACAGTGGGACATACTATACATTCCGCCTTCAAAGTACCCCTGAATGCTCACAAACAAGATACACCAACCTGCTCTATGAAAAAAGGGACAGCAATCGCAAGAGTAATGAACGAAGCCAAAGCAATTATTGTGGAAGAGGCTCCGATGACACACAGGGCCGTGTATGAAGCGATCGATAGGACCCTACAGGATATTTGTGGAAATTCAAAACCATTCGGTGGCATCCTGGTAATGTTCTGTGGAGACTTCCGCCAAATACTACCCGTTGTGAAGCAAGGAACACATGCAAACATAGTCGATGCGATGCTGAAGCGATCGCCGTTGTGGCGCAACGTTACAACGTACCGACTGCACGACAACATACGAGCACAGCTTACAAACAACCCCACCGCTGCTAATTACACCAACCTCCTCATGAACATTGGAGACGGTAACTACCCCGTTGAAAATAAACGGACGCTATCACTTTACCAGAAGGGATCCACCAGCATGAAACTCCATCCAAATTAATCGAGGAAATCTATGTCGGATTAACAGGACGTGCTCCAAACGACAACAACTGGTTGTGAGAACGAGCGATACTCGCACCACTAAATGAAGCAGTGGATGCTGTCAATTCTACCGTCATTGACCGCTTCCCAGGAGAAGTCAAGATATATCATGCAATCAACACGACACTCACTCCGAAGGAAGCGGTGCACTTTCCCGTTGAATTTCTGAATTCCATTGAAATATCAGGGATACCCCCACACAAACTTAAGCTGAAAGTGGGCTGCTCAGTTATTGTTCTACATTCATTGGATCTACCAAATATCATGAATGGCACCCGCTGTACAGTCTACCGAATGAGCCCAAATGTGATTGAAGTAATCCTGATTAATGGACCGGCAGCAGGAAAACATGCATCAATTCCAAGGATACCACTTATACCATCCGACAGTGACCTGCCATTCCAGTTCCGTAGATTACACTTTCCCTTACGACCTTGCTTTGCCATGACAATAAACAAAGCACAGGGACAGACGTTCAGCATAATCGGACTAGATCTGCGTTCGCCTGTTTTCTCACACGGAATGTTGTACTGTTACGGATCTGGCAGCCATCTGCACACAAACAGACAGCATTACCTAAGCTTAGTTATTTCAATCAGTATGTGTTTATAGTTAGGGTCCCCCACCTGTGTCTAATGGGAATTACACGTGTGCGCTGCAAATTACTTTTTTAGTCAGGGCTTTTGCAATACAAATCGAGCCTCCAGCCAACCAAAACCATCACTCCTTGACTTCGCACATCACGCCATTACACACGCGTGTCCAGCCACGTACGTGGGCGGAGATTTCCATCAGCTCAGATCGAGACTCCGCCCAGGAAGGCAGGGGTGTGCCCTTTGTCCAATCACGCCACAGAGGGCGACTTTCCCACGACACCCCGGCCAATGGAGGTTGAGATCGCCACAGAGGGCGACTTTCCCACGACACCCCGGCCAATGGGGATTGAGATCACCACAGAGGGCGACTTTCCCACGACACCCCGGCCAATGGAGGTTGAGATCGCCACAGAGGGCGACTTTCCCACGACACCCCGGCCAATGGAGGTTGAGATCGCCACAGAGGGTGACTTTCCCACGACACCCCGGCCAATGGGGATTGAGATCGCCACAGAGGGTGACTTTCCCACGACACCCCGGCCAATGGAGGTTGAGATCGCCACAGAGGGCGACTTTCCCACGACACCCCGGCCAATGGGGGTTGAGATCGTCACAGAGGGCGACTTTCCCACGACACCCCGGCCAATGGAGGTTGAGATCGCCACAGAGGGCGACTTTCCCACGACACCCCGGCCAATGGAGGTTGAGATCGCCACAGAGGGTGACTTTTCCACGACACCCCGGCCAATGGGGGTTGAGATCGTCACAGAGGGTGACTTTTCCACGACACCCCGGCCAATGGAGGTTGAGATCGCCACAGAGGGCGACTTTCCCACGACACCCCAGCCAATGGGGGTTGAGATCGTCACAGAGGGTGACTTTCCCACGACACCCCGGCCAATGGGGATTGAGATCGCCTCAGATGGTGATTTTCTCACCCGGGGGGGGGGGGGAATAAAGGAACGCCAGACTGGGAACGTTGGTCGTCGTCCTTGGGGTCGCGGGTCTTGGTGCTGGCTGGTTTGATTGGTCCTGGGTCATCGTCGTCTCTGATCTTCTCCTTGGTCTTGGTTCATTGGTGCGTGGCCGGGTGGAGAGCGCGGTCCCTGGTGCTTGGCGCTGCGTGAAAGCTGTGGGTTTGAGTCCAGCCACGCGACCAGATCGTCGTACACCGCATGAAGCGGACAGGTGCGAGAATAGGCCAAAGTAAAGGCCGCGGCCACCATTTCTTTGGGTGTGTGTGTGTGTGTGTATGTGTGCATGTGCGTGTGCGTGTGTGTGGCGCCAGTGCTGCAAGTAGAAATTGTTTAAGTGCCTTGTACATTAAATTGCATTTCTCATATTCAGTTTTAACTCTGCTCTTTTTGTGCTCCCCTGCCCCATTATCAATAAACCCCCAATTGTTAAATGTACCAGCTCGTTTTCTGTGCTTTCCTTCATTGGCCTAGCAAGGTGCGTATTGAGAAATATTAAGGCCATTCGGGCCGTAAATTGTTCATTTGGACCGACGGATCTTGGTAATCCCCGCTCGGTTTACACCCGCATTGGGCTCGGTAAACGGTCCGTTCCGTCCGAGGTCCATTGAGGGTGTGGTTTTCCCTGGTAGTTGGACGACGTGGGTATTTAGGTATATTGAAATTAGGCAATTAACCCTACCCCATGCCGTCGAAGTATTGGCGATCATGGTCCGCTGAGGGACCCACGGACTCTTGGACTTATCCGAGAGACACGACCTAAATTCCGGGTGTTCGGTGGGAGACGACTCCACTGCTCCACCTAGCGGTCGTTTTTTGCCACCGACCCCCGGCCACCAACAGTATGTTGCGGAATCAAGAGTTGGATCAATATCAAAGCTGCACGTCCATGCCCCAGACAAGAAAAGGAGGAACGTTGTTTTTTAAAATGTGCTGCAGTAGACAACCAAAGAGACCCGTTCGTAACAAAATTGACTCCACAGAAACTGTGTAACCGACATATGCTCTCACTTATGAATTACCCGTCGAAGACAGGTACTTTGCTCGTATACTATAAATCGTTTTTGGCCCCATCTCTCAATGCAGAAGAATCACTTTAAAAATTAAATAATTCTTGTATCCAGATCCAGATTCGGATCTTCACCAACATCTAATCAGTTTGTCCTTGTCACACACCCAACCTTCCCACAAAATTTCATCTGAATCCGTCCACAACTTTTTGAGATAACATTCAACATCGTTTTTAACTCCATCTTTCGATGGTGATGAATCGGTTTAAAATTAAATAATTATCGTATGAAGATCTGGATTCGGATCTTCACCAAAACTGAATCAATTCTTCCTCGTGGCACTCCCAAACTGTCCACCAAGTTTCGTGTGAATTCGTCCATAACTTTTTGAGACATTGTACTATATATCGTTTATGGCCCTATCTCTCAATGATGAAGAATCACTTAAATAATTCTCAGATCCGAATCCGGATTTGGATCTTCACAAAAAATTAAGCGCTGCTGTCCTTGGCCAGTCAACTTCATACACAACAAATTTCAGAACGATTGCTTGAAAACTGTGGCCCAAAATCATGTGACAAAGACAGACAGACAGACAAATGCTGCAGATCAACATACTTGGAAAAAACAAAATTTTTTGCCAAGTAACAAACAAGGGAGAAAACAGAACCTCCGTCCACCTTTGGTGGCAGAGGTAAAAGTATCTCAATCGTTTGAATTTTAAGATATAGGCAGGTGGGAGCAATAAATAGACTTTCATACATGCTGTCAAATGCAAATGAGGCTACTAAATCATGGCTGTAAAATTTTACTGTCGCACAAATGAAAAAGCTTTCGGTACATCACACTCAAACACTGTCTTATCCAATCACTCGTCTTTGATTAAATTTTCTTTCATAACTTCTCAAAAGCATAACATAGTTCAATTTCACATTGCTGCCGAGTGAGACCAACTGATACCAGTTGGCCGAGACAAGAAAGCTCATGCAATGTGAATGTGTTGAAGCATTACATAACTGGAAAGAAATGCATTGCTGATCAAACCTTGGGATAATCTGGAATCCAGGCAATGCAACCGCCATTATTGTTCTTGCCCAACAGTATAGCACAAAGGGCCTTATAAGTCGAGATTGGGAGTTCCCATGGTCTTTTATGCAGTGCCCTATGACCCCTGCCAGTGTGCTGAGCCCCATGTGGGTGTAAATGAGTTTTGGAGACCAAGACAAGGCGAGCACACAGGAGGCAGCTGTGAAGCCTTTGAAATGGAGGTGTTATGTTGGGAAAAAGGACGTGAGGGAGGGGAGACATTGAAGGGGTTTGAGACAGGAACAAAGAATGATCCTGGGAGAGTGTAGGACAGATGAAATGTAATGATCACAGAAAGGAAAAGTTGAATGAAAAATTAGATTGAAAATTTGAGTCACAGGCATACTGCCACTGTAATGCAAAAGTCGAGACATTTTGCATTTTTATACTCTGATGCAGAAGGAAACTGAAACTTTGTGTTCAAAGCAAATGCATCTTGATGAAACTTAGGAAATCCTGATTCAAAAAACCAATTTAAACACAATCTACCTTGATGTAAACTAAGAGCGAATATGTCCAACCTTTTCCTTCAAAACCATTGAAATTCTTCTGTGGACACTTGGAAATACCCTCGTTATGAAGTCCTGTAAAATCGTGCTCCCACGCTTCTTCTAAGACTTTTCAAAGATCATCCAAGTTGCTGAGAATCTCTTTTACCTTTTCTTTGTCCAAATATTCATATACAGCTAAAATGATATTGAGATCAGTGCTGAGATGGGGGCTGTTCCATGCATTGAAGGACTCCAGCTTCCTCTTTCTTTTGCAACTCAGTTTTAATTATTCCAGCTGAATGTTTTGGATCATTATCTTGCTGTAAGATGAATTTTGTATCAATAAGTCTTGCATCATTGGGGATAGCATCCATCCATTGGGACCATACTCTGTGCAGAGCGTTGGTGCTGCCGAAGCAGTCTCCTTGGCTATTCGGCACAATTGTGGACGGGTCGCCACTCCGACACAGGATACCAGCAAGCTGGCACTCATTTTCCCGAGCTCAGAAGGATGACAGGCAGAGTCAACCCCACCTGGTATTAATTCAACAGCCAAGGGGGATTTGAACTCAGGATCCTAAGATACCAAGCCCACTACCCTAACCAGTAAGCCAACCCCAGGCATTGGGGATCGCATGGTGGATTAAAATCAGTTTGTACCTTGCTACAGTCAATGTACGATTAATTTTCACCAATCTTTCAACACCACTTGTGATATGTACCCCAAACCTGAATTGAACCTCCTCCATGCTTAATTGTTGGCTTCAAGCAACGCTCTTTATAAGTTTCAGTTTTTCGTCGTCTCTCATGCTGTCTTCGATTAGATCTTTCGCATGTCTGTCCAAAGCACCTCTGACCATTGTTCCATCGTCCAATTTCTGTTTTTGTGCATATTTTAGCCTTTTAGTCTTGTTCCCCTTTCCTAACAAGTTTTCTTACCGCAACACATCCTTTAATTCCGGATTTTAAAAGTGACCTTCGTACCGTTGATGGATGGATGACACCTGAGCCTTCTCCTAGTTCTGTTGTCAATTCAATGCTTGTCATCCTTCTATTCCTATATATCCTTGATAGACAGCTTTTTGGGTCTTCCAGTCCAGGGTTTGTCAATGACAGATAACGTTTCACTGTACTTGTAAATTGTGCTTCGGACACCACACCTTGAAGAAAAAAAAAATAAATCAAGTGATGCGAGCTATTTTACCCAATGTTTTTCCTTATTTATGCAGAAACACAATTCTGTGGTGATCTTCAACTAATATTTTAACCATTTTGTTTTAAACGAACAGTCTTGATCAATCTGTATTCTGCAAAAAGAATAGTGGGCCTTTACCTTTATGGATGTGTAGAGGAACACGTGACGTTCCTAATGAGAAACACTTGAGAATGAGTCATCGATTAGATTTGATTGGGTAAATGTGATTGATTATAATTAGCTACGACAACACTTGGATCATATTACCTGCTCACGTATAGTTACCTCCACCACCGAAGGTGGACGGAGGTTATATCTTCACTCCTGTCCGTTTGTGAGCAGATATCTCAAAAGTTATCGCAAAATAATTCAGAGGAAATTTGGTGGACACGTTGGATGTGTGACAAAGACGAATGAATTCGATTTTTGTGAAAATCCAGATCCGGATATGAGAATGTTTGAAGTGATTCTTCACCATTGAGAGATAGGGCCAAAAATGTTTGATTGCATGATATCTCAAAGCGTTGTGGAAGGGCTATGACAAAACTCGGTGGATGAGTTGGGTAGGTGACAAGAACAAGCTGATTAGATTTTAGTTATGGTCTGGATCCAGATCCGGCCTATCGATGGGATATAAAACGTAAACTGATCAGCGTGGCGCAGGAATGCGCTCTACCGAGTGCCGTGCTCCTTCACTGTGTGTTGTGATCACCAGTTTTTGAAGATTCTGATAAACGTGAATTAAAGATTGATAAAAGGCAAGTTTGATTTCTTCTCACCTGAACTAACCAACATTAATAACAGTCAATGTTGTTAACACAGTGGAAAACACTGGTGAAGGCTTTGAGTAAATTGCTGATGCTCATAAGACCGATATGTTATAACTCTTGTAAAATGTCTCTGAGACTTCTGCACAGTAATGTGTCATAAATGATGTACCATAGCACAAAATTGCTAATATGGTCATGGTTAGCCATTTCAAAAAAGAAAAAGAAAAATTACCCCCATGTGGGGGTGACGGTCATCTCTATAATACCACAAGTTCTCAATGTTCAGTTCAGGTAACCACGAAACAGTCCAAACTAACCATTTAGATTGAAATAGTTCACAGAGATACACTAGGATAACACTAATAATGACATAATTAATAAATATGTATTGTTCATTTAGTACCCGGATTAACACATCAGAATCACCAGTAAGTGCAATACGTGGTTTTCCGGTCCGTCCACTCTCTGGGGACATTTCACTTCCGGTTGTAGAAAAAAAACGAAAAAAAATTGGCTTAGCTCTCGGAGATTATGATAATCCTGTAGATTATTCTTCACTGATTATAATCGCCATTTTCAGAATTAAAATTGGTCAAGTATTTATCAAGATATTGAGGTTTGAAAAATCGTTAGACCAGCAAATTCATTAATGATTAATTCCACAGAAGTTTCGTGACACTGCACAAAGTAACATGTCAGGTATGAAAAAAACATTTTGTATGCCAGATTCATTAATTATGGAATGTACTCATCGATATATTAATCAGAAAGCCCGAAGCATGTAGCATAATTTATCACTTATCCCCCTCATCCGGGATCCGTGGCCTCGCCCCACAGCCTGCAGCTCTATGTCCGCCGGTGATTATGTTAGATCCCACCCAGATTTTAATTAGGGGTTATAGTTGGGTGTTCCGATACCGGTTATGGCGGGGGCTAAGATTTTTTTATTTCTCATAAAAATTATAAAAAATTAAAAACGACATTTTTCGCATCACCAAGATAACGATCATCAGTGGGGAGGAAGGGATAGAGACTAATGGAGTTTATAATGAAGTTAATACTTCGGCCTTAGTTATTTTATAACTTGGTTTACGCAGTTCTTCAGCTAAAATGTAGGATCAGTAGGTCGAAATATAAATATAAATATAATTTCAATTTTTAGAAATTAAATATTTTAATTATCTTTTTTCGGATGTTCCATGGAAAAGACAAGAGTAGGTGGGAGGGGGGAGGGAGAAATATAAATCCCGGACCAGGAGGATCTACGAAAACATTGAATATGGAAGACCATTCAAATGCAGGATGCCCATGTTCACTGTATCATCCGATGTGAAAAACAATAAAGAAGGATTAAAACTTGTTTTTACAATATAGTCTGGCATGTTTTTCTTATAGAAACCTGTTGGATCATCAAACAAATGGAAACAATGGTGAGAAAATTACTGTCCAAGTCGTAGATGTGTGCGTGCACACCAGTGCATAGTGCTGGATATGATTTTTAAAAAGGTGTCTACTCGGAGTCAACACGCTCAAAACGGTCAATCAGAGCCATAACCAGCTCTTACTTTTCAGCGGGCATCTGATCGTACCATCTCGCCATCCCCATGAGCACATCAAAGGCTGATTTCTGGTCCGTTGAAGGCTGAATATCAGCATCTCGCAGGGAAACTTTGACGTACTTGGCACCAAAATCTTTCAATACGAACAGCGGTGTGCAACTTTCGACAGAAACAAAATCGGCACGATCGAGAGGAGCCTGCGAATTATCCCTGCTGATGCACTGAATTGATGCAATCGTTTGGCCAGAATATTCGTTGTCAAGATGTTGCGTGATTAAATCACCAATACAGTCACTCAAATTTATACAGCTGACATACTTCTCAACAATCACCTTCGCCCCAGAAACCACAGTCAATCTGAACCACGCTGGCCACTGCTCAGATGTCATGACCGAAGACTACTGCGCAGTTCTACTGCGCAGCCGAGTTCTACTGCACAGCTCGACTGCGCAGTCCGGTTAAAGATGACTCGGCATTTTGGCGCGCGCGCACAAAATTATATTTTGAAAATAAATGCTGACGTTTACATTTTGGGTTTTGAAACTTTTGCACCTTCGGCGGAAAATGTATAAATATAAAAGGCTAAAAATGTGTTTTATATTTATATTTCATAGACGATTGGTCGAAATCCTTCCTTCCTTCCTTCTTTGCGAATCCCATCGGCGTTTTGGGCCATCTTCCAGATCATGTGACGATCAAACGGAAAGGAAATTCAAAAATCTGTCCAGTTACATACAAGATAATATTTTTTACTGTCATAATCAATAAACAGTTGCCGAATATCTTGTAGAATGGCAGACTACTTAGGTTTTGAAAATGGCGATTTTTATAACTTACGTGACCTCATGACCTTGACCCTGACCTTGAACCCGGACAAAAGTTATATCGTTGTGCAACACTCATCGAACTCTACCCACATACTAAGTTTCATCAAGATTGGAAAGAAAAATTGTTGACGGACGGACGTATAGACATTTGATCCAGCTTTATTAGGTCATCTCGGCAGAGATGACCTAAAAATGTTTGCAGCAAAGTTACATTTGTGCTAAAAATGCTTCCAAAGCAGCACAAACTGTCACAATGGCTTTCAACTCACTCATTCACATGCCAGAATTCGTCCAGTGAATATCACACAAAGAGTGTTCAAAAAGGTTATACAAACTATACACTCTACTTACAGTAGTCCTCGACAAAGCAACGTAAGAGTTTTTTTTCAATATGTACTCCAGGTTTACGTAATTAGTAAGAAAATATTTAAATGTAATTTTATTCATATATACACCTCGTTTTTGTGTCTCAGACTGTCGTATCTTTCATAGAACTTTCAAAAAAAAAAAAAAAAAAAACCACAGTTAAACCCACAGCATCCAACTTTTAAATAAACTTTTTAATCTGGTCAAACTGCCAAAATCAAGAATCACTGCACACCTTCACTCTTTCATTCCTCTTTTTTTTCATGTCTCTGGAACAAACTCCCACACTCTCTTCAATCATCTCTTATCTTCCCCCATCAAAAACCATGATTTTTTTCCACCCCCGTTAATCCACCCCCTTCAAATTCCCTGCCTTCCTTCCTGACCATCTTGTTTACCCAGTGTACCCTGTCCCATCCCTCTCCCCCACACAGATCTCATGATGTCTCTATTCCCCACTGTTTTGTGCTTCCCTCTCCCACCCATCTTGTCTCCTGCCCCCTTTGTTTTGTTATACGCTATGTGTGTTAACTCTTATATGAGCCTCGACAGTGTATACACAAAAAGTATACCATGTTAAGCCTCTAAATATGGAATGCTCTTCGGACAGAACCGCATCGCTGCAAAAGTGATAATGTGAATAACAATGATAATATAAACTCGCATGATGAATAATTATATCGGTTATGGAGAGATTTGAATGTGCTATACATAGCAATAAACAATCACACATGAAACTATAAGGGCACTCGGAGTGCATACTTCTGCCACGTAATACCTGATACACGAGAACATATCGGTCCCAATACATTTTAAAAATATCATGCAATACAGTACTATATCGTTTTTGGCCCCATCTCTCAATGGTGACGAATCACTCTAAAAAATTTAATAATTCTCGTATCCAGATCCGGATTCGGATCTTCACCAAAATTGAATCACTTCTTCCTTATCACACACACCAAACATGTCCACCAAGTTTCATCAAAATCCGTGCACAACTTTTTGAGATATCATGCTATATATTGTTTTTGGCCCAATCTCTCAATGGTGAAGAATCACTTTAAAAATTCTAGTAGCCGGATCCGGATCCGGATCTTCACTAAAATCTAATCAGTTTGTCCTTGTGACACACCCAACCTGTGCACAAAATTTCATCCAGATCCGTCAACAACTTTTTGAGATCTACTGCACACATACAAACAGCCAAACAAAAAAGAAGACGTCGTGCAGAGCATGATACTTGCAAAATCCATAAAACAAATTTGACCTCATAAATAATTGGTGGTTGAATTCATTGACCAAACCTGCAACTCCTCTTCAAATTTCAAGTGAATCGGATGAAAATTTAGGATTATAGAAATCTTACCAAAGTTGTTGACCTTTTGTCCTCAAAAACAATAAGCTTCTTTCTTATGACAAACTCTACCATGTGGTGAAGTTTCGTGAAGATCGGTGTGAAACTTTGACCTTTTGGTGACAAACAGACAGACAAACAAAGACAGAATAACAAAATTGACCAATCAATACACGTGAAAAATCTTCGATTTTGCAAATAACAAACAGACAGACACAAAGGGGTGAAAAGATAATCTCCTTCACCTTCGGCGGCGGAGGTAAATAGATACCTGCGATTACAAAGCCATCGCCAAGGGTACGCATCCCCTGGTACCTGTGATCCAATGATGGCCATATTATTTCTGGACTTCCATTTTAACCTGACCTTTAACCCAGAGGGGTATGACGTAAATTAAGTGTAAATGCACCTTACCCTGGACAATCTATCTCGGGAGAGAAATTTCGTTCTGAGCAAGTTGGCAGGAAAAGAGTGAATGAGGTGATAATTAATTGTTCTTGGCAATTACGTATATAAAGTTATCTGGTCAAACCACCTCACCAATGACACAGATTTAATTAATCCTTCAATTTTATTTTCATTTAAATTCCTTAAATTTGTGTCATTCCATACCACCTAACTTTTCAAAAGTTCTCCAAGTGAGCAGCTCAGATATATAAAACAATTACAGGGCCAAATCCAAGTGATTTAGAGGTTGTCTGTGCAACTTAGCTGAAGACGTCACATTGTTCTGCACAGTTTATCATAGCAACAGATAGTCTGCAGCTCAATCCAGCTGTGCTGACCTCAAGCAGATCAAAGCTTATTCTCCGACTTCGAACATATCCTTCGGGCCAGGCAAGTGTCATGCTCTCACGTTGTCTCACAGGAAACGTTACACATCAAATGCTTGATACTCCTCCCTCACCAGCCGCGTAATGAGGTTCACTTGCTGGGGCTCCTTGGCCACACCATCAAAAACTGACACTGTCCTGCACAAAACAGACATTAAAGGAGGTCTCAAGAAGCAGATTCCATCTTCGCATCCTTTGCAACGTAACGTACGTTTTCACGTTTTCAGGGAGATTTTTGGAGTCGATTTCCTGTTATCAATTAGCTGAAATCTTCAGTCACATTAGCATGACTTATGTCTTGCTTAAACATCATCAAGGTTTCACCTTCTGGTGAAACTACATAAATCCAGGATCAATGCTCACCTCAACTCATTAGTTCCTCCTTTTCCCACCTGTGGAACGAACTTCCACATCCTCTTCAATCTCATCCTTCCTTCCAGGTGTTCAAGACAGCTGTTCACAGTCATCCCACATCGTCCCCAATCCAAAATCATGATTTTTTACTTTCCTCGTTAACCCCCTCCCACAACCCCACCTCCAAACCAAATTTCTAGTTTTGTCCTTCCTGAGAGTTTCCTTCTGTATCCATCTTGTTCACGCCATGCATCCTCTCCTGCCCCCTCCCCATTTCTCCGCATGCCCATTGTTTGTCCAAGTCTGTCTGTCTTTGCCTTCGTCTCTGTTGTTCCTTTTGTCCTTTTGTCTTCTGATCTGTTCAGTGTCCTCGTCCTCGCTCTTCCACAAACCTCAACTATGTATACAACATAAAAAAAAAAACCACCAGGCCAACAGAAATACGAGTCCTATAAAATAGCCTCTGTCAAAGGACTTATCATGATGGTGTTAACAATAAGTGGTGTTATCTTAATGTCACTTGTTCTTTTGACGTACAAGAGCAGGAAAAATAATAATTTGTCTTGTGAAAAAGCTTCAGAGCCAAAGATACGATTTATATTCCAGTGACATGAGAAAACCTGTCTATACTGCTGAGAAGAATGGGTGACTGATTGGAAACTGCATAAGAAAAGACGATAAACATTGTGCTGAGTTTGGCTGTGCATCAATCGGCCATGGTTGAGGAATTAATGGAGGGTGGGGGGGGGGGGTAGTGGGAAACCTTGGAGTACCCTTCATAACTTTTAAAGAGAAGATTGTTTGCTTGTTTTTTTTTTACTGCAAAGCACGAAACAGTTCCCATTTAAAAATAAATACCGGCATCGAAATATCAACGACGTCGTCTTGCGTCAATTGTGGCCTCGTGCTAAAACAACAAAAATTTGAGACAATCAAGGACGCTTCAACCTCGGTCGATCTGGACCGCATGGAAAAGCATCGCCGGCACTTCTGTTCTTGTTCGTTGTTCCGTTTTGCACTTTTATGCACCATAAGGTGAACTGGTGCTGAGCCGCGTTGCATTCTTCTCTGTGCAGCATTCCATGCAGATGCCATCACTGACGGAGTGTTATAAAAGGATGACCGAAACAATACAAGGAGAGGCATAAAACAACAGAATTAATATCCTGTCTTGAACAACAGGATTCTGCAAGACAAACTTTGTGGTACAAAAAACCATTTCGTTCGACAGTCTGGCATGCAACACTTTAGGAATGGCTTTCAACTTACAAGTCGTGCTCAAGTTTTAACGACTGCTTAAGGTACTGTTAGATAAGGAAGGTTTTTTTTTCTTCATTCCAAGCTGACCTATATTAAATCAACTGTGTATTGATTCTTAGCTGCATAGAACCAGTGATCTATTGAATGAATATATTGTGTTCACTTGGTCTCACTGGCATATATAATCCTGGCAATAATGATGCAACGGATGTGTGTTCCTGCAAGTGCCTTGTCCATGAGTGACATTTATCCTTAGGGTGAACAATTAAATAGGGGACTGGTATACCCAAACTCACGTTTAACTTTCAATATTTTTTGTCTTAATGGTCGTGCAAAGGTGAAAAATAAACAGCTTAATTTGATTGCCAAAAGTGGTTGGAACATCACTTTGGTACAACTCTGCCAGGGAGCAGACTGTGCATCAAGACAGCTGTTTATGTTGTTGGATTGTCTGCTCCCTGGAGGAGTCACACCAAAGACTTTGAAAATAGAACGTGATATTTCTTCCTGCACTTGATGCTCAGCATTTGGAGAATATAGCATGGACAAACCCTGTGGGTTGGCATCCCTTGGGAAGGTTGATTTCTCCATAAAAGTGTCACTGACTGCAGAGGACAAATAGCTCACCACTAGATGGTGCTGCCAGCATCAATGGTGTTCTTGGAATTACTTTCACAAGGTCAACCACTGAATATTCTGACGTGTTGTCTGCTATCTGTGGGTATGCGAGTGCATGACTTGTGCATGTGACAGCTCTTCGATGAGCCTTGGAAACTGTATGGGGGAGTGGGGAACATTGTTTGGTGAGGTAACCAATTTGAAACGTTTTTAAAAATTGTATTTAACCTTCATTAAATAGCGAGATAAATAGCTAGAAAAGGTACTCGGTGTTGCCAGGCAATGCCGCGTCCCTCCTCCCACCCCTTCCCCTCCTCCTCCCAGCCCTTTCACTCCCTCCCCCCACCACACCCCCACTCCACCCACTTCCCCTCCCTCATCCCACATCTTACCATGCCTCTCCCACTCGATAATCCCACCCTTTTCCCCTGCTTCCTCCCACCCCACCCCTTCGCTACCCTCCTCTCACCCCCTCACCTGCCTCCTTCCACCCCACCCCTTCTCTCTGGACTCACATCACACTCCTTCCCCTCCCTTCTGTCACCTCCACCCTTCCCCTCCATCCTCCTTCAAAGGAATTTTTGCAGGGTGTATATTTGGAGAAGTTAGCTAAGGTGGTAACCTTTTTTTTCTCCCAACTCTTCTTTCACCATTGAGAGTTATATCATGAGATTAGCACAAAAACTACCTTTACATTGATGTATAGTTTGTTTTTGTACTATTTTCGGTTTTTGAATAATTTGCGATTCGTGCATTTGAGAGGTCACCTGACTCCTTCTTCGCCGATCTTACCGACCGTTGTAACGTCTTAATTAACAGTTATTTTTCACATGTGATACCATATTTGACAATCGGAACTCACCATCTCACCAACTATAAAGGTATCCAGGTTGAAATCCCCCCAAAATTGGCTTTTTATAAAACATTGTATATATGGATCTACCTTCGGAGTTGGCGACAGATGGTGGCTTGTGTGTTTATAAGTTATAAATTGAGAGGAAATGACTGTTTAAAACCCCGAATAACGTGATTAGAAAAATGTGATCCTATAAAGTTTTGGCGCGATGAACCTTGGGAGCTCAGGAGTCGCGTCACGAACAAACAAGCAACGTATCATTCACTTTTATAAAAAGGCATCGCTCCAAGCTCCTCATATGAAAACTTGAGCACCGACAAAAGTGATGTGTGGAGTGATTGATACGGATGAAGATCAGGAATTTGATACGAGTGAAAAAATACACTACCGGTCAAAAGTTTGAGAACACCCCCATTTTTCCAGTTTTTACTGAAATTTAAGCAGTTTAATGTTTCAATGTACTCTGAAATTAAAGCAGAGAACAAATAAACAATTGCAGATAAAAAAAGAAATCATGGAATCGTTTTGTTGAACAAAATTTAATCTAAAATTTTGACTCGTCAAAGTCGCCACCTTTTGCAGATACAACAGCCGAACATACTCGCGGAATTCTTTCTACAATGGAAATCAAATCTTGTTCAGAAAGTTCTTCCCAACACTGTTGCAGAAGTTCCCACAAATGTGTTGCACTTGTCGGTTGCTTTGCTTTCACCCTTATGTCCAGTTCATCCCAAACCAGCTCGATGGGGTTTAAGTCTAGAGACTGTGCTGGCCATTCCATGATTTGAAGCCTACCGTCATGTTCTTTTCTTCGAAGGTAGTTCTAACATCGTCTGGAGGTATGTTTTGGGTCATTACCTTGCTGTAGGATGAACCCCCGACCAACTAGGCGTAGACCAGAGGGTATTGCATGGCGCTGCAAAAGGCTGTGATAGCCCTTTTGGTTCAGGGTGCCAGTCACTCTGTGCAAGTCGCCGACTCTGGATCCAGCAAAAGAGGCCCAGATTATCGCGATTCCTCCTGCATGTTTGACAGTTGGTGTCACACACTGAGGAACCATCCTTTCGCCAACTCGACGGCATGCAAAAACTTGCATGATGAACCGAAGATTCCAAATTTTGATTCATCGGTCCATAAGACCTTCTAATTTTCAGTAGTCCACTGGCAGTGCTTCATGGCCCAGGCAAGCCTCTTTTTCTTATTTTGTCATCTTAGCAATGACTTTCTTACTGCACTCGACCTGTCAAACCTGCAGCTCGAAGTCTTCTCTTCACAGTTGAAACTGAGACTTCCTTACTTCGACCAGTGTTGAGCTGTGCTTGAAGCTGATGTCCTGTGAGCCGTCTATCACGCAAGCTGTTTACTCTCAGAAACTTGTCTTCTGATTGTGTTGTGGCTTTAGGTCTGCCAGACCTCTTCCTGTCAGAGTTTCCTCCAGTTTCCAAGTGCCTTTTGATGGTGTAGGAAACTGTACTCACTGACACCTTGGCTTGCTTTGCAATTTCTCCAAATGAAAGACCTACACTATTAAGGGTTATAATGGTTTGTCTGTCTTACTTTGTTAATTGTCTTTTTCTCACCATTGTGAAAGCAATATACTACTTCCTGCGGTGCAATATAGTCCAAATCATGCTTCAGAGGGTGCAGCAACACAGTCTCTTCCAACACTGCTTCTATGTAGACAGAGGGTTTGTAACTAATCAAGAAAAGTTGGGACACCTGTAGAAATTGTTTGCATCAACTTTTAAGGCATAATTTACTTCCATTGCTGCAGAACAGCTGCAGTTGCTAACCCATAACTTGTTCCCGGAAAAGGGCCTTTTTTCACAACTCTGAAATTTACATTATTTTTCAGTTTTTGGTAACCTAAACTTTTTTTAAACCTTTGGCAGTTTACCGCTTAGCTTTGTACCATTTCAGGTTATTCACTGGACTTGAACTGCTTAAATTTCAGGAAAAACTGGAAAAATGGGGGTGTTCTTCAACTTTAGACCGGTAGTGTACATTTTGAGCACTTTATCATGCAGAAACCGTTAGGCCTGTTCCAAGTCAAGGCATATTTGAGCAGGCCGAAATAAAATGGCGGCGTAAAATCCCTGCAAAGTGATCGCGGGCTGACCAAGATGGTGCACCGCCATCTTGGTGAGGCTTTTTTATATTTTTTGATGATGAGCACCATGATAGTTATCTTCAAAACGGGTGTTTAAATTCACCCAAATACCCAGTTTTCATTCATGCACTTCCTTGGAGTTCCTTTGGTATACAGGCAAAGTTTCACGCTGCTAAAGCCGCCGTCACACCTTGACGTTTTAGCCAGCGTATGCCGACGTATGAAAAATTAGGCAAATATGCTGGCACACGTCGAATACGTTATGGGTAAGTTTTGTATACGTCAAGAGCCCACTGAAGCACGCTGGCATACATCGTAGTACGCCGAGTACGTCGATAAATCTTAAGCATGTTGAAAATTTTTCGCCGTATGCCAGCGTATGAAACGTTCTGCATACACTGGCCATAATTTGTAGGCACGTTATGCGATCGTTGACACACGTTACTTGTAAGTTACTCATAAATCGAAATACATCAAGGTAATGTCTAGCATACCCGAAACTTATTTCTAACCTATGAGTAACGTGCTTTGAATGCATGTGTAACGTATCTCGAACGCATATTGACGTATGTAGACGTATTTGACGTCTTCCAGACGACCACAGAACTTACTGAACGTGTTTCTAACTTACAGCTACCGTATAATGGCGTATTGGCAGCGTTTAGGGGAATTGGTATCTCAAAATGGGGTTCACAGGAGGAGGAATGATGATGGATCCTCCTTGTGTCCGCGTCCACGGCCACGGCCAGGAGACTTCTTGGCAGCATTCTTCAAAGTTTTCTTCGGCATGACGGTGATGTTGACACTTCGATGTCTAGTGCGGTTATGATTTGAATCGTCGAGCGGCAGCCTTTTAATAGGCTACGCCACGTGATCGTCGGCGATATGCTGCCGCGCTATGTATACGTTAGACCAGGGGTCGGGAACGTGTGGCTCGCGAGCCAGGTGAGGCTCTTTTGATGATTGCATCTGGCTCGCAGATAAAATTGGAGTTTGAATAACTATTTTTTTTTCATCATTTTGAAAAACAGACAATTTAAAGATGCATGCACAGCAAGTGAGCCCACTCAAAACTTTGATCTCCACCAGTTAGCTGGCTTCACATCCAGTCTCCTACAGTCATTCAAAGCACACTTTGGAAAATTTTGTGAGCACACTCGTCTTTTTGAGTTCATCACCCATCCAAACGAGTGTTCACTGAACACATCCGACCTGAGTTACATTCCTGGTGTCTCCGTCAGAGATTTTGAAGCAGAAGTGGCTGACCTGAAGGCCTCAGACATGTGGGTGAATAAGTTCAAGTCACTGAATGAAGATTTGAAAAGAATAGCACGACAGAAAGCGGAGTTGGCGAGCAAGCACATGTGGACAGAAATGAAAAAAAACTTCAACCCGAAGACCAGCTGATTATCAAAACTTGGAACGCGCTTCCTGTCACATACCTCACACGCTACAGCGTGTGAGTATTGCTGTATTGACCTTGTTTGGATCTACGTATGCATGTGAGCAGTCATTCTCACATCTTAAAAACATCAAGTTCAACCTACGATCACGTCTAACGGATGAAAGCCTCAACGCTTGCATGAAGCTTAACCTCACCAAGTACCAACCAGACTACAAAGCCATCAGCAAATCCATGCAGCACCAGAAGTCCCATTAATGGTGAGTATTATAACAACATTATTTAAAAGAATAAATTCAGAGGCTTATTATACTCACATTTAGTTGAATTCAGTCTTAAAATATATTATATGGCTCTCACTGAAATAGATTTCCAAATATTTTGCTTTCATGGCTCTCCGAGTCAAAAAAGTTCCCGACCCCTGCGTTAGACTATCGTTGGGCATAAGTTGTGAACGCAGACAACACGCTAAGCATTCGTTGGTTTAAGTTATCTATAAGGTATCGAAACGTTCTGTGTACGTTACTAATACATTATGCATACGTCCAACTCGTTATGAACACTATTATACGCCCAAACCTGAAAAAACATCAATAGTTCAGCGTAGGCCAGCATTTTAGATAAATTTTGATACGTTGCCATATGCTAGCTAAATTGTCAAGGTGTGACAGGGGCTTAAGTTTCATGGTTTTGGAGTTATGGAGAACACACGTACACATACACACACTTATGATGGCAGATGTTTCATCGATGAAAAGTTGTGAAGCTTGGATTTGATCACTCCTCGGAAAAAGTAATTACCGTTCTCACTGAGACTATATGAAGAATCAATATGCAAATGACTCACCTTCAAAAATTTTTGGGTTTTTCCTGATACTGTCTTCATCTTACATCGATTTTTGCCTCCAGAATAGATTATTAAACCTCCCCTGGTACTCCATAGGATAGGGGAGGTTTAGAGGTGTTGTGGGGTTTTTGTTCATACAATTAGTGCCCCCAATTTTTTAATGATACCCTCGAGTTTCTTAAACACCTAAAATGCACAAAATCACTATTTAGATTTTGTTTTTTTCTTTACTTTTTTCTTCCCTCAATTTCCAAGCTATATCTCGGAACCGGCTGGGACTTTCGTAATGAAATTGATAATGTGAATACAAAGTATGCAGGGTTGACATAATTTTTTGACCTTGAAATAATTTTAAGGTCATGACCCAATTATAGACATTTTAACGTTTTTCACCATAACTCGACTAAGTTTTGTCTGATCTCAACTCCTTCTATTCAGTGTAACATGCCCTCTTGACCTCACCACCAACCCAACTCTCTTGTTTCCAACCAAATCCCTCATTTGCTTCCTAATAATCTCCTCATGTCAGGTTTCCAGAATTATTTGTGAACTATTTTCGTGAACATACCGAATCAATTTTCACAAGCTCATATCGAGCATGCAACCAACACCATTTTTTTTGTATACGATGTCGAGACTTGTATTAGAGCAAACACACGGAAAATGTAACGAGGAGCAGGAAACAAGAGAGATCCCAGGTGAGAGAGAAGCACAATAACAGCAGGGAGCAGAGACATTGGGAGATCTGTGGAAGGGAGAGGGATGGGGTGGGGTAAATAATATGGACATTACAGGGACTTTCAGGAAGGAAAGCAGGGCATTTAAAGGAGGTGGGTGCGAGGTGGATTAGCAGGTGTAGAAAAGATGGAGGACATGGGTTTTGGATGGGGGAAGAAATGTGATGATGGGGAACAGCTGTTTTGAAGACCTGGAGGGAAGAGGGGGATTGAAGAGTGTGTGGGAGTTTGTTCCAGGGGTAGGAAAAAAGAGGAAGGTGAGCAGTGATTCTTGATTTTGGTAATTTCACCAGAAGAGGGTTGCTGGCAGACCTTGAGCGCCCTGCAGAAAAATGAGGGGGAGAGGGGGAGGGGACAGATCACAAACAGAGCAGGAGATGAGGGTGGTGAGGCCAGAGAGGAGACTGTAGAAAACAGAAAGACCACTGACATGTCTGCGGTGAGAGAGTAAGAGATCCAAAGCCTCAGCTTCATCATAGGAGATATCCATGATCCTAAAAGCCTTGGTTTCCACAATGTGAAGCTGAGAAAGGTGTGAGGTGAGAGCACCATCACAGAAGGGAGAACAGTACTCCATCAGGCTGCAGATGAAAGCTTTGTATGTGGTCAGGAACTCAGGTGTGCAAAGAAAGACTTTGCACGATGGAGGATGCACAGTCGGCGACTGGCTTTGGTGCCCAGCTTAGAAATATGACTTTCCCAGGAAAGATCATGGCAGATAGTGAGACCCAGAAGCTTGAATGAGAGGATTTTCAAGCGGATTGTTGAGAAAGTATATGGGGGGGGGGGGGTTCAAGATGGTCCTTTCGGAGAGACATAGTGAGAGTGTGAGATTTGTCCGGATTAAAAGACATGTTCCACGTGTTGGACCAGTTTCTGATTTTATCCAGATCTGAAGAGAGTGAAGAGACTACTGCTTGCCGATTTGAAGGATGACAGGTGGTAGGGCAGAGGGTGGAATCATCATCAAGGAGATAAAGAGGATTTTCCAGAGAGACAGAGAGATCATTAATGAAAACCAGAAAAAGAACAGGGCCCAGAACACTGCCTTGAGGAACTCCAGCCTGGACAGGAAGAGGGGATGAGAGAATTCCATTAAGGGTCACACATTGACTGTGACAAGAAAGGAAGTCTGCGAACCATGAGAGGAGATTGCCTTGAATACCATCGGAAGAGAGTTTGATGAGCAGGACAGAGTACCAGACCATATGGAAAGCTCGCAATGTCTACGGAGATGGCTCTGATCTCATATTTGGCATTGAGGACCTCCACCCATTGTTGAGAAAGCCGAATCAGCATGTCCAGGTTTGAGTGACCTGGTCTCAATCCAAATTGATGATCGAAAATCAAGCCATTGGAGAAGAGGAAGGATTTAATGTCAGAAGCGATAATGGATTCCATACCCTTGCTGATGATTTGGAGAAGGCTGGTTGGTCTGTAGTTGCAGGGATCTGTTTTTGCACCCTTTTTCTGCAGGGCAGTAATGTTTGCTGATTTCCAAGCAGATGGCAGATGAGCAGGTTTTTGAGGACTCGCGTGCTGATGCCGTCTGGATCAGTTGCAGAATCAGACTCGATGTTTAACAGCAAAATCTCCACATTGTCGGGAGAAAAGTACACAGAGTCGAGGAACAGCTGGGTGTGACTGGGTAAGGTGGGCACATAAATCAATGATTTTGGAACACAAGATTTAAAAGTAAACACGGAGTTTAGGCATTCAGCCTTTTCACGTGCAGTTTCAGCTGCGCAGCCATTTGAGGGAAGGGAGGGAATGGAGAGGGAACATACACCAGAAATAAACTTAATTGGATGCCACCAGGATTTGGAAGAAGGAGACAGGTTTAAGAGTTCCAACTTGAGATTAGAATGATATTGTTTCCTGTTGCCTTCAGTTGGATTTGCCTTCCATGAGGCGAAGGCAAGTTGTTTCAGGACAACTACTTCGCCACAAGCTTCAGTGAACCAAGGGTGGGAGGAAGGGTAGGCCAACTGAAGATGAGATGGGATAAATCTGTGCATGAGAGAGAGCAAGTTTCTTTGAAAGAATTCCCAGGATGAGTTGATGTCGGAGAAAGTCGAGATGGGCAACCAGTCTAAAAGTTTGATGGCTGCTTGAAGTCCCTTCCAGTTGGCCTGAGTGAAATGCCAGACTCGACGGTGCTGATGTGGATCTCCAATAACAGTAAGAGAGATATCCAATTTGACAAGCATTTGGTCAGATGAACCAATTGGGGCAGAGGAAGAACAGCAGACCTGAGCAGGGAAATTGGTCAAAACCAAATCCAGAGGAGATTGAGTACCATTGGTTGAGATCCCGGTTTGTAAGTTGACAGATTGAGTCGGTCTCAATGAGTCGAAAAAGTCCTTTGCTGAAATGCCATGGCAGGTGAGAGAGGTACCCACACCCGGCCAACTGGCATGATGACAATTGAAGTCACCACATACGAGGAAGAGAGTTTGTTTCACATCTGTGAACCATGACCCAGAACACCCTTTTACCCCTCCCTCCAGCTTGATAGTGAGACCTTTCCAATTAGAAGTCTCAATCTGTTGGCTCAGCTGTCTGTCTGTCTGCCTGTCTGTCTATCCATCTGCAATTACTCAAATGCATAATAACACGAAGCTGAAATTTTGTACATTTTTCCATCCTTTTAATTGGAAAATTGATTACATTTTGAGCGCTGTCTCATTAAAATCACATCGACTGAGTAATATTTCAAAGCAGCCGAAGTAGTTGGCATGCAAAGTCGTTGAAGGATGAAATTTTATAAACCCATGTCATTCCTGTTAAAGTTTTGGTGCATTTTCACAATGATATAATGGACGTCGAATACAGAGGACACACAGATGTAATTCGTCAGCCTATCAGGTTCATTTCCTGTACCCCCCCCTTCCCCATTCCAACCCGCACTCACCCCAATTTGCCTTATATCTTCCTCATTCTTAAAGATTCATCCAAAACTTACATGTACTGTATCAAGGGTGGTGGGGAAGGGCTATTCAAGTGAAGAAAGTACATTAAAAAATAAAAAATAAAACAGGGAGGACTAGAGGGGGAGCACTCGGTAGCGTGCAAAACCTCCGCCGCCAATACTGCTAGGTCACTCAAGTGAACCTGATATCCTATTCATTCAATTTGACGTCAACAGTGCTCACAGAGTTATAGTCTGCAACTTTCCCTTTTACTTTTACATTCTCAATTTATTCGTCACAACTAGATTCCTTGAGACAGAAATTGATTTAACGTGGGTATATCCACCTGAAGTTCCAAAATCAGCCGCAATTATAATTTTGGCATGTTTTTTGTTGGAAATCACCTATAACATGTGGAAATGCAAAAAAAAAAAAATCGAAATTTTGTTGAAAAAAATTTGCAATTTTTTTTTCTCTAACAATTTTTTTTCTTTGGGGGGGGGGTGGGGTGGGGTTGGAAATCACTTACAACATGTAGAAAAGCAAAAAAAAAAAAATTAAAATATTTTTTCAAAATGGCCGCCATAGCGGCCATATTGCATTTTGGACCAAGTCCAAAATCTAATGGCATGATCCTTGGACGAGACCTAACCCCCCACCAAGTTTCGTCGAAATCCGTCGAGGAGTTTTTTCCGTAATACTGTTCACAAACAAACAAACAAACAGAAAGGGGTGAAAACAGTAACCTCCATCCATCTTCGATGGCGGAGGTTAAAAAAGGTAGTTGGAGAAGAAAGAATAAAGAAGGAAAGCATTTTGAAATACTATAGATAAAATTAAAATTCAACCTTCCAGTCAATTTTCATATGTTTTATACTAGTTATGCAGATAACCCCGAATTGAACATCGAATGTCAGTTAGTTGCTTTTGGTTTACATTAACAGTTGGTATTGGTTGACTGATTACATTGACGTCTGCGTCCACACTTACATGTTGGTCTGAACATGAGGTTATAGTTTTACGACTTAGTTTCATTTAAGAAGAATTTCAAAGTTGTTTCACCGGGTGAATCAAAACTTGAACATTATCCAAGGCATGCTTTCTGAGTTTATGGTCTGTATTTTGCAACTGCCTTCTGGACTGAACATGCTGTCAGATATGGCTGAACTATACCCAATGGAAGCTACAATTGCTCCGTTCTCAAAGGACTGAAATAACATTAATTGATTTGAAATAATCTAGATTCCAAAGATAACATTGCTATCAACAAGCAACTTTATTATTGAGTGTCCCTTAGTACCTATCAAATTTGTGTAAGCCGATTAGTATAAGCCGATTACATGATTTGTGATGTCATTTCAAACACGTGCCTTGGAAGGCATGGTGCGTGCCTCAGTGACAGATTGCATTTCGAGTGTGGATCAGATGGCAAATACCTCAATCTACTTATATGCACAACCACCAATGGGAGAGGTGCGTTCTCTGGAGTGACTACCATCTGCAACCTCTCTTGGGCAGGCCATATCCCCAACTTTGACCTGAAGGCTGGTTGACACCCTGGGATATTCCCAGAGCCAAGTTGTTATTCTGAAGCATTCACAGTTCAATGCAGTGAATGAGGCTTTCATCCAAAGTAAGAGGAAATATATATATATATATATATATATATATATATATATATATATACAAATATACCAGCGATACCCGTGCACATGCACGGGATAGCATTACAACATAGCTGGTAACAGACGACAGACCGTACAAGGAGAATGACAAAAATACGCATTGTGCAAAATGCCAGTGGTACTATGGAACGCCAAGACTTCCCATACATTGTCGGCATGTCCGCTAAGTGCCACAGCAATTTCATAGGGATCGTGTGGCGGCGAGCCGAGTTTTTAGTGTGCAAGCTTGGTATTATAAGAGATATATACAAATATATGCATATACAAATATATATATATATATATATATATATATATATATATAAATCAATATATATGAATATATAAATATATATATATATATATATACAGTAGACGAGGCGCAAGTCGTCACCATCGGGACCGAAAAAAAAAAGAGACGACTTAGAAATGTGACGACTTGCGCGTATGTGAACATTCATGATGACTGTGGGGTGAAGGATGAAGTCGCGCGTGGCCTGGACACGTATGTGTGAGAGCCGGCTATTGTACCAAAAGGAAAACACAATCCTCGGGGCAGAGGTGGGCGTTCATTGGCGAGTTGGAAAGTGATCAAGCAAAGATGGAATTCATGAATCAGTTTATCAAAAGTAAAGATAAAAAACCAATGTCACCCGCAGGGTGACCCGTATCTTGCCAAAAGGTGACCACGTGTGACTTCTTCAAGGTCACACTGAGGTGAACAGAGCTGCGATCCACCAGGAGCGACTCCTTGAGGAATATCTGCCTACGAGAGATTCCGATGATAATCGTTCTACAGAGTAACCATGAAAAATATGCGTTTGCCTCATAAAGTCACCAAATGACGTCATAATGTCTCAAGCTTGACATATCTAGAAAGCACTCATCGAGGTGTTCAATTTGAGGTGCTACACGATATGGTTCCTAAAACTTGAAAATTTGACCTTGGGGTCAAATATGTTTGACCTGAGGCGCGAACCATGAAGGTCAAGGCCAATCGCCACCAGACATTAATCAGCTGAGCGCCAGACCATGAACTATATTCCCATGAAGTTTGAAGACGATCTGATCAAAATTACTCAAAAAATAAGGGTTTCGTCGACTCCCCTGATTTGCGACAAAGTCACCTTGACCTTTGACCTTGACCTTCAAAATTTTATGTGCTGAAAGGGACCTCTATAGACCTCTGATATGCGAAGTTACAAAAATTTTCAATGATAACTGTGCTCTGCAGAGTGATTTATACGTGATAACAGACCAAAGAAAAAAAAAACATGTGAAGGTCAAGGCCAATCACCACCAAAAATTAATCAGCTGAGCGCCAGACCATGAACTATATTCCCATGAAGTTTGAAGACGATCCGATCAAAATTACTCAAAAAATAAGGGTTTCGTCGACTCCCCTGATTTGCGCCAAAGTGACCTTGACCTTTGACCTTGACCTTCAAAATTTTGTGCACTGAAAGGGACCTCTATAGGCCTCTGATATGCGAAGTTACAAAAATTTCCGATGATAACTGTGCTCTGCAGAATTTTTTATACGTGATTACAGACAAACAAAAAATAAAAATAAAAATAAAAAAAACATACAAGCAGACTAACATATCTTGCAAAAACTTCGTTTTGGCAAGATAATAATGAACAACTGTAAGACAACTCATATACCATCAGTGATGGTATGGTGACAAATTACGTGACACAGTCATCGTGGTGATGATTACCACTCAATGCCTATGTGTAAGTGAGTGCGGTAATGCATAAAACAAGCCAACATAAAACCATGATCGGACTTCAACACGAAGCTCGATCGATCCTTTACTCCTTCGCGAAGTTATCCGTTATGTTTGACTGCCTCAAACTCTTGGGCATCTGGTGCATGAGAAAGGACTCAAACCGGTCATTGTATTCCATGATGTTGTCTGGGCAATCCTCCACTGAAAGACAGTATCGGCCGAATCGGCCGAAACCGAATATTTTGCTGAGCCGACATTTGCCGAAACCAGATGTTGAGCGCGTCATCGACATCTTCAAAGGACACACATTTCACGCGTTTCACACTTACCACCGGCCTCGCGATCTTCTCCACTTGTCCAAACATCGTGCCCTTATTCTTCAAGACATCGTTCAATGTCTGCCATTTGATGTCCAACTTCTCAGCTGTGGCTGTTTTCTTCATCAGTGGGTTTGCCTCGCAAAACTGGATAATGTCGTATTTTTCTTGGTAGGTTTTAGTTGTAAGCTTACGCTTTGTCACCATTGTCCTGCCTGCAGTGCGATCAACGTGTGTATGCAGTTATAAATAGCCTATCACTGGCGATGTAAACCAATGAGCGAGCATCACGATTCCATGAAATCGGGCTTCTCACGAGGCAGCAGTTCCGTGTGACGAGTTAGGAGTGGTAATTTACTTGAGTTTCCATTGCGCGGGAACGGACAACATCTGACGACTTAGACGAAGTAACAACTTCGAGATGATGACTTACAGAGGGATGACCCTTTATTCAAAGGGATTTAACACGAGATAAATTCGGGACTTTTTGACGCTGCCGACTTCAGCGAAGTGACGAGTTACACGCTGCAGACTTACGCCTCATCTACTGTATATGTGTATATATATATATATATATATATATATATATATATATATATATATATATATATATATATATACATACACATCAGATGCAACAACTATATATATATATATATCAATGTGGAAGAATTACAGGCCCAGACCAGGAATAAAACTCAGGTCCTCTGGAAAACCATACCAGTGTTCTGCCATCTGAGCTCTCTGGGCAAACCACCAGAAAAGCAACGCAATTCTTCCACATATACAGGTGGCACTCTCTTTCCCCGACTGCTTCCGGGACACTCACTGCCAACCATAAAAGCGGCTAGTGCCTACTCTTGAGAGGGTTTTCCTCTTCTCGAGAGCAGGCCCTCAAGGAGTGTGGGAGTTTATTCCAAAGGCGGGAAAAAAGAGCGATAAAGAGTGAAGGTGAGCAGTGATTCGTGATTTTGGTAGTTTTACCAGAAAGGGGTTGCTGTAGGACCTTGAGCGCCCTGCGGAAATATAGTGGGGACAAATCGCAGACATAGCGTGGGGGGGGGGGGCGAGATTGGAGAGGAGATGGAAGAAGACAGAATAATGACAGAACTGCCTGCAGTGAGAGAGTGAGAGGCCCAAAGACTCAGCTTCATCGTGGGAGATATCCATGATCCCAAATGCCTTGGTTTCCACAGCGTGAAGCTGAGAAAGGTGAGAGGCAGGAGCACCAGCCCAGAGGGGAGAGCAGTACCCCATCAGGCTGCAGTCGAAAGCTTTATATGTGGTCAGGACCTCAGATGGGCCAAGGAAGGACTTTGCACAACGAAGGATGGAGGTTGGAGGCCAGGTTGGAAATGTCGCTTTACCAGGAAATATAATGGCAGATAGTGAGACGCAGAAGCTTGAATGAAAGGACTTCTTCCAGAGGATTGTTGAGAAAGTAGATGGAGGTGGGGGGGGGGGTTCCAAAAGGTCCTTTCGGACAGACATAGTGAGAGTGTGAGATTTGTCAGGATTGAAAGACATGTTCCACATATTCGACCAGTTTGTGATATTACCAGATCTGCAGAGAGTGAAGAAGCAGCTTCTTGCCGGTCTGAGGGATGACAGATGATACAGCAGAGGGTGGAGTCATCAGCAAAGAGATAAAGAGGATTTTCCAGAGAGTTGGAGAGATCATTGATGAAAACCAGAAAAGGAACAGAGACCAGAACGTGACCTTGAGGAACTCCAGCCTGGACAGGAAGAGGGGATGAGAGAACTTCATTTCTGGCCACACGTTCACTGCGACAGGAGAAGATGTCTGCGAGCCATGAGTGGAGATGGCCTTGAATATGATATGAAGAGAGTTTGGTGAACAGAGCAGGGTGTCAGACCGTGTCAAAAGCACATGATATGTCTAGGGATATGGCTCTGATTTCATGTCTGGCAATGAGGACCACCATCCATTGTTGGTATATCAGAAGCAGCAAGCACATCCAGGGTGGAGTGACATGGTCTGAAACCAAATTGATGATCGGAAATAAGGCCATTGGAGAAGAGGAAGGATTCAATGTCTGAAGCAATTATGGATTCCATAACCCTGCTGATGATTGAGAGAAGGCTGATTAGTTTGTAGTTGCAGGGATCTGTTTTTGCACCCTTATTATGCAGGGCAGTAATGTTTGCTGATTTCCAAGCAGATGGCAGATAACCTTGAGCAAATGAGAGGGTGAATGGAACAGAGAGAGGGTGAGTAAGAGCAGAGAAGCAGGTTTTTAGGACACGTGTGCTGATGCCGTCTAGACCGGTTGCAGAATCTGAGTCGAGGTTTGACAGCAAGCTCTCCACTTTGTCAGAAGAAAAGGACACAGAGTCCAAGGACACAGGTGCGACTGGGTAAGGTGTGTCCAGAAACTATGGGTTTCGGACACAAGATTTATATGCAAACACAGAGTTTAGGCATTCAGCCTTTTCACGTACGGTGTCGGCAGTGCGGCCATTTGAGGTGAGGGAGAGGATGGAGGAGGAGCATACACCAGAAACAGATTTGATTATACGCCACCAGGATTTGCAGGAGGGAGCGAGGTTTAAGAATTCAGACTTGAGATTAGAAAGATGTTGTTTTCTGGCTCTCCTGAGGGTAGATACACAGTTGTTCTGAGCTTTATGGAAGGAAATGAGATTACCCTCAGTTGGGTTTGCTTTCCATGAGGCAAAGAGAAGTTGTTTCAGGACAACTGCCTCACCACAAGCTTCAGTGAACCAAGGGCGGGAGGAAGGGTAGGCCAACTGAAGACGAGAGAGGATAAATCTGTGCATGAGGAAGAGCAAGTTTCTCTGAAAGAATTCCCAGGACAAGTTGATGTTGGAGAAAGTAGCGATTTGAAACCATCTCGAAGTTTGATGGCTGCTTGAAGACCCTGTCAGTCAGCCTGAGTGAAATGCCAGAATCGACGGCGCGGAGGTGGTTCTCCAATAACAGCCAGACATATGTCGACTTTGACAAGCATGTGGTCAGAAGAACTGATTGGAACGGGGGAAGAACAGCAGATATTTTCCAGGAAATTTGTCAAAATCAGATCCATAAGAGATGGAGTACCATTGGTTGAGATTCCTTGTTGGGAAGTTGACTGATTGAGTCAGTCCCAATGAGTCACAGAAGTCTTTTGCTGAAATGCCATGACAGGTGAGAGAGGTACCCACACCCAGCCAACTGGCATGATGACAATTGAAGTCACCACATATGAGGAAGAGAGAGTTTGAATGAGAGGATCGGAGTTGGCCCATGTTTTCAGATAGTGAGGTTTAAGTGGAGTCATCACTGTTTGGTGGACAGAACAACACACATATAAACATGAGGTGGGAGTGGAGGGGAAGCCGTAAGCAGAGGTATTCTTGGGGGTGTGGGGAGTGAGATCAGTTCATCGAGAGTGAGGAAGAGTTTTTGATGAAGAGAGCAACTCCTCCACCATGACGAGGCTCAGGTCTGTCATTCCAGAGGAGGCAGTAACCAAGGAGAGATACGAGGGAGTCAGGCACATCTTGAAGGAGAAAGGTTTCTGTTCGGCAGATTATGTCTTGTTTGTGAGTGTGATTATGTCTGTGTGGAAAAATGTCAGGTTTGAGCAAAGGTCCCCGATTTTTGAAGTCGACACTGTTAAGGAAGAGGGAGGGAGGAGGCTTTACGTGCAGCGGAGGGGAGGGGAAGGGTAGGATGACAGAGGAAGGGGGAGGTAAGTAAGAGTTGTTGAAAGAGTGTGGGGGATTGCAGAAGAGCTTGGGGAGAGGGCCGGATGAGGAGGAGAAAAGGCTCTGTCATTCTGGGTTAAGGTGCAGTGGGGAGTAATAAGAGAGAATATGAGATGGCAGTTGAGGATTTGAGGAGGTGGAGTGATGAGATGGAGGTGGGAAGACAGGGGAAGGAGGAAGTTTTGTGGATGTGAGGGAGGGGAACTTTGAGAATGGTGAGGGGGGGGGTGATTGGAGAGAGTTGTGCGAGAAAGGTGAGGGGGGAGTTTTTAAGAAAGGTGAGAGGGAATCTTGGAGGGGGAAGAGTGTGATGGTTGCTTTGAGAGGGAGGAGTGAGAGGAGTGAATTGGCACTGAAGTTGGAAAAAAAAAGAATGATTGAAGGAAAACGATCATGCATGGCAAAACTGGGTTTTTATTTTTCGTTCAGAGATGTGATTAAAGACATTTCTTGATGGATGAAATAAAGGTGAATCAAGAGAATGGAGAGAAGAAACGTTGTAACAGTTGGCCATTTTAGACAAGGTATGAGGGAAAGGTCGAATTGAGAGCAGTCTGATGAAATAGAAAAAAAGTTGTGAATTATGATAGAGTAATGAGAACCCGACGCGTGAAAGAGGAATAAGAAGCATTATAAGAGACCGTTTTTGTTATTATTGTTAATATTATTATTACAATTTTTTTTTCTTTTTTTGATGAAGATTGCATGACATTAGTCAAAGCAAAGGTTGAAGAAAAATCGGAAGGTGAATGGTGAATTTAGATGAGCAAACGCAGTGAGTCGAAAAAAATTCCAACAGAAACACGTGGTTGCGGGAGGTGTATCATTAAAAGTGAATTTTATTCTTATTATTTTAATAAGGATTGCGTAAGATTCAGAAAAGGAAAAGTTTAAGTGAAATCATGGAGGTGTCTGGTGAATTTGGATCAGTAAACGCAGAGTGAAGCTGATGGATCGATGAAAAGTACCAGGAAGAGGGAAGAGAGGCGCGTGGTTTCGGGAGGTGTATGGTTCGAAAGGATTCTTAGGGGAATGTTTTTTTTATGGATTTTTAAAGATTAGGTAAGATTAGGGAATGGAAGGATGTAGCAAGAAATTGTGAAGGTAATGGTGAGTGGGTCAGCTCAAATAGAAGGAAGATGGTGTGCCAGCAGGAGGAGGAGGAGGAGGAGGGGGAAGAAGAGGAAGAAGGATCAGTACTCTTGGGTATGGAGGGAGAAATAGATTTTTTTTTGTTTGTTTGTTTGGTTTTTTTATTTCAAGACAAGAAACAGAGGGTATAGTTGAGAGGGATAGATGGAGGGCAGTGGGAAAAGTGGGGAAAATAGGAATTGATGGTAATAGGGAGAGAACACAAATAAAACGATCGTACACCAAGACGGGAAAGACAGGGTAGGTCTCAAAGAAACCTGATAAGACAACATCAACTAAAACTCACAAAACAGCACAATTTTTGAAACAAATCCGAACTCGGGACACACCGTAAACATGTAGGAACGAAAATAAACAGTTAAAACACGACAAATATCGACCGGAAACTTAACTTTGACAAAGTCGGCAGAGACCCCGAGAGAAACAGCCATAGCCTCAAAATCTAGAATCGGAAGGATTAAAAAACAAAATAGATCAAAGAAAAAAAACTAATAGATCGCTGGTGTGTTCTCCTTCAATCTATTTATTTTTTATCCTAAAAGTTTTCAACTTGCAATATAGCTTATGAATTATGTTGTTATAATTTATAAACTTAATTTTGCACACTTAAATTTTGAAATCACAGTATATCAAAATTAAAATGGAAGAATCCTATCAACACCAGACAGGAAAACTTCCATAAAAAGCCTCTGTTGTGCTGGTATGCTTTTGAGCTTTCTGAGCATCTTTGAAGTACGCATTTAGTTGTATTCTTTACCACGCATGAGTTCCTGCATACCAGTTATCCAGTTATGTGAACCGCTGTGTATACATATACATACATACATCACGTATAAAGCTCTTTCTAACCACTGACTGATATTAAAGATTGGTACCTTCCAGGTGATGTAGAAAGCTGAAATTTTGTGTGCCGATGGACATTAAAGCCAGGACACCAGAAAAAAAAAAAATCACAGAATCGTCGGACAACACCCACAAATAAAAATACAAATAAATGAAAAAAAAAGAAAAAATGCAGGTGAATGACCCAAGACAATGGTTGTGTGCCGACGGACATCAAAGCCGATACACCAGGAAAAAAAAAAATCACAGAACTGTTGGACAACATCCAGAAATGAAAATATAAATACAGGTAAATGAAAAAAATAAATGAAAAAAAAATTGCAGGTGAGCGACCCAAACAATGGGGAAGCATGGTTCGTATGCTTACACAATGTGTAAGCACAACCTGCGAATATATACATTCATATTATATATATATATATATATATATATATATATATATATATATACATATATATACATATATATATATATATATATATATATATATATATATATATATACATATATATATATATATATATATATATACATATATATACATATATACATATATATACATATATATATATATATGTACATATATATATACATATATATATATATATATACATATATATATATACACATATATATATATACATATATATATATATATATATATATGTACATATATATATATATACATATATATATATATATATATATGTAAATATATATATATACATATATATATATATATACATATATATATGTAAATATATATATATATACATATATATACATATATATACATATATATACATATATATATATACATATATATACATATATATACATATATATACATACATATATATATATATATACATATATACATATATATACATATATATACATACATATATATATACATATATACATATATATATATACATATATACATATATATACATATATATATATATATATATAAACATAAACACATATATACATTCTTGACTGGTGCAGCTCCTTCTCATATTGTTCTCCTGTGGTGGCTCAATCCCAGGTCATCAGAGTTATTGCCCGTCTTGGCAAGGAGGCACAGTTTCCGAATCCGTTTCTCACGAACCACAGTCAGGTTTAGCATCTCGCAATTATTTTACCACAGGTATCCACCAGCTCTCATTTCCCCTCTACTCAACCTCCACCACTCCAAGTCACGCACGAACGAACACACACACACACACACACACCTACCTTTTAGTCCTTCATTCAACATTTCTCTCATCTGTGGAAACAGCTCCCCATGTCTGTTGTCTCATGCTCATTTCCTCCAATCCTTCAATGACTGCTACACAACACCAGCTCACGGTATCTCCCGTATCAAACATCGAGCTTTTCCACACTTGCTGATCTCTACATGTAATACTGCCTGCAACTGCCATTATAATACCATGGTACATCTGTGTGGTGTATTCCTGTATTGCCCCCCCCCCCACCGACAACCCTCAGCCTTTTTATCAGTCTGTTAACCCATCAACATTGTCGTTTAGCTCCATCACTGGACCATGATTTGTTTCGAGAAAACAATTGCAGGTCATGTCTGTGATAGAAGCAGAAAAACTTGACCAAGGAGTCTTTGAGTAAGAATACAGATCATAAAGTTTGATGAGAATGGTTTGATGGGTCACATGTTCGAGTGCAGTCTCTTGTGACACATTCCTCTGGGAGGGCATTTAAGAAGTAAATGCATATGGCCAATGTTAATCTTTGTGGAAAGGCATGATGTGGCTGAAACATTGGATTGAGCCTTCCCTACAGTTTTGGCAAAAACAACTCGAGTTGGTTGTGTTTTTCAGTTTGTACGACATGAGTCTTCAATTTTGACAATTATGGATTGTTAAAACTACAAAGAGTTTTTGGTGATATACCAGTCAGGTAACTGTTCGACTCTTCAACATATTAGAAACGTTATAAAGATGGAAAATGGAATCGTAACAGCAAAATACCAAGGGTGGTGCCCAGCATTACATTTGTCTCTCTTGGATTCTGTGGAATCAAGAGCTCTCAACATTATTGGAATCTGCTACGACGATGCAGCACAACTTCTATTGTTTTCACAACGCAGGCAGGTCGGTGGTCCCTCTGTTTTTTAATCACCTCTTCTCCGATCTCTGTCTCTGTCTTCTCTTAATTTTCTGACCCTCCCCAGCAACTCCAGGATGCACATGTTCTTTCAGGAACCACTTCCTGGTTAAATTTCCAAAATCCAGGCTGACTGGGCATCTCAACTCCTTTGTTTCTCCCTTCTGCCATCTATGGAACTGCCTTTCAGAGGCCGTTCTTTCCCACTTTCCCCTCCAGAGCTTCAGCGAGGCAGTGCTCCACCATCCTGACCCATGGTCTTTATTACCCCCATTAACCCTTCTAACCAAACCTCATTATATATTAAAATATATATGTATATATATATATATACACATATATATATATATCTGAAGACCACAAGGGGAAAACCAGAGATGTCACTTTTTACAAATTTCAGGGTTATTGCACCTGCCAATAGTTGGCAACATAAGGTTTCCTCTCACAATATTACTTTAACAAATAACCAGGGGTGTCACATATTTATATGGTATAATGTTTAGCCGTGCAATGAAAAACAAGTGTTGTCAAAGCTGAACAAGTAGAAACCCAGAGTTGTCAGTACTTTACTCCTGGTTACCTCCCTTTCATTCATGTTAACTGTTCCACCATAATATTCGGAGTTGAGAAACTAAAAAATGAAAGGTTGTAAAACTTTCACAGCATAAACTCTGAGCACTACAATAGCCTATTTGGTTACATCATGGGCTCCGTAGTTGGTGCATATCGTGGTTCAAGCCTGGTCAAACCTTTATTGTGACTTTTATGGGACCCACGCCGTGGCTTAATGGTTAGCGCGTCCGAGTACCCATCCTCATTGGATGTACCCACCGCCCAATCAACCTGCTTAGGTACATGAGGGAGTCACATGAGGTGACTTCGGCTATCGCGGGGGTGGTTTATCCTTGGTTTCCTCCCGGTTTTCCATCATATTAAGTAGTACGGAGTAAGAAATGGAGAATCCGTCGTCATATAAGCGAAATACCCTTGAGTATGGCATTGAACACCAATCAAACAAAAAAACAATGACCGTTTAATGTTGAAAAAAATAATCTGTGATCACCAAAGTCATGTAATGTATGCTAATAACCAACAAGCATGAATTTGCTACACATCCTGGGTTAAAATTGCATGGCAATTATTAAACAAGGGAATAACCAGTGATGTCAGTTTGAAACATTGATTCGTTATTTGCTCTTAAATTAAATAACACAGAAGCTTGGTTAATGCTACATGCTGAATTTGATCGGCCAATGATCACTCTTCCTTCTACTGGAAAAGAAATCTATACGAGTTATTAAACAGTCCACCAAAGTCTTGAAACTTTGTTTTTCAGTTTCTTCAAAATTGACTTATCCTGACATCTCCGGTTTTCCCCTTGTGGTCTTTATATATATATATATATATATATATATATATATATATGTATATATATGTATATATATATATATATATATATATATATATATATATATATATATATATATATATACACATACATATATACATATATATATACACATACATATATACATATATATATATATATATATATATATATATATATATATACACATACATATATACATATATACATATATCTCTATCTCTCGTGCTCTTGTGTTGCTCCGGTACCTCACTGTCAGTTCAACTTAATAATGAGTTACCTTCGAAGGAACTCTGATGAGGGAGGAGGCCATTTGGCCCATCAAAGCCGATGCTATTATTCCCAACTTATGATCGTTTGCCCATACTCTATCCTTTTTAAATGCTGGGCACAAAAGCAAGGAAGCAGCACATACATTTTGCACACTGCTCAAAAACAAACTTATGATTGTTCACCCATACTCCATCCTCCATCCTCAGGACCTACGGCTTTGTCTTTAAGTCTTTGATTACGACTCGGCCGGGCTTTGAACCGCCGATCTCCCAGACTCATGGTGGATGCTCTAACCATTACGCCACTGAGGCTTGTGCTCTTCCATGAGCCTCGCTGTTGTAAAGAAAAAAGCTGGAAATAAATTTGTACATGACAATTCACACGACGATGACTACTTTAATAATATCATGCTTACGTGAGCATAATATTATGGCTGGAAGGCCAGAATTACTAAATGAAAAAAAAAAAATCAATAAACTTCATCTTAAGTAAAATTAACGACTCTTTTGTGTGAAAGAATAACACTGAAGATACCATTTCTTCTTATAGTCATACCTGTGATGGGTGGTAACGTGGGCTCAACCATATTGCAGAAGTCTGTGTAGCAGCAGAGTACATTTGTGACCTGCACATCATGGTCGAAAGAGCTCACACACATGAAGGGTCGATCCACCGGCACGAGACGCTCATGAGCAATGCACTCGCGACTGTGCATGAGGTCGCCATGCCGATGCTTACGTTTCACCGATGCAAGGCATGCACCATCCGTCACACACGTATAATTGTTCAAATTGCAGTCGAGGCAGAAGCACTTGAGAGCTGTGGAATGGTGAAGAAGGAAAGGCACATTTTAGTCAACCAGTCAGTTGTGAAGTCAAGCTGTGTTGGCATCAAAAAGAATGAAAGCATTTTAAACTGCAGGTCATTAGACATTAGATAGCATAACACTTGGCCTCCTGGAACTCTTTTTAAAAAAGCTACTGGAAACTTCGCCTGCACTTGGCCAACAACTTGCAATATGCAAGTGCGACCCTCTCTATAACTCCAAGGAATCAATGAGCTGCACTTCCTGTCGGGTAAAATATCATGCGTTGCAGGAGAACATTTTAAAGCTGCGTGAAGACTTTTAAAAAGAAAATTTTGAGAAATATTTGTTTAAAATCCATTCAATTTACCCATTAATCCGCTCCCAAAATTTACATAATAAGCACGTGTGATAAATAGAAAACGCCGATTCGCAAAAATACATTCGGGTTTCAAGCATCGAAATGCAAAGCTAAATCGACAAAGGAAATTGTTCTTACGAGCTAAAGTTTAAAGAAAGTTTAGTTGTTATCGACATATGCGGGTTTCAGAAGGCGGAACGGAGCCATCCCAGGTCTCAAGTATCCGTGTGTGTGTGTGTGTGTGTGTGTGTGTGTGTGTGTGTGTGTGTGTGTGTGTGTGTGTGTGTGTGTGTGTGTGTGTGTGTGTGTGTGTGTGTGTGTGTTACACGTGTGTGCGTGCGTGTGCGTGCTGCCGCCACTGGTCGCCATCTCCACACGTGGTCCCACCGAAGCTCTGTTCCATCCATCCACGGCGGGAGTCACACTGCAGGAGGGAGTTAGCAAAAGGAAGTAATCCTCAGCGGTTGAGAGTTGACAAAGTGCACCAAGCTGTATGGCTAAGCCATGTCCCGGACGCCTCGACCTTCACAGAACTTGATATAGTCAGTACGGTCTTCAATCCCACCGAAGCCCGGTCACACTCATCATCAGAGGGATCGAGTCGATAAAGCCCTCTGAGCTGCAGTGCGAGTGTGTTTGTGTGTGTATGCGTGGGTGTCTGCGTGTTTCCTGAAACGCCGAGGGGCATGATGCAGACACGCTCGCTCACACCTCTCAAAGTCTGGTCTTACCCTTGTCTGTTCGCTGCTGCACCAATGGCTATGCACTCGCTCTATTAGAGGGGGCAGGGAGGAGTTGACCGATAACAGGGCGCTCTGGGCTATGAGAGTCCCAAGCTATCAAACTGAGAGAAGAGGAGAACTTTTATGGTCCTGGCTGTAAAGGAGAGATGAAGATCCTGGCTATGCGTCTTAGGATGAGACAAGTTCTGTGTTGCTGGCTGGACATCCTGGCTCGACCTCCCTCACTTTGCCATGAGACACGATCGTCCCACCTTATATAACCAGACCTCGAGCCCCCTTGCTGCATGGGTCTTGCGCATGCGCTCTCGCTGTCCCGGCTGTGCAACATAGCACACGTGACAACCAGGGTTGCAAAAACCCACATAGAATATCCATTTGTGACTGTGGTTAATGGTATGAAAGTACAAATGAGGTGATTTCAGTTGAAATACAGATGGGAGATGGGAGAAAGAGACAGACATGAGGATAAAGGGTGACGGAGAATCTAACTCTACAGTACATACAATTCTGGTCGATGATAATTGGGGTTTACAAACACTTGTGCTGATACTCGGTAGGATATAACTACTGAATAATTAACCCCACATTACTCCCACGTAATTTTTGCAACAATATTTCTGCTGGCTCTAATATTAGATGGGATCCAGATTTGAAAACAAACCTGGTGTTGGCTTGGGATCCCAGGGTCCTGAGTTCAAGCCCCGTTGGCTGCTGAATTAACACCAGGGGGTTGACTCAGCCTGTCATCCTTCCGAGGTCGGCGAAATGAGTGCCAGTGTACTGGTCCCGGTGTATGCCCCGGTTGAAATAGGTGTACCATATCCCTGTGTGTCGTAAGAGGCGACCAGGGTTGGCGTCAGGAAGGGCATCCGGCATAAAACATTGCCTCAAGAAAAAGCCAAACCCCTGCACAGCAGGGAAAAATGGCTGTAAAAAACGGTCATTTTATATTATCCAGATTTGAAAACAAATATTTCAGGTGTTTTGCTATTTTATTGACGAGTTGTGCCTTGGAGCAATCTAACAATAGCCGAACAAGTTTCACTGCTTTTGTGAAACTCGTTCAACATGCACTGACCATCACGCCTCCACTGAATGCCATAACACCTGCGCCTTTATCCACATTGGCAAACAGTCTGCGACTGTGCTGCAATGACAGATTTACTGTGCTTTGTGGATCATGTCGCATCACATTATCAATTTAATCATGTCTGGTTCAAGGCAACACTTCATCCGATCAGGTGAACACGCACTAACAAAGTAAATACTGACACTACTTCTAAGAAGATGTCCAATCGTAAAGGTGCACCTCCATTACTGCAGGCCTGCTTCATTACCTCCGCCACCGAAGGTGAAGGGGGTTGTGTTTTCACCCCTTTCTGTGTTTGCTTGTCTATTTGTTTGTGTGCAGGATATCTCAAAAAGTTGTGGACGGATCCGGATGAAATTTTGTGGTTCGGTTGGCTGTGTCACAAGGACGAACTGATTAGATTTTGGTGAAGATCCGGATCCGGCTACTTGAATTCTTTCAGCGATTGTTCACCATTGAGAGATAGGTCCAAAAACGATAGATAGCACGATATCTCAAAAGGTTGTGGACAGATTCGGATGAAACTTGGTGGGCACGCTGGGCGTGTTGCAAGGACAAGTTGATTCGATTTTGGTGAAGATCCGGATCTGGATCTAGATAGTATAATTATTTAATTTCGAGGTGATTCTTCACCATTGAGAGATGGGGGCCATAGACGATATAGCACTGTATAGCATATTTCAAAAAAATGTATTGGGCCCGATATGTTCTCGTGGATCAGGCATTACGTGGCGGAGGTATGCGCTCCACCGAGTACCCTTCCAGTTTTATTTTGCATTTCAATGAAGATGTTCTGTGGATCATTCAATTCAACTCAATGGCCTTTCGTTTGGCAAGATAGAGGAGTGCACATCCTTGGAAGACAAAAAAAAAGAAGATATTTGAAAGTTTGAATGGTATCGGTATAAAATATCCTTAACAGCATGACTCAGCAAGCATTTTAAGGCTGTGCTGAATGGAAGCGTTACATAATTGTTCATTTGGAATTTTCAAGCAAATCAGCAAACTAGATTTCGTTGGAAAGCATAAAGGCCCATCGATGCAAGAGACACACAAAAGGAATTTCCCTACATGCACAACAGAGGACGCCGGCTTAAACCCAGGCGAGATAGGCCGGAGGCGAGTGCGCATACCTCTAAGCTATCCTGCAAGCCCCTCTCAACAAGCTTCAATCTTCTCCTCCCTCTCCATTTCTCCCAACTCCTCCCCTTCCTTTTCTTCAGTTATTCGCCACCTTCAGCCCTCCACTCTCCTCCACCCCCTGCTTGAGTCATATGTAAATGGCCCAAAACTGAACAGAAGTGACCACTTTTCATTTCGGTATTTACAACCTTGTGACCTAGGGAGTCCATTTCAAGCAGGATCGATTATTCTCCTTTTTTTTTTTTTACCCGTAAAGGTCATTTTGTTTACGAAAGAAAGAACAATGTGTCTCAGTGGGATAATGGCAAATGTGCGAGGAATGGGATGGGGATTGGGGGTTTACCAAATGATCAATCTCTCCATAGAACAGGATTCGAGCACAAACCATTAATCTCCACATATTCCACTGGCCGTGCCGATATGATCATCCAGGTACATTATTGTTGTTCAACTTGATTTTGCAGAAGACTCATCGGCCTGAGGTTGAGGGTATCAATGGACTGGAACAACCCGCTTTTAAAAAAGAGGACTTGTAAATGTTTCACACTCACAAACACCAAAAACGGCTGTGATATAAATTTACTGCCCGTTAAAAACAAAAACTTCCAAAGTGGTCACAAAATTGTCAAAAGCACAAGATTTTCCAGAAGTGGGAACGTAGTAGTAGTAGTAGTAGTAGTAGTAGTAGTAGTAGTAGTAGTAGTAGTAGTAGTAGTAGTAGTAGTAGTAGTAGTAGTAGTAGTAGTAGTAGTAGTAGTAGTAGTAGTAGTAGTAGTAGTCGTGGCTACGAACTGAAGGCTTTTGCTTCATACAGATGGCCATTATCAACAAAAGCCCGGCAAGCCGGTCACGTTGCACCCTTTGCCCCACGGCAGATGCAGTGATGTGACGTGAGAAGCATTGTTTACAGGCTTTGGGCAGCCTCCATCAAGGCAGTGCTTTTCAAGGCGAGGATAAAGGAAGGGCTGGTGAGGGAGCAGTTGGTATGGAGATGGAAGGAGACCGGCCATCCATCAAAACCTGTCAGGGATGTGCTTTTTAGTACACACCCTTGAGGCGTAATTGCACCTTTGACCTTTCCAGTTTTACGGGCTTTCAAATGGCTGCCGGGGTGGAACTGCAGTACAAAAGTGGCTTTGAGATCCCAGCAGAGAAAACAAAGTTGAGGGAGAAAGCAAATGAGAAAGGTCAGCATTAAATAAGGCATTGTGAAGAGGAGGAGAAGAAGAAATATTGTCCAAGAAAAAGAAAAACCTTTACTATCACAACTTACACTAACACTGCAAATTTCAGACACACGATCATCTCAATGATGGTATTGCTTTAATGGTTCGGGTGGTGGGCTTGGGATCCAAGGATCCCGAGTTCAAATCCAGCTCAGCTGTTGAATTAATACCAGGTGGGGTAGACTGCTTGTCGTCCTTCCGAGGTCGGCAAAATGAGTGCCAGCTTGCTGATTTCCTGCGACGGAGTGGTGACCCGTCCAGGATTGTGCCTAATAGCCAAGGAGACGGCTTAGGCAGCACCAACGCTCCGCACAGAGTATGGTCCCAATGGATGGATGGATGGATCATCTCAACCTGAGTATTCCTTCCAGGTAGCCTGGTATCGAGAGTTGCATGCTTTCAAGGCTATCTGAAAATATACACAAAAATGACATGATGTTGCTCACCCTGCATATCTCCGCTCACACCACCCTTCCCATGAGTATGTAAAATAGAATAAAAAAGGAGAAGGAAGGTTTTCTTTAAGCTTTAAGCCAATTTAGTCTTTCGGAGTCTTTAGGCCAAACGCCGTGTGCCTTACACTGTGCTTTAAACCAGTTCTCTAGCTTAGAAATAACTTTGAAAAGTTGCACCCCAATGAAGAATAATTTGGTTCTAAGGCTAAAACATTGAAAATTGACACATTTGTTGCAGAATCTCCATTGTGTTGTGCGTGTGGAGCAATAGTGGCAGCTTGTAGACCAGGTTTAAACGCAGCCGTCCAATACAAGGTAAATGATACAATTGCTCGAATGAAGCTTGTGAATCTTCACATACTTATCAGGTGATGAAGCAGGTCTTGAACAATATAGCAGCACATTGGGTGCTGGCTTGGTTGCACTAGTTCCCTTACAAAAACATCTATCGAAACAGAAGCTCCTGTATTAATACATCTATCACAAGAAAACAACAACTAGAACGGCATTCGGTGGAGCGCATACCTCCATCAGGCTGAACGGTTTATGATAGGTCGGATCCCGATCTAGATCTTCACCAAAATCGAATCAATTCGTCCTTGTCCCATGCCCAAAGTGTCCACTAAATTTCGTCCAAATCTGTCCATAACCTTTTGAGATATCTTCCTCACAGACAGAGAGACAAAGATAGACTCAAAAAATAGGACCACTGGACATGTCGCTTATCTGGGCCCTGGCCTCATGTTGTAACCCAAATTTGGTAGCATTCTGACAAGGAAGATTTTTGAAGGAATTTACACCATTTTCCCAAACATTTACAAAGTCCTCCATTTTGACACACTTCCGGTCATGTTATCAGAATGACTTCCACAATGTAACATCTCTACCTTGGCCTAATGTTGTAACCTCAATTTAGTCGCATTCTGACTGATGGGTCTGGAGAAGAAGGTTTTTGAAGAAATTTACCCAGTCGGCCATTTTGACCTCCTTAAAAGTCATGCGACTGGAATGAGCTTTGCAATTCCTGTTACCAGGCAGGACGGGAACAGTGCTGCGAAATTTCAGCCGGATCAGTCCAGCAGTTCGGCTGGAGAAATCGAAATAGGAGACGGACGGACGACTCACAATGACAACACCATCCATCCATCCATTGGGACCACACTGTGCAGAGCGTTGGTGCTGCTTAAGCAGTCTCCTTGGCTGTTGGACACAATCCTGACAGGTCGCCACTCCGACACGGGATATCAGCAAGCTGGTACCCATTTTGCTGACCTCGGAAGGATGACAGGCTGAGTCAACCCCACCTGGTATTAATTCAACATCCGAGTGGAATTTTAACTCAGTATCCTCGGATCCCAAACTATTAAGTCAACACCAGGCATATTCCAGATAAGCTAATAAAAACGGGGGAAGGTGTAGAAAAAAAATTATTGAAGCTTACCACCATTGATGGAAGTTTACCACCATTAGATTATTGGAATGTGAGTCTTTTACACCACCTTATTAAACACATGATTAGTTATTTATGCCTGGTGTTGGCTTGATGGTTAGGGTGGTGGGCTTGGAATCCAAGGATCCTGAGTTCAAACCCCCCTTGGCTGTTTAATTAATACCAGGTGGGGTTGACTGCCTGTCATCCTTCCGTGGTTGGCAAAATGAGTATCAGCGTGCTGGTATCCTGTGTTGGAGTGGCGACCCGTCCTGGATTGTGCCCAATAGCCAAGGAGACTGCTTAGGCAGCACCAACGCTCTGCACAGATTACGGTCCCAATATATGGATGGATTAGTTATTTGTGCCCTTTATGATGTCCATAAAACAGTAAGTTTCCTGTTTGTAATGATTTTCAATTTTGATGGACTTCTCGACAAGCAGACAGAGTAAAAAAATATTATCTCGCTCCTCTTTGCACGTGTGCAATCAGGACGAATTCAGAGCTGAAGTACAACCAAACTTATAAAGGATTATATAAATAATTGACACCTCCCACATTCCTCGAGCTGAAGAAGCTACATTAAGTAACCCAAGAAGGCCTACATAAGGTAAGCACTTTTGCTGTTTCGACCCCTTCCCAGAGTTCCTTCACAACTATAAAGATGTTCACACATCGTATACACATGCGAATCCCAATGCTGCACACCCCCCCCAGCTACCGGACCAGCTTCATCACTTATTGGCGAATCATCAGCGATGGCACAGGCAGCAATGCATACCAATGAGGCCAACTATTAATGAGAAATGACCAACTCTTAATATATTGGTGGAACTGTAATAGTATATTTATTTTAATATTTTGTGATGTAAGCAAATTGCACAAAACAGAAAGAGCAGACTGCATATGTAATTGCTGGAAAAAAAAAAATTAAAAATGACCCGTCGACTGTGCCGTCATGGATTACAAAAGCAGGTTATGAAGCATGGCGTTTCACTCAATGAAGTTACACTTTCTCCACATTCCATAATCTTTTCTTCACTCAATATAATCGTACGAACAGAAAAAAAAAAGTTAAGATTAATGCTTTGCTTAAATAAATACACTTAGTTATAGAAATCGCAAATTTGTTAAAATTTTCAGATTTCACTGCAGATTTGGACACTTGTCCACCAGATCCGATTCTCAAATCCGACATAATATTTCGATTATACGCTTTAATTAGTCCGCGTTAGTCCGAGGGTGTCCAAGGATGCGCCTGATGAAGGATATAATTAAATAAGACCGTTAGTTCTCTTCAAAAGGGGTGTTGTAATTAACAAAAACACCCAATTTTCAGTCATGCTCTTCCTTGGAGTTTCGTTTGTACGCATGCAAAGTTTCAGGCTGCGAGGTTTCATGGTTTTGGAGTTATTGAGGAGACACACTGACATTTATTAGTTTCGATTCCCAGGGGTTCAGGGTGGGATTGGAGGGGGGTGCAAATTTTTATTGTATTGTGGGGCACTGCCATTGTGCAGCAGGTATTACGAGTCATTATATATATATATATATATATATATATATATATATATATATATATATATATATATATATATATATATATATATATCAATTATTTGCACGAAAACCATAGACATCCTCCCATGTGTTTGTGTGCGTTTGTTCGTTTGCTCGATTTATATGCACTTTTGAACCACTTGACGGAATGGATTGAAAACTGGTGGTCGTACTCAGGGTGAGCAAGAGTCGGTTTCAGGTGGTAAAAATAAAATAAAATTCATACACCCGGAAATGTGAACATTACGAGAACGAAACCCCTGAACGGAATGGGTCATAATGACGTCATAATAAAATACACAACATAGAGCACCTCGAGGACATGCTGCATCAATAGCAGTTCCAATGGGTTCCATTTCAATTGAGGACTGAACCCATGACCAGACAGTTCAGAGGAGTAATCAACAATTGCTCCCAATATATAGTTTTCTGAGCAACATGACAACCCAATTAATTGCCCTGTATCCTCAATGATGTATTAGTTAAAGCTCAACCAAACGTCGCGTGACACCTTTGTGTTGTAAAAGTAAAATTAGATGTATGTGGAAAAAAAAAAAACATTGCAGTTTACAGACTGTAGGCATGGTAACACATGTGCCATTCCCCAGCTCCTCGAGTTACGCAGCCACGAGTCAAGTCCAAGCCAAAAGTGCCACGAGTGCTGGCAAACACATCAAGGGAACAGCGAGGAATGACGATGAGTGGAATGTGGATTTGCATTTTGTTTGTTGATGCACATGTGCTTTCAAAACCAAATCAAGTTATACCAAAGACTCACAAAAAAAAAAATGCATGACCTGTACCAATAAAATTGAAGCATGGTATTGTATCCATCCATTGGGACCATACTCTGTGCAGAGCGTTGGCGCTGCCTAAGCAGTCTCCTTGGCTATTGGGCACAACCCTGGATGGGTCGCCACTCCGACATAGGATCCCAGCAAGCTGGTGCTCATTTTGCTGACCTCGGAAGGATGACAGGCAGAGTCAACCCCACCTGATATTAATTCAACAGCCGACCAGGATTTGAACTCAGGATCCCAAGCCCACCACGTAGTATTGTACAGCAACATTAAATTAATGTAACATCTGATTATATAAGTTATGGTTTGCATCTGGTTTTTATTTTTAGCCTTTTTCTCATTAAATATTTCTGACAATAACAGGAAGGTAGTCCTGCAGACATGTGCTAAAGGTGTTGTGTTTCGAAAAATGAGGACATGTGCTAAATGTTCTTTCCAAAAATAGTCAAAAATGATAAATGTGTTTTCATCCCTTTTAGCAGAGCAAGAATCTCGAGAGAGATGACTATTATGTGAGCAAGTGTATGTTCATTGTGATGAAAACAAATTTAACATTTAGATCGCTATCTCAGGAAAATAAATCAATGTGTAACCATGGAAACCAATGAGAAAACAGGGGCGGAGCCGACATCGTTCACAAGCTGCACGTGAACTTGCCCCCCCCACACACACACAACCCCCTCCTTACATCTATACATACACCCCCCCACCCCTACCCCTACCCCAATTCCCCACCAGCATCACTGACCAAGAGATTTTGTGAACGAGATGCTGAGCTGTGGCATTACATTTTGATTGTGTGTCTGTGTGTGTCTGTGTGTGTCTGTGTGTGTCTGTGTGTGTCTGTGTGTGTCTGTGTCTGTGTCTGTGTGTGTCTGTGTGTCTGTGTGTGTCTGTGTGTGTCTGTGTCTGTGTCTGTGTGTGTCTGTGTGTGTCTGTGTGTGTCTGTGTCTGTGTCTGTGTGTGTCTGTGTCTGTGTCTGTGTCTGTGTCTGTGTGTGTCTGTGTCTGTGTCTGTGTGTGTCTGTGTCTGTGTCTGTGTGTGTCTGTGTCTGTGTGTGTCTGTGTTTGTGTCTGTGTCTGTGTGTGTCTGTGTGTGTGTGTGTCTGTGTCTGTGTCTGTGTCTGTCTGTGTCTGTGTGTGTGTGTGTCTGTGTCTGTGTCTGTGTGTGTCTGTGTCTGTGTGTGTCTGTGTTTGTGTCTGTGTCTGTGTGTGTCTGTGTCTGTGTGTGTCTGTGTCTGTGTGTGTCTGTGTCTGTGTGTGTCTGTGTCTGTGTGTGTCTGTGTCTGTGTGTGTCTGTGTCTGTGTGTGTCTGTGTCTGTGTGTGTCTGTGTCTGTGTCTGTGTGTGTCTGTGTCTGTCTGTGTCTGTGTGTGTCTGTGTGTGTCTGTGTGTGTCTGTGTCTCTGTCTGTGTGTGTCTCTGTCTGTGTGTGTCTGTGTCTGTGTCTGTGTCTGTGTCTGTGTCTGTGTGTGTCTGTGTCTGTGTCTGTGTGTGTCTGTGTCTGTGTCTGTGTGTGTCTGTGTCTGTGTCTGTGTGTGTCTGTGTCTGTGTCTGTGTGTGTCTGTGTCTGTGTCTGTGTGTGTCTGTGTCTGTGTCTGTGTGTGTCTGTGTCTGTGTCTGTGTGTGTCTGTGTCTGTGTGTGTCTGTGTCTGTGTGTGTCTGTGTCTGTGTCTGTGTCTGTGTCTGTGTCTGTGTCTGTGTCTGTGTCAGTGTCTGTGTCTGTGTCTGTGTCTGTGTCTGTCTGTGTGTCTGTGTGTCTGTGTGTCTGTGTGTCTGTGTGTCTGTGTGTCTGTGTGTCTGTGTGTCTGTGTGTCTGTGTGTCTGTGTGTCTGTGTGTCTGTGTGTCTGTGTGTCTGTGTGTCTGTGTGTCTGTGTGTCTGTGTGTCTGTGTGTCTGTGTGTCTGTGTGTCTGTGTGTCTGTGTGTCTGTGTGTCTGTGTGTCTGTGTGTCTGTGTGTCTGTGTGTCTGTGTGTCTGTGTGTCTGTGTGTCTGTGTGTCTGTGTGTCTGTGTGTCTGTGTGTCTGTGTGTCTGTGGGTCTGTGTGTCTGTGTGTCTGTGTGTCTGTGTGTCTGTGTGTCTGTGTGTCTGTGTGTCTGTGTGTCTGTGTGTCTGTGTGTCTGTGTGTCTGTGTGTCTGTGTGTCTGTGTGTCTGTGTGTCTGTGTGTCTGTGTGTCTGTGTGTCTGTGTGTCTGTGTGTCTGTGTGTCTGTGTGTCTGTGTGTCTGTGTGTCTGTGTGTCTGTGTGTCTGTGTGTCTGTGTGTGTGTGTGTGTGGTTACATACATGTCCTGCTGTTTTAATGGTATACCCTCTATACTGTTTCTTGTAAAATATTTAAAACTCATGAAAATGATGTTTTCAAAGGAACTGGAAGGTGAAGCTGGAACAGTCCCCAGCTAAACTATCCTCCCCAAGGACTAACCATTCTCAGAGCATTAGTGTTTCTCAACAAGGTCAAATAACCTGGCTGGGGCCCGTTCTGAATTAGCCAATGGGAAGCATTTATCAAGATATCAGGTGTGTAAATGTGGAATGTGCAGGTAAATCTTGTCCTATTTTTTAACCACTCACAATCTAATTAAGTCTTCAGTAGCTGTTATCCTTAAATTAAGAAACTTTAGAGATAATCACATGTGAAAGCTCAAACAGTTCATTAAACTCGTGGCAAATGTGTGGAATGTGGAATGGGAGAACGAATGCACACGAGAGCAGCACAATAAATCCCAATAGAGCGAATGGTTGTATACTACACACTTATCATTTTACTTTAACGATGCTGGAAAAGCAAGAACTTCAGTGTTCAGGTTGCTGAAAATTTAAGGTAATGGCCGGACAAAGGATGGGATGGAAGACACATAATCACAAAATTACGTAAGCCGAAAGAACTTGATGCATTAAGGAATTAAGAACTCCATACCCGTGTGGATTAAATGAACGAATTAATGATAAATAGATACATCATCATTGTGAAAGTATAACTGCTTCCATTTTTAACACTTGGAGAAATTCTGAGAGCAGAAGAGTAAATAAGGGGCATCAACATCCGTTACAGAAACTCCAGAACAGATTGTAAATGATTGCTTAGATCCCAACAAATGAAGCATGTGTGGATTCATTAGCAGCAGTAAAATAAACAACAATTGAAGGAGATGCGGTAACATGATAACGGATAAGTTGGACATGATGATCAAGAGGAACTCCGAATGTAACACATGGAAGACATTCTGGATATGGCTTATACAATGTACAAAGAGAAACCAAAATAACTTTGTAATATAAAAGACAATGACATATTCAAGAGTCGGACACTTCGAAGAGCGCGTACCTCCGCCTCACAATGCCTGATCGACGAGAACATATTAGGCCCAATACATTTTTTAGATATCATGCTATATATCGTTTTTGGTCCTGTCTCTCAATGGTGAAGAATCACTTTCAAAATTTGAGTAGCCAGATCCTGATCTTCACCAAAATCTAATCAGTTAGTCTTTGTCACATACCCAACTTGCCCACCAAATTTCATCCAGATCCATCCACAACTTTTTGAGATATCTAACACACAAAGAGACAAACAGACAGAGAGGAGTAAAAAGCTCAAATGAGCTGAGATCCTCGTCCTCTTAATGATTACGTCATAAAAACGAATATGATGTCATTGTGATGCATCAGGTTTGCGAAAAATTATCTGTGCTAATGCCCGGCTCGATTCCCACAATCAAAATTCAAACAGCTTGCCGAGTTTCGGAGATAATGGTGAAGGCGATTTCCATTAGCGGCGATATTATGACGTCAACTTTTTTTCTTGGTAGAATTTCCAAAATCGGAGATGGTTACTGCCTGCGCGTGGGCTTTCTGCATATACATGGCAAGTTTCACGAAGATCCGATGAAAACTGTGGGTTGTGAAACAAAAAGTCAAAAAATAGGAATGACGTCATAAAAATTGATATGACGTCATAGTGATGTATCGTATGTGCGGTAATTTATCTCTGCTAATGCCCTGTTCAATTTCCGCAAACAGAATTCAAAAAGCTTGCCGAGTTTCGGAGATAATTTTTAGGCGATTTCCATTAGCGGAGATATTTTGACGTCATAACTTTTTTTTTCTAGGAGGAATTTTCAAAATTGGAGATGATTACTGTCTGCGCGGGATATTTTTACATATATATGTCAAGTTTCAGGAAGTTTCGATGAAAACTGTAGGCTGTGAAACAAAAAAGTCCACAAGAACAACAACGTGAGTAAGACTTAGAGATCCTCCACGAGGACCTAAAAACAAAACCTCTTTCCACCTTCGGTGGCAGAGGTAATTATGTTTCATAACACAAGGGAGAGGAGTATGATCAACAAAGAGAAAATACTACAATGGAAGGAAGGTGGAGAGCAAACATCCAGAAACACAACAGGAGAGAAACACAAAGTCCAGAAACATATTGTCTCATGTAGATAAATTAGGAATAATGTCGAAACAATTTTTTAAAATAAACTTTTTTTATTCATAACTGAAGAGATCAAACTAAACACTGTGAAAGTTGAAGGAGGTTACATGTCAGGAGTACCGGCAAAATACATGTACAAATCAAAATTCACTGGTTGTAATAGTATTCAGCCCCTGAGCTCAGTACTTGGTGGAAGAACCTTTTCAGCAATGACTGCTTCGAGTCTTTGTGGGTAGGTCTCCACCAGCTTTGTTCAGTGAGATGGTGAAATCTTTGCCCATTCTTCATGTGAAAATTGCTCTAGTTATATCAAGTTTGATGGGGATCGTCGATGGACTGCAATCTTCAAGTCTCGCTATTAAATGTTTAATTGGGTTCAAGTCAGGACTTTGAATGGGCTACTCAAGAACATTTATTTTCTTCTTATTCAGCCTCTCCAATGTAGCTTTAGCTTTGTGCTTCAGATCATTATCCTGCTGAAATGTGAATCTCCTACCCAGTTTCAGAATCATGGCTGACTCGAGCAGGTTTTCATCAAGGATTCTCCTGTACTTTGCACCGTCCATTGTCCCTTCTATCCTGACAAGCTTACCAGTCCCTGTTGATGAAAAGATGCTCCACAACATGATGTTGCCTCCAACATGCTTGACGGTAGAGATGGTGTTGACTGGGTGATGTGCAGTGTTCAGCTTGTGCCAGATGTAAAGCTTTGAATTTAGACCAAAAAGTTCAATTTGTGTCTTGTCTGACCACAAAACGATTTTCCACATGCCTGCAGTATCATTAAGATGCTTTTTGCAAACTCCATACGAGCTTTTGGAGACGTCTTTTTCAGTAATGGCTTCTTTCTTGCCACCTGTCCATAAAGGTCAGGTTTGTGAAGGGAACGGGATATTGTTGATTGATGAACACTGACTCTCATCTCGGACAGAGAGCCTTGCAGATCTTTCAATGTCATTGTTCGTATTTACGGTGACATCCCGAACCAGTTTCCTGCTTTCCCGTTTGCCGAGTTTGGATGGGCGACCTTATCTGGGTAGAGTTTGGGTGGTACAATACGTCTTCCACTTCTTGATGGATTTCATTGCACTCAAAGGAATAATGAGTGACTTTGAAAACTGCTTATAACCGTCTCCTGAGCAGTGCTTCTCCACCTCTTTATGTCTGGTTGACCAAGTGAGTTGCACCTCAAAAACTCCTTCGATAAGTGGAAGTTAAAGAACTGATTACATACAGGTGAAACTTATTACACTTGTTTTTTTTAACCTTTCAAACAAATAATTTGCTCCTGAAGTGATTTCACCTCAATTAGGGGTAATTCCAGCGTAACGGACGTAACATCGAGCCAAAAATTGCATCACTAATGTTGAAATTTTGAAAAGGTTGGCCATATTAAAGAGAGTTTCTTTATTACATATCGTAATTAGTCTCTATGGCTTTCTGATATTGGTACAAACCCCACTGTGTAGTCTACTACTAAAGCAATAAATCAACATTTAAGAGGCGTAACGGACGTAACATCAAAATGGACACAACTAAAACTGGCCAAAGCACAATTCTTAAATCCTGCGAAATAACGAATTTGTAGTATACCTTTCATTCACGGTAAGCAAACTAAGCATTAGTAGCATACTTTCTATATTCCAACGATATGATCTGTCTGTCGTTTGTTAAAATATTTTGAAAAGTTCACGGTAACGGACATAACTCAGCAATGTAACGGAAGTAACCCATGCGATCACATATTGGATAGTCAATGCTAGGGCGCATTTTATGATATCTATACAATCTCTTACATACATCAGCGAACATTTGGTTGTCTAACAGCTTGTATAAGCCTCATTGCTTGCATATGCCTCGTTGATGTTGATCTATAGGCACAGAGAGAAATGGACCAAATATGTTGATGAGTAGTTATAGCCTGATCCTATATCAGTAATATTCATCAACGAATACTACTTCGGATTAAAACATTCATCAAATAGCCATATTTTCGACAAAATGATAACAGACAGAATGACTTACCGTTGGAAGATGTTGAGGCAGTTCTTTCAAGATGGCCACCAAATCACGTGACATCATCCACGGAGTAAATATCGCATAAATTATGAAAATTCAGACCTAACTAACTAAACACCGTCCAACAGAAATCCTTTTGAAAAATACATTTTCAAATTTTATGCTTCATGTCCATTATTACGTGGAATTACCCTGAGGCAAAGGGTTTGAATCCTTCTGTAACTGAGAATCATCTGATTTTCTCTGTTAATCAAACATACTCACATTTTATCTGCATTTTTTTTAACTTTATCACTTTGGAGCAGTTTGTGAACTCTATATATTAAGTTTGGTTTGAAAGCATCATAAAATAATCTCAGGTGGCATTAAAATGTGAAAAGTTTGGAGAGGGGTGAATACTTTGCAGGCCACTCTAAATACAGGGATGGTTGAAAAACACCCGTCACTAGCCTGTGACTTCCTTTCATAAAACGGTGGAAGTTTTCATAAACAGCGGTAGTGCAAAGCGGAGGGGTAAGCAATTGGTTCACTCTATCTGTGTGGCTGTCAGTCTATGATGAAGGAACTACTTCATTTCAATGGAATTTCATATTTTGAACACTGTAGAATATGAATCAGACACAGTATAACACAAATCAGCTGCAGTTTAGCAGTAGCTCGGCTATGGATTTGGCAAAATTGTACAGCGTCTCGTCCCACGAGTGCATGCACACAGCAGGGTAAATCGATTGCTTCAGTCTGTTTGACTGACAGTCAAAATGAATTGAAAATAATTCCAAACAGAAAACACTGTTACGGTGGAGGGGTGGGGGTCGGCCGCCAACCGACCGCTCTGAACGGAGCCGCAAGTCGAGTCGGCCCGACCGATCGCCCAGAATATAGATCACCGCCCGGATAAGTCCGAGCGACGGGTCCTTGTACAAGAACCGAAATACGCCAATGGGCAGATCACGTGGGGTAGGGTCGATTGCCAATCTTCAATTTACCTAAATACCCACGTGATCCAACTACCGGGGTATTCCACCCTCAACGGATCTCGTACGGAACAAACCGCCGAGGCGAGCCTGTCCCATGCGCGATTCCGAGCGGCTTAATCGCCAAGAACCGTCGGTCCAAATGTCCCCCTTTTACAGCAAACCAACGGCTTTCTAACTCCCAACACACGAAATGCCCAGTAAATGAAAGACGACGCGACGAGCTGAAAACATTTAACAATTGGGGTATTTATTAATAATAATGGGGAACGAGGGAAACATGTAAGAGCAGAACTATACCAACTATACGAAATGCGATGCAAACATTTACAGCACACAAAGCACTTAATTTCCTACTTATTAGACGGGCCCACGGACACACACACCCAAGAAATGGTGGCAGAGGCCTTTAATAGTGAGCTCCAGCTCAGAGGACAGGTGAGCTGAAACCCAGAACCTATCTCGAACCTCTCCACCTCGTGTGGTCTTCAAGTTGTTCGGACCCGGGCTCCAGCAAGAGCGAGCTGGATCCAATCGCAGTGAGCCGCGATTCTTCCCGAGCTCCAGCGCATCCTCCCGCGCTTCTCAACATGTGCTGGTGAGACGACATGCCAATCCTTCTCGTCGATGCGCCGCTTCCCCGAGGAACCACCTCCAAGAAGAGGCCGATGAGTCGCACCAAGCCGGGAACCAAACGGAGAACAAAGAGCTCCACGAACAAAGAAGAAGAACCACCACCAGCAGCTCGAGCCGAGCAACCGGCTCAACTTTCTTCCAAAACAAAGCAGCTCGAAGCAAAAAGCTTCCGAAGGCCTCAACCCTAACCCAAGCCAAACAGGACCCGAAGGTCTGCTGAACAACTACTCTCTGCCGAAGCAAAAAGCTTACGACTCAAGAACAAAGAAAGGATCTCGTCCTTATCCTTCACCGCTCCCCCTTCCCCCGTGCCCGGCGTGACTCAAGCCCTCGTGAAACATCCCCCCGCTCAACCACGGGTGGGAGGGAGTTGTTGACATCATGAATCACGGGACGGCAGGGTTCTTCTTGCTCTTCACAGAAGAGGGGAGGGGGGGAGGGATGTCTCCATTGTTCGTTCCCTAACTATTAAATCGATCCGCAGCGCATCTAATCGATTTCTGAACATTTAAACAATGAAAGGTGAGCTATCTAGGGAACAAGCATTTATCGGCATAGCTGACTAAAGGAACCTGTATGTTGTGTGCAATCGAATTCCAAATTCGTAACAATACTATTTTTAGAGATGTCACAAAGGACACAAACAATAGGCAGGAATAGCATCATGTTAAAACACATGTTAAAACAAAATCATAACTAATTTAAGATGATAAAACAAACAATAGGCAGGAATAACTAATTTAATGTTAAATAAAGTGGTGTAAAAGATGGTGTATCCCAGATGGAAAAAAGGTGGTAAACTTCCGTTTCAATTGGTTTTTGAGGGGAAGGAGGGGGGTAAGCTTCATGTCCAGTGGTCCTATTTTTTTTCATGTTAAACCTTAAAGCCTCCAGTCACAGACTACGAGTCCTCATCGAGGCCAGGCCTGAAGTTAAAGAACAGCATTGATAGAAAAGTGAAGAAAGAGAGAATCGTCTCAGAGTTTTAAAGAAAATATAAATTTTAAAAAAATCTGCTTTTTGAAAAGGGGAAGGTCATAGCTATTTGGAAAGATATGAAAAGGTAAAGAATTCCAGAGTTTGGTAGTGGAGGTGAAGAAACCTTGTTTGGTTGTTTTTTGGAGATTCCATCCCCATGTATTTTTGCATTTAACAAAAAATGTTTTTTCCGATTTGTTAAATATGGCAAGGTGTGATAAATCAACCATACGCCTTATACATGGAGATTTACTGTATGTTCCGGATAAAGGGTACTTCCAGTTAAGGGGTGTTGTTAATTAATTAACGATGTCTATGCATGATGCTGCACCATAACCCTAACGAACCAGGGGTTAGCTATTCGGGTTCAGACGCACAAGAATTACACAAGTGAGATGAGACTAACCAAAGACAGGTTGTTGTGAAGGAATCCTTCATGGAGGTTGTTTCGTGACGTCAGCAGTTTGTGTGCCACCACCATATTTGAGTACCAAAAAAAAGAAAAGAAGAAAGGAATGTCCATTCACGATCAGTTAAGTTATTTGTGCTTTGCGTGCTTTCATGGCCAAACAATTGGGGTCGAAGGTCATCCCAAAGCTTGGGTATGTCGATACGTCAGACACTTTATCTAGTGAGCAATATTATAACACCACAGGTTTATCGGCAACACAGACGTGCATGAATTGCCGAATACAGCAAGGTCGAGAAGCGAGATGAACTTTCCAACCATATTATATCCAGATATAGTGAATCACCTTATATTTACTCAAAGTTTTTACACCCTGGAAGATGTGAAGGGATGGAAAAGTTTGGATGCCGACAACCAGTTGACCTGTGGCTGGATAAGTGATGTGGCTGTTTTTGTGAAAAATGGCCATCACGTTGTATGAGCAAAGGTAGCCATAAGTGAGATGGACTCAATTATGCTTATCTGCTCTGCCATCTCTTTCAATCCTCTCTGATGTTTATCCAGCCCCAAAGCTCTATTTTCTTTCACTAACTCTTTAAGAAAGATACCAACTAAACAAATAATGCGAGCAGACTGGACACCCAACTTAACATCCATCTGAGGGTTGACGCAACACCCTGCATGTGAAGTACCAATCGGACAGTTTGGTTGGGAATCAAACCAGGATGAGAGAGCTTGAAGGTAAGTATGCCACCTCTGATCCATCAACACACACACACACACACACACACACACACACACACACACACACACACACACACACACACACACACACACACACACACACACACACATTATCGTACATCACCATCACAGAAGTCCCACTAGACACCGCCCAGAGATGTCCGGAGAGTTGTATCGGGGAGGAGAGGGGAAGCGGTTTGGGAACAGGTAAGCATGAGGGGAAGGGAAGGGAGGACGTTTTCCTTCAATCGTCAAAAATAGTTGTGCCAGTGTTCGTGCCATTATTTAATTTCTGCACATGTTTCACAGGTAAAATGTGGGAAGCTCTAGAATCTCTTAACCTGAGCCAAATTTCAAATTGCAGAATTGAGCTTTTAAAGTCTCTGGACTCTGGGCACTGCAGCAATAAATTTAAATCTCTGGGCACTTCCGCAAAAATTAAATGTGGAAATTCAATTCTCCAGGCACTTCTGGATGTCTCTCCAGAAATGCCCGGACGTCTCCGGGCAGTGTTTAGTATGACCGTCATCACAGTGATTCTTGAGAAATAAATTAGGACTTTTTTTTTTAAAGACTACAAACTGCAGATGGGCTTAGAGGGTTGGGGCAGCAGGGGGTGGTTTATGGAAGGAAAAGGTTGAAGGTGTTGTTGAATGCCAGGAACTCGAAAGGTTGAATGCGAGGAGTTTGAAAGGAAAGGTGCAAGAGCTGAAAGATAAGGTGGATGGTGATGGAGTATGATGTTGTTAATGTAAGTGAGACATCGTTTCGTGAGGAATAAAACTGGAGGAATGGAATTTCAGAATGTGTAACAGCATTTACACTGATGGTGGTGTGAACAACCACACCTGTGTGTGGGAGAGGGAGAGGGGTAAAGAGAGAAAGAGAGAAAGAGAGAAAGAGAGAAAGAGAGAAAGAGAGAAAGAGAGAAAGAGAGAAAGAGAGAAAGAGAGAAAGAGAGAAAGAGAGAAAGAGAGAAAGAGAGAAAGAGAGAAAGAGAGAAAGAGAGAAAGAGAGAAAGGCCAGTGAAGCCTCAGTTACCAGAGTTGTGTTGCTCATTGAGTGGCGGCCTGCTTCAAAGCAGCAGTCCACATGAGTGAGGGAACAGATGAGTAAGGAGGTCGCAGAGAACACTCAAGATGAGTCAATTGGATGTTGCAGAGCAAAATAACTAGCTAATTAACTGGAATAAATATTTTTTTAATGCACTGCATCAATATTGTTACGTTAGAGGGGGGGTATGCATTCAAAGGGTAATTAGGATGTTTAATTAGGTATGCCATGCTGTTCGAGTTTACCAGGATCTCAATGTAATAAGTAGCAATTCAGTGGTGATAAGTTGTCTAGTAAATGTCCATTTCTTCAAGGGGGAAATGATAATTGTCACGTAATTAGATAGGGACACGGGATAGGGTAAGTGTGTCTGCGTAAACCCCTTTTAGTAGTCCCTGGAGGCTGGCCGTGACGTCACAGGACAGTGCAGCGGATGGCTCCGCCCCGTGATCACGATTGGCGGAAGGCGACGGCGGTGGGCCAATTAAACGGCTCGATTGGAAGTGACGAGGACGGGAGGATAAAAAGGTTCTGTTCGGGGTCGAAAAAGAAGAGGAAGAGGATCGGGACAAAAAGATCGTGTTTTTTGGGGTGGAGGTTGTTGTGCTGGAAGCGTGCTTGTTGTTGCGCGGATTCGATCCTTTTTTTTTCATCGTGTCTTGGAGCCTTGCTGAGTCTCGTGCCTCACCTTGGTTGGCTCTGGGGTTCTGCTGACTCGGAGTACGGGGTCGAACGGCGGGCGGACCTGCCTCCCTCTCCTGCTCGCAACTTGGCGCCAGAACTGGTTCCCTGGTGGCTGTGAGCGGACTTGGGCCAAGACCAGGAGGTCGACAGCACCACGGTTTCTCCTGCCCCCCTGACGAGAGCAAGGCCAGCTCGTCCGACGCCAATCCAGGGACAGTTGCGTCCACACCACGGTCCAGCCTGACCACCAGAAATAGCTACGGTGTGTGTGTGTGTGTGTGTGTGTGTGTGTGTGTGTGTGTGTGTGTGTGTGTGTGTGTGTGTGTGTGTGTGTGTGTGTGTGTGTGTGTGTGTGTGTGTGTGTGTGTGTGTGTGTGTGTGTGTACTTGGCGCCTTAGAGGGTTTGAGATCTGTATATTCATTGGAATTGTCTGTGTTTTCCCCACGCCCGATCCCACACCATCCCGTCGAATCGCCCCGGATCCCTCTTCTTGCCGAGTCTTGTTATTTCTGGTTAATAATAAAAACAAATAAACATAATCAACTCAGTGAAAAGCGAATTGTGCCACCTTCCTCATCCCGTTTGCGGTAGAGCGATTAGAACCGCCATGTTTGGGTTATAAATAAATAAACCGCCTCCATCGTTTCGGCTCATTCTACGTTGGCGGGACTGTTCAAGTCCCGTGGACGTCACAATATAAATAACTAAATAAGTGAATTATCTTGTATATTATTTCCGAGTTTGTGGTTTCGTGTCGCGCTTTCTTCGACTTTGTTCTGCGCTCGAGTAACGTGATACTCAGCTTACATTATCTCAAAGACCATATGAGGTGCATGGTACAAAAAAAGTAAATAAAATGGTTCTGAAACAGTGAAATCGTATTCCACTTACTGCATTAAAGTAAAATTACTACTGATACTCTGCATCAGTTCCTTTCTCAAACACACCCACCCCAACATGTCACGCAGAGCATGGGTTATGCTAGTTTTAATTAATTACACACACATCTTGGCTTAGAGATGGCTTGTTCCAAGAGTCATCCTTCCTTGCTGGGGTGAAGATGGATGTTTCAGCACCGGGAAAGGCTCTGTTGAATGGAGCATGGATTAGGAGACGGTTGGTCCATAAAGTTCTGGTTCTTTGCTGTGGTGAAGGTGGAGGCTTCAGGAGCGGGAGAGCCACGTTGGACAGAGCATGGATAAGGAGATGGCTTTGTCCATGAGCCATGGCTCTTTGCTGTGGTGAAAACTGATGCTTTGAGACGAGGGTGGGGACTCTGTTCAGTCTTGGAGACTCGTGGGTGGAGGTGACAGTGATGGTGGCATGTGCGCACTCACATGCACGTTTGTGATTTATTCACATACAGTGGTGAGAACAAGTATTTGATACACTGCCGATTTTGCAGGTTTTCCCACTTACAAAGCACGTAGAGGTCTGTAATTTTTATCAGAGGTACACTTCAACTGTGAAAGATGGAATGTAAAACAAAAATCCTGAAAATCACATTGTACGATTTTGAAATAATTAATTTGCATTTTATTGCATGAAATAAGTATTTGATCACCTTCCAACCAGTAAGAATTCCGGCTCTCACAGACCGATTAGTTTTATCTTTAAGAAGCCCTCCCATTCTCCACTCATTACCTGTATTAACTGCACCTGTTTGAACTCATTATCTGCATAAAAGACAGCTGTCCACACTCAATCAATCAGACTCCAACCCTCCACAATGGGCAAGACCAGAGAGCTCTCTAAGGACATCAGGGACAAAATTGTAGACTTGCACAAGGCTGGGATGGGCTGCAGGACAATAGGCAAGCAGCTTGGTGAGAAGGCAACAACTGTTGGCGCAATTATTAGAAAATGGAAGAAGTTCAAGATTACAGTCAATCTCCCTCGGTCTGGGGCTCCATGCAAGTTCTCACCTCGTGGAGCCTCAATGATCATGAGAAAGGTGAGGGATCAGCCCAGAACTACACGGCAGGACCTGGTCAATGACCTGAAGAGAGCTGGGACCACAGTATCAAAGAAAACCATAAGTAACGCACTATGCCGTCATGGATTAAATCCTGCAGCGCACGCAAGGTCCCTCTGCTCAAGCCAGCGCATGTCCAGGCCCGTCTGAAATTTGCCAATGACCATCTGGATGATCCAGATGAGGAATGGGAGAAGGTCATGTGGTCTGATGAGACCAAAATAGAGCTTTTTGGTTTAAACTCCACTCGCTGTGTTTGGAGGAAGAAGAAGGATGAGTACAACCCCAAGAACACCATCCCAACCGTGAAGCATGGAGGTGGAAACATTATTCTTTGGGGATGCTTTTCTGCAAAGGGGACAGGACGACTGCACTGTATTGAGGGGAGGATGGATGGGGCCATGTATCACGAGATCTTGGCCAACAACCTCCTTCCCTCAACAAGAGCATTGAAGATGGGGCATGGCTGGGTCTTCCAGCATGACAACGACTAAAACACACAGCAGGGCAACTAAGGAGTGGCTCCGTAAGAAGCATCTCAAGGTCCTGGAGTGGCCCAGCCAGTCTCCAGACCTAAACCCAATAGAAAATCTTTGGAGGGAGCTGAAAGTCTGTGTTGCCCAGCGACAGCCCTGGAACCTGAAGGATCTGGAGAAGATCTGTATGGAGGAGTGGGCCAAAATCCCTGCTGCAGTCTGTGCAAACCTGGTTAAGAACTACAGGAAACGTCTGATCTCTATAATTGCAAACAAAGGTTTCTGTACCAAATATTAAGTTCTGTTTTTCTGATGTATCAAATACTTATTTCATGCAATAAAATGCAAATTAATTATTTTAAAATCATACAATGTGATTTTCAGGATTTTTGTTTTAGATTCCGTCTTTCACAGTTGAAGTGTACCTATGATAAAAATTACGGACCTCTACGTGCTTTGTAAGTGGGAAAACCTACAAAATCGGCAGTGTATCAAATACTTGTTCTCCCCACTGTACATACATGTTGATATGTGATAATGCAAATATTATACGTGACATGTTATTCATACCACATTCACAAATCCATATTGAAGTGACATATTATACGTGTGCACAAACACAAACACGCACACCCTCTTTCGGAGTAACAAAACACAGTAGCTCGTCAAGGGACTTCGCCCAGCCAACAGAATCTACACATTATTAAAACTCTCATCTTGTGTCTATATATCTATATGTTTACATATATATATATATATATATATATATATATATATATTTATATATATATATATATATATATATATATATATATATATTTATATATATACATATATATACATATACATATATATGCATATATATATATCCATACATACATATATACATATATATATATACATACATACATATATACATATATATATATATATACATACATACATATATACATATATATATATATATATATATATATATATATATATATATATACATATATACATATATATATATATATGAATATGTATGTTCCCGAAATATAGGCCCAAAACGGTGTATGATAGCGCAAAAATGTTCGGCCAACCTTACTCACCATTCGCCTGTGGTGTACAGTATCAAGTTTCGTTCAAATCGGGGAACGAAAAAATTAATAAAAAAATCAATTCCTGATTCAGTGAAGTACTCTTTAGGAGAATATGATCAATGGAAACAACCTCAGCAGTATAGTTCACTGGAGCCATCTTTTTTTTCTTGAAATGATTTTTTTCATCAACCGCTGTCACAACGGGAACCCAAGCTGTTTACGGGTAGTCACGGGTAGTCTAGTGTCCTTTAAAACCAGAAAATGCCCCTTTAGGCAACAGACTCATTCGGCGGAGACACTGTGGATCAGAAACCGAAGCAAAGATATTTTGGGCTTTCCCTGTGGACGACGTTGCAGTCCCAACTGTCGCTAAATTAATTAGATTTGTCCACAATCCACCGACATCACAATTACAAACGAGAAGACATTCAGTGGAGCACATACCTCCACCACGCAATGCCTGATCCAGGAGAACATATCGGTCCTAATACATTTTATAAATATCATACTATAGAGAACAATATCATTTTTAGCCCTATCTTTCAATGGTGAATGTCAGGTCAGGTCAGGTATAGGAGCATGCGCCAGAACAGCGCGTCGCTGCATCCACTTTCCGCCGGTACTCCAGGGGCATCCGTCTGGCCATCCCCCAGGCAGATGCCTGGCCCATCCCCATCTCCTTGAGATGTCGATCAACCTGCTGCAACCATGAGGCATGTGGTCAACCCATTTTCCTCCTCCACTCACAAGACTCCCTCGCTGAGAGAATATGGTGAGCAGGATCAGCGTCAGGAAAACGAGCCACATGTCCATACAGCCGCAGCTGATGCTCACGGACTATGCAGGTTACAAATCTCATTTGAGTCTCTCTCAGCAACTGCTCGTTGGACACAAAGTCCAACCAGTGATAGCCAAGGATTGTCTGAAGAGACCTGGTACCAAAGGAATTAAGTCTCCATCTCAGATCCTTTGTCAGAGTCCAAGTCTCACATCCATAGAGCAAGATTGAAAGCACCAAGCACCTGAAGACTCGGACTTTCGTCCTCCCGCACAGGTACCGGCAGCGCCACACCCCATGATCCAGTGAATTCATGACTCCCCAGGCCCGAGCCACAGGTGTCTTGCCCTCTGGCTCATAGCCAGCAGAGACATGGATATCACTGCCAAGGAAAGTTAATCTCTCCACGACCTCAACATCCTCACCACAAACAGGCACAGACAGGACAGCAGCATCCAAGATGTCATTGAAAGCCTGGATCTTAGTTTTGACCCAGGAAACCCATAATCCCAGTGGCTCCGACTCCTCATTCAGCACCTCGAGGGCCCCCAAAAGGATATCTAAAGTCTCTGCAAAGATGACTGCATCATCTGCGAAATCAAGGTCAGAGATCTTGACATTCCCAAACGAAGCACCGGAGCTTGATCTCTCAGACATCCTCCCTCAAATCCATTCCATACAAGTGCTGAAAAGTGTGGGGGCCAGTATACACCCCTGATCACGACATCTCACAGCACTCTCAGTACCAGAGTAGAGTTCAGACATCAGATCGATCAGTTTTGGTGGCATCCCACGAAGACCAAGAATCCTCCAGAGGGCATCCCGATTCACTGAATCAAACGCTTTACAGAGATCAACAAAAGCTGCAAGCAGCCCCTGCTGAAACTCTCGTCTGCGTTCGGTGAGGACCCGAAGAGCAAGGATACGGTCAATCGTTGACCTCTTTGGTGTAAAGCCTGACTGCTCTGGACACTGGTGCTCAAGCAGATGGTGGCGAACCCAATCAAGAATTATCCGAGCAAAGACCTTGCCCGGCACTGAGAGCAGCGTCACCCCTCGGTAGTTGTTGCAGTCTTGGCGATCACCCTTCCCTTTCCAGAGAGGGACAACAAGGCCCCTCATCCAGTCAGTTGGGATGATGCCTGTGTTCCAGGCAGAGCACAACTGCATGCAACGACATGAGTGCAGCATTTCCATCAGCCTTTAGAAGTTCAGCATGGATGCCACAGATCCCTGGAGCTTTACCCCATTTTACCGCAGCCTGTGTTTCCACAAGGGAAGGTGGACCACAGTTGATTGGAGGTTCAGCAACAGTTATTTTAACACCCCTGACGTCCAACTCGACAGCTGGTGGATCAGCCTGGTACAACAGCTCAAAGTAACCGGCCCAACGGGCCTTCACTTCGGACTACTCTGTCAAGAGCCTCGCTCCCTGTGCTATAACTGCAGTACACCGAGGGATGGGCTTGGATGAACGCAATGCACGAATTCCCCTGTGAGAAACACAAGAATCACTTGACCACAGGTGATGCTCTACCCCCTCACAGATTCCTCGCACATAAGCCTCCTTGTCCACCCTTCGCGCACGTACAGTTTTACGCCTGTATGTGTACAGTTTTTTCAACATCTCAAACCCATGAATACTGGAAAGAAAACAAACCCGATAAACCAAAGCTGAAGCATATTAACATGATGAAACCAAAGGCAAAATGATTCCATGACAACACCATGCATAATACGATTTACATTTTAGGTCAATTTTTTTTTTTTATTGAATGTTAATTATTTTATTACCCTACAATATATGTTGAGTTGGCTGACAAGATGGTGCAAACTGCATACTTGTACATCTATTACTATGTGTTTTTTACATTCAAAATAGGAAAGATATAATTTACGAACACCCTGTATTTCAGGAAAACATTTCACTTAATTAAGTTAAACTTGCGCTGTGTATTATGCCTTTCGGGCATGAAAAGCAATGGGTCCATGAGACACACCATGCCTTCCATGTCTTACCAAGGGACGTGTTTGAAATGACAGCAGCAAAAGAATGCAATCAACTTATCCAACTGCCTCATTTGATCGGCATCCAGGGACACTGCTGTTAATAAAGTTACTTGTTGATAGCAATGTTATCTTTAGCATCTGGAATTTGCCAGTCAAATATTACTTCAGTCCTTTGAGAATGGAGCAATTGTGGCTTCCACTGGGTATTGTTGAGCTCTATCTGACAGCATGTGTGTTCAGTCCATAAGGCAGTTGGAAAACAGGCCATAAAATCTGAAAGCATGCCTTGGATAATGCCCTTCAGGTTTCAATGGACCTCGTGAAACTCTTTTGATGTTCTTCGTTTAAAAAGAAATAAAACAAGTGGTCGAGCAAAAATGCAGCACAATGTCAACGGGCTATCCAGCTTTTATACTCTGACTAACCTGCGTAAATTCAGAAAGTCTGTGTTGTTGAAATCAGTGGCATGTTTTCCAGAAACAATGAAAGAACTCATCTATGAAGCATGGTAATTGCTGGGAGTGGGAGGAAGGGGAAGTTTCAACCACTTTTAACCCAACATTGCCTGCCACGTGATTTGTATAACTAAAAATACGCCAATGCAAGTTAACTCACACTTGTAGTCATTGAGGGTTATCTACATAATATGTAAACAAATTTTCCTCTTTTTACACATTTCCTTCTCTCCATTTATTTTTAACGTTCTCTCTTCCAAACTACTTTTCCCTTTTCTTCTGCATCCTATCCCCCTCTGCTTTTCATAAGTACATGATCCACATTTTAAGAGCCTTTCCTTCACCTCCATTGGCATATGTCTAGATTGTAAATGAACCTTTAAGAAGGAAAGAAAATAAATGTGGTGAGAGGGGAGGGGAGGGAATGCAGCAAAAATAGGATGGGAAACTGAAGTGACACCTTACCTGCTTACGATCGGACAAGAGAGACTTGGACCTTCACATACTATTGCAAGAATACACTAAAAATAACAATAAAATATTTTAGAAAGCAGGAATAAAATGTGCAAAATGTTGTGCAATCTTACAATGGCTTTGCCTGCCTGAGATCTAGCGAATTTAACTCTGGTGTTCCACCCAAAGTCAGATTCAGTTCTGCCAAAGACTACAAGACAACTCAGAAATGTGCGCACAGACCACCAAGCTATCCTGTTAGCCCAGAGATCTAACGACTTAGATCCATTTGAAATATTCCTTCATTGTGTTATCATTTTAAATGGACAGTTAACAAAATTTTATCATCTATGAGTCATTCCACCTCATATCACCAGAGGCCTCCCAGTTGACCCCCTCAGATTTACTTTAAACTTTCATAAAAATAGTTCCCAGGTATCAAAATGAAGCTGCGTAAAATTTTAGGTCCATAGTTGCGGTCAACTCCGAGATATTGAGGGTTGAAAATGTGGTTGTGGCCCTATTTTTATGGTCGTTGCGAGCATCACAAAATGAACGGCTACTTTTAAACTTCAACAACTTTTTAAATATTAATGCTAGAGCCTTGAAATTTTCAGAGATTATTCTTCTATAATTGCTCTGCAAGAAACAAACATAAAACGGAGTACATATACCTCTATTAATTTTTATGAGCTGATCAGTTGAAATCCAGAAAAAAAAATGTTGGTTTTGTAAGAAGACCCAACTTTGAGACCCCATATATTTTTATTGACCCATCCCAGAAGCTTGAAATTTTTTCAGGTAATAACTGTATGGTAGTATTCAAATACATGTTTACTTTTCTTAATCAGTCATAGATAATTGTCATGATCCCTCAAAAATTGAAAATTTTCATTTTTCCCAGAAATTCAGGTGAGGATTGCAAATATATGACAAGGTATACCACTTCAAATTGTTCACCATTGAAAAGAGCATATTCAAGTTTACAAAAGTGTCAAATATCAAAGTGGTATAATGTTTCTATCAATATTTTTAAAATATTTGAATAAATGATGTTCTGCCAGTGCTGTGAGCATTGTGTGTGCTATTTAATGAACAGTCCTTTTACATGTATAAACAATGTAAATACATATCATCTGCTATTAGGAAACCATGAACACAATTCTTGAAAATTTGAATTTGTAATTCTTTGTTTCTCATTTGTAAATAGCAAGAGCTTAACTCATCTGGCTGGGGCTAAAAATAGAACTCAGGAATAGTCGCTGATCTGCTGATGTCAGCAGTGTATATACAGTAGTTACATTCAAGGGAGGACATTTGTTGGGTTCCTTTGGTCAATGTGATGAAAGTTATTGATGGTCCCCTAACGTCAACTGGGAGGCAGTACAAGCTCGCACCTGACTTGAAAAAGCAGATCAAGGACCTATTCAAATCATTTACGTGAAATGTTTTATTACATTGTTATTGCAGTATGTGATATATTTTTTGTATTATTAATTTGAATCATAGAACAAATAATTATTTGATTATATTTGAAATTATCATGATTATATTTGAAATTATCATTATTATATTTGAAATTATCATGAATTATAATTCATGATGACCATGGTGCCCACACCATGCACACACTTCATGTATTCACGACTGTGTTAACAACAGTTTTTAAAAAAAATAGAAAAATATATATTTTTAAACATATACCACTTTGATATTTGACACTTTTGTAAAGTTGAATAGGCTCTTTCCAATGGTGAACAATTTGAAGTGGTATACCTTGTCATGTATTTGCAATCCTCACCTGAATTTCTGGGAAAAATGAAAATTTTCAATTTTTGAGGGATCATGACTGTATTATATATATGACCGATTAAGAAAAGAAAACATGTATTTGAATACTACCATACAGTATTACATGAAAAATTTTCAAGCTTCTGGGATGGGTCAATAAAAATATATGGGGTCTCAAAGTTGGGTCTTCATACAAAACCAACATTTTTTTCTGGATTTCAATTGATCAGGTCATAAAATATAAGAGAGGTATACTCAGTTTTATGTTTGTTTCTTACAGAGCAGTTATAGAAGAATAATCTTTGAAAATTTCAAGGCTCCAGCATTAATATTTAAAAAGTTGTGGGAGTTTAAATGTAGCCGTTCATTTTGTGATGCTCGCAACGACCATAAACTAACCCTTACCCTATCATCATCATATCATTAAAAAAAATGTCGCTTGCATCACTCCTCACGGGGCTATATATATATATATATATATGTATACACACACTCACACACACACACACACACACACACACTCACACATATATATATATATATATATATATATATATATATATATATATATATATATATATATATATATATATATATATATATATATATATATATATATATATATATATATATATATATATATATATACATACATACCGGGCGTAATGGCGTGCGCCTGTAATCCGGCTACTCGGAGGCTTGGGTTGGAGGATCGCTTGAGGACGGGAGCTCTGCACTGGGCCGCGCTACGAGAGGGTGTAGGGCAGCCCAGAATCATGGCGAAACCCAATCCTTATCCCTGTGTCGTAAGAGGCGACCAAGGTTGCGTTAGGAAGGGCATCCGGCGTAAAACCTATGCCAAATCAGTATGCGGATCATTACGGATGATCCGCTGTGGCGACCCCCAACGGGAGCAGCCGAAAGACGAACAACACACACACACATGTATATATATATATATATATATATATATATATATACATACACATCAGATGCAACAACTGACTGTTCGGGTGAGCATCGCCGTGGATTATGTCTCACATGGTAAAACTGACAAAAACAACCATCTGTCTGCCACCCAGACGATTGTTAATGCTAATGCAAGCCATTCAACCAGAAGGCATATGATGTGATCGGTGGGAAAATCAAAACATGGGGAGTGTGACGAACACTCCGTCCATCCCCATTGGACACAGTCCTACATAAACATATATATATATATATATTGTTGTGGACCCAGGGTTGGGTGTGAGAAGACCATGAGGAGGGTGGGGGGGGGGGAGACGCTACCTCGGGTCCCCAACATATTCTCCAGAATCGCAGGCCGTCGCACACAGATAACTCCGTGACACGGCAGGTCACTAATCGACCGTGAACGCCAATAACTCAACCACGTGACATCGGGTCCTCCCTCCATCTAATGAACACCAGTCACCTATTTGTCACATAATTTAATTCCCGGGGGACACGCTCTCGGTGCACCTTGTTCAAACAGATTACCTGACCAGATCAGATGCAGCCGAGTTTAACTGCCCAAGGACTTACCGGCTAGAAAACAGATCGTTGGGGGATAACGTCCCGGCTAGGCTCGGACATGGACCATGCTGGACCAATGAAGGAAAAGACAAAAACGAGCTGGGAACATTTCTACACAAAGCATTTATTTACAATCAAGCGAGGAAAGGTATGTGGCAAAGTGAATGGGGTTTATTATTATGTACAGCAAGGATAGCAAGGAATTTGTGGGGTGCGGCAAAAGGCAAGCAATTTACAAAAGCAGATACAGAGCAGACTGATCCTGTTATATCTTCTACGATCTCAACTTGTGCTCCGGCAAGCGCTGTGTCACACGCACACGCACACGCACACACGGAAGACTCGATAGTCCTCATCTGCTCTCTCTCCTTCTGGCTGACGGCTTCACAATACCTGGCACGGTCGGGCGACCAACACAACCAGGTGTGCTTTTGGGGATGCTCCACTTGAGCGATCCCACCTTAAGAATCGGCACGTTATCTCCTGCTTAATCACTTTGCTGGGAATCGTGCGCTCCTCACTGTTCCCAGAAGAATGTTTGTCGCACACCAACCACAAGTGCAGATGCAGCGACAAGGAGATAATGAGGAGCGGTGAAGAGAGGATGGAGCGGTGAAGAGAGGGCGGAGCAGAGAGGTGAAGGAGAGGGCGAGGCAAACAGGTCAAGATGAAGGCGAGTCAGGCAGGCAAAAAAAAAGGAGAAGAGAGCAGACGGCTTCGCGATCTGCCTTTTATAAGCCCGGCTAAGGGTGGGGTGATGACCCCAAGCGACGCGCCGTCACCTGAATAGCGCTCCCTTATTCGGCCATGGTGCCCAGTGCCCCGCCCTGCCAGGCTCCTGGGGCCAGAAGCGGTCTCATGCGCACATCTGGCGCCTTACACCCCACACCCGGTCCCTCGCCGCCCGTCCTGCCGTGTTCTGGTAACTGGACAAGGGTCGCGTCAGTCCCGTGCGCCCATTCGGGGCATCCCCGACGAGGAGCGGTTGGTGCTGTTAACGTGCTTGGCCTGTCCCTACACCATGCGGTCCGAGTGGCTAAGGCCGTGCAGGACACCTCTGTTTAGTGGCGTATTGTATCGATGCGGAGGTGCGAGGAGGCGCGTGATGATTTTCACGTGTTCGGGAGATATTGGTAGTCGAGGTGGTGAGTTTTATGGTGAGCGGAGGTTGAGCAAGGTGAGACGCCGTTGTAAATTGGCGCGAAGATTTTAACGAAAGGGCGCGCCATGCGCGCCGGGCAGGGGGTTTGTTCATGTGGCGATTCTCTCAGGTAGCTGCATGGTGTGTGTGCTTGATTTGATTTGTACCATGGACAAAAGTAAAGAGTTGAAACGGAAATCAGAATGGAATTTAGAGATATAGTTATTAGACCCACGCAACGCACTTCATCCCGGTAACCTACGAGAGATGAGGGGAAGATCTGACTGCACGAAGATTAACAAAATAACTGCCTGGGGATCACTGTATGTTGGGTGCCATTGCCTTAGAAGCATGCGGTTTTGCATTACCACAACAATATATACATACAGTTACGGTTCTATGAACCGAGACCCCAAAGCAATGGCACACGACATACAGCGATTCCCGAGATAGTTATTTCATTACGACATGTTCCAGACAGTCATCACTTGTATCTGATGGCTTACAAAGGGAATATGCATTGTGAGGCATGAGATAGGTTTTTCCCCCCATTTTCTGATTTTACTTACACAAACAAACACTCTCTGACTCGCGCCGCAATTCAAATCAGTGTGCCAAAATTACATTTGAATCTGCGTGCCATCACCAAACTGCCAACTTCAACTCAGATACACGAACTGTATTTTCATCTGAGTTAATATGGAATAAGCAAAGCCTCGAAGCGAACGTAGAATTCTTTTTACATTCGCTTCTGACTTTACATAAAACTTGTTCACAACTGTATACTTGCCAACTCTACCGTGGTACATGTAAGCGCCGCACAGCTGATGATTTTGACGCAATTTCCGGTTACTTCGGCCTGGATTCGGGATCAGCGATCAAATCATGTAAATCACGATTAAAAAATTTTTTTGATGATGCGGGAGATATCTTTATTAATATTAACTTTGGGAAAAAATAATTTAATAAATAAATAAACGATCACTTCTGGTCAAGAATAAAAGAAAATAATAAGGGTATGTTCTTTTGAACATACGAGTCCCCTAGGACCATGAAGCTATCGTTCTTGTTGTTAAAGGCCGTTATGGAAACACAGAAATAAGGGTATGTTTAGCAGCGTCATCATGGTTGGCGTCTCGCAATATAATATATTAGCAAGATTAAAAATACCGTTTTTTCCTCGCATCTTCATGACTGTCAAAAAACCAGAGTCAAGGTGCACAACTACAGCTCATAACCTATCCCTTGAGGTGTTTTTCACCACCCCCCCCCCCTCTGCTTTCCCGTTTTCACGCCACTGTCCACACAAAATTCATCAATCAATTCTATACAGAGTCCGGGGGATTCAATTAAAAGTTCCGGAAAGAGTTTCAAAATCACTCCCGGTAATGTTACATACAAAATAAACACTTCCTGTCATGAAAAAAAAAAACACTTTCGGAAGTATAAAATTAACTTTGGGAATAAAATGATTGAATAAATAAATAAACACTTCCAGTCATGATCTCCCAGCATGCATCATTCTCCATGACAAAAAAAAAACAAAAAAAAACACAGAAGCAAAATGGTCATAGCCAATGACACGGATTCCAAATAGCCAGGGGTATTGTGTTGTTGTTGTTGTTTCCTATTCTCTCACGTGCACGCGTTAAGTATGAAGCTCACTGCGTTCGCTATAACCCACTATTCAAGATCGCCCTTCCAGAATTCACTCGCAATACAAATCGCCATTGCCAACAGCGCCATTCAACCATCAGGCAACCACAATGACTACACCCATGTCCATACAAGTCACCACTACAACTGCCTTCCTGCGCCTCAGGAGCAACAACATCAAATCACCGAGGATTTATTTGGCTCACACTTGCTCCTAATCCGTGTTAGCACCGATGAAGAATGTTACACATGGGAACAAGTACCTTCTCATCGTTCCATTCTGCTCTCCTGTCTGCAAAGGCCACCTTGTTATTCAGCGTGCCATCCGTGCCCTTGCCAGCTTTCGGATGGTGAGCGGGGGACGCTGCATTCCAGCCCTACGTTAAGTCGGGAGCAGATGCTCGTGGCCCATCCTGAACACTAATGAGGACATTTCAATACCAGCAGACTCGCGGAGAGGGTGATGTCACAATGAAGCACGTCTGGGCTAATGGGTATGTCGCACTCGCACCAGAGGAGGCGGCACATGACCCTTGCTCCTGGTAAGCATGCCTGCAAAAGGCGGGGAGTCATCCCTGACACGAGCCAAACTCCGTCCCTCCCGAGTTGCTTAAATGGTGGAGTATTCTGCACGCAGAGCTTGTTGGGGCTTGACCGGTTTGGTGGTACGGAACGGAGAGGAATGCTGGGGGAGCGAGTGGTCAAAGCGCCATTCAGTCCGGGTGCATTCTTAAGCGGAAGGCCAGGCCAACAACACCACGTAGTAGGTTGAGCTATTTTCTCATGCATTCTTTCCCTTTTCTGATTCGTCCACTTTGGACGCACATGAGCTCAATGAGGGCAAAGCCTGCCCAACCGTTCTTTTAAGAGCGACCCACTGACTCGCACCATGTTCATTTGTCTTCTAAGCAGCAACAGACACTACACCCCACACGCACGCACCTTCTGACCACACATCACGCATCACGACACACCCCAACCCACTTACTCCTCATTTTCTTATTTTAACCTTCCATGCACTATAAACCAGCTGTTCGTGCTGGGTAAGCAAGGAGTTCGCCAATGCCTCAACTTCTATAATCTCTCTCTGATCTACCCTTCCACGGAATGAATCTGATGGCGCATGTAATGTTCAAGTGAAGTTGTACAAGCTTGGTCGATCGGGGTAATTCTGCTCTTTACACATGAATTTGTCCCATTGTATGTCTTTTGACACACTACACAAATACTGCGAGTCCCTGCTCTACGAATACCATTGTGCATAAACCTCAGTCTTCATCGGACCACATGCTTTTCCTCGCTCCCTGCCCTGTAAATAAACCCTTGGTGGTTGTTCTTCCAAATCTGCTCGTAACGTCCTTTCCTTCATTGGTCAGGCGTATTCCGCATTGTTATTAACCTGGGAAGTTTTACCCCTGTGATTGGCTCCAAGTTTAGCCAATAGCCATCCATGGTTCACGAGGCCATACTCCAATAAATAGTTGGGTTGCCATGCCAGTAGAAAGGTATCATGTAAATAACAGAACGTAACACTGCCAGGCCAGTGACGAGGTCAAGAGGCTCTGGCTGTGTAACTTTGCAGCCCATCGGACCATGGGGATATCTGTGGCCAGCGCCCTCAGTGCCAGAGGTCAGGGAGACAAGCCTGGGGAACCCCCCAAACTGTAGTATATATATATATATATATATATATATATATATATATATATATATATATATATATATATATATATATATATATATATATATATATATATATATATATATATATATATATATATATACACACATACACACACACACACACAAACACACACACACACACACACACACGAATAGGGGGGGGGGGGGGTATGCTTGCAGATTGTCAGCAATAACGAACCGTGCTTCATAAGTAGGTACATCATAAATAGCAGCAGTTGCAGCATGACCTTCCATTGTTCTGGGTTGCTCACCTGCAGTGAGCACAAGGCTGCACTTATTTTTGGATATTTTAATTTACGAATGCTTTCCGACGGTTCTGTGATTTTTCCCGGTGTATTGGCTTCGATATCTGTTGGAACATGAAATTTCAGCTTGCTTCATAACCTGGAAGGTACCGAACATCAATATCAATGAGTCAGTGAGTGATTACAATGAGCTTTAAATCTTAGATATTGTGACGGTTCTGGGAAGTGAGACCCCAAGGCAATGGCACACAACATTCAACAGTTCTTAAGATAGTTATTTCATTATTACATGTCCCAGACAGGGTCCTCCCTTGCGTCTAGTAGGCTGGGAAATATGTGTTGTGTGGGATTAGATAGGTTTCCCCCTCTTTGCTTTATTCTTCATTGTTCGTTCACTTTCTTTACAAGCGTCACGTTCAAATCCATTCCGCCCAAACTCCAACTGCCACTCTGCTCCAGATCACAGATCCACCAAACAAATTACCATTTTGTTGCAGTTCTTTCGCTGCCAGTGATAACCACCCTGCCTGCTTCAAATACAATGACTATTTCTTACCATCTGAAACACACCATCCAAGCTCACCATTCCAAAACTTTGAGAACAGAAAACTTCACAGCTTGGTCTGTGAATTGTGACCCCTTACTGAAATGAAGGTGGATACTTTGAGCCCACCATGGGAGGACTCCATTCCATATTCTGAAACTCACATATGAAGATACAAATCAACAACACACACGCGCACACACACACACACACACACACACACACACACACACACACACACACACACACACACACACACACACACACACACACACACACACACACACACACACAGTAAGTCTTTGTTTCGCCTCCTGATGAACCCGATCCACACAATGTGGAGAACGGTAGGCAACAACAGCAACTCCCACGTATGTGTAACAAGAGCGCAAGTGAGCACAATATACGCCCGAACAAGAAGGTATATACAGAATTGTGCAACGACATGGAAAACAGCATCCAAATATATATATATATATATATATATATATATATATATATATAGATATATATATATATATATATATAGATATATATATATATATATATATATATAGATATATATTGTTGTGGTTGACCAAATTCGCAAACCACCATTCAGGTCCCTTAGGTGAGATATCTCTGTAAGTATATGTGTAGTTAGGCCCAAACCCGTTGTCTAGAGGGAATAAATGTCATTCATGCGGGCTGCGACTCTTCAGGATAGCCGTTTTTCTTTTACTATCTTTATTTTGGACCAGCCGCCATTATTACCACCACCAACCACGTCTCAACAGCCATCACACAACAACCACTTCACAACAACAACCACAACGCCGCTTCACAACAACAACCACCAACCACAACGCCGCTTCACAACAACAACCACCAACCACAACGCCGCTTCACAACAACAACCACCAACCACAACGCCGCTTCACAACAACAACCACCAACCACAACGCCGCTTCACAACAACAACCACAACGCCGCTTCACCACAACTGCCACGACCTTTACCGTCACAACTCGCCACCATCGCATCCACGCCATCTCGCGCCACTTGTGGGCGCCGATGCTGGACTCGTGTAGGGCGCGCACCGAGCAGCGTGTTCAAAAACATCACAGACTTTCCGCAGAAAACGGATCAAAAACGACTCACGCCCACTTTTGTTCCGTCCAATCGGTGAGCGAGGGGCGATTTGGCCCCGCCTCCAGGGTGTTGGAGGGCGGTCGCTATATGCAAATACATGGATCAAAAAGCATTCACGCCCACTTTTCCTCGGGCCAATGGGGAGCCAGTTAGAGAGGTGAAGGGTCGGAGGCAGAGGGTCAAGGGTGAAAGAGCGAAGCCACGGGGCTTATAAAAACGGCTGCGTTCGTCAGTCAAGTTCAGTTCAGTTGGAAGTTGAGAGTTAAAGTGTGCGGAGTTCAAGAGAGTCGGCGGTGGAGCTGGAAAGAAGTGGTACTAGTCAGAGTGAAGAGGACAGAGCTGTGGAGAGGTGGCGGCGGCGAAGGCGGATGAGGGGGTGCTCGCGTCGGTGCCGGGAGCTGCCCAGGGAGAGGCCAGTAACGCGACCGAGGTCGAGGAGGAGACGCTCGCCGCGGGACCCGAGACAGGGTGAAATCCTCCTTCCCCCGAGCATCAGCAACCCCCTCCTGTTTCCCCCCGCGCTGAGATAGTGCGACAAAGGGGCCCCCTTCCCACCCCCTACCAGACAGTGTCCGCGAGGCCCGCGGAGTTGAGGCACCACCGCCGCTCCGCGTCTCATCATCAGACGGGTAGGCCCGACACGGTCTCGGCCCCAGGCCCGCCTACCCCCCTCATCCTGGAGGGTGGTTCTCTTTTCTTTTGCTTTGGGAATATGTGTTGTCGGCGCCGTCTGTGAAGTAAAATTGTATAAGTGTTGCCGTGTGCCCGGTAGTCGGATAGATCTGCATTGTTGCATTTGCTTTTTGTGTAATATTGCATTGTCTTCTTCTTTTACATGTGCTTTTGGTGGAATTGTCTATGTGTGCTTTCCGTTCATCGCGAAATAAATGTGCTTATTGTTGAACTGTTTTCCCGCTTCGCTTCGTCTTTTCTTTCATTGAATCCCCATCTTGCTTCACGTAAAGGGTTGGTCGTGGGCTAAAACGCCCGATAATTAATCGAACCGTCGAGGCCGACGAATAACACCGCTCGGTTATCCCTATAGTACGGAACGGGTCGCTTAAAGTGGCCCGTGCCCGAAGTCGACCTGCGGCGAGGTGCGATCGCCCGGTCTACCCTCCGTGTGGGTACTTAGGTAGGTCGAATTTGGCGAGCAACCCTATCCCACGCGGGGGCCGATTGGCACGATCGCGGTGAGACCGAAAGGTCCACCCGTGACTAGTTCCCGGCATTAGTCCGAGAGGGTCACGACTGGATTGTCCGTCCGGTGGGCGACGTGCCGCGATTCGAGTTACGTGGCCGTCCGCACACCGGCGGGTGCGAATCCGCAACTATATATATATATATATATATATATATATATATATATATATATATATATATATATATATATATATATATATATATATATATATATATATATATATATATATATATATATATATATATTGTTGTGGTTACCAAATTCGCAAACCACCATTCAGGTCCCTTAGGTGAGGTATCTCGGCAAGTATATGTGTAGTTAGGCCCAAACCCGTTGTCTAGTGGGAATACATGTCATTTATGCGTGCTGCGACTCTTCAGGATAGCCGTTTTTCTTTTACTATCTTTATTTTGGACCAACCGCCATGATTACAACCACCGCTTCACCACAACCGCCACGACCTTCACGTCACACCTCGCAACCGTAGCATCGCCACCGTTCTTGCCCCGCTGTGGGTACCGGTGTTGGACTCGTGCAGGGCGCGCGTCGAACAGCGTGTACAAAATCACGGATTTTGTGCTTCAAAAACGGATCAAAAACGACACACGCCCACTTTTTGCCGTCCAATCGGTGAGCGAGGGGCGATTTGGCCCCGCCTCCAGGACGATCGATATATGCAAATTTGTGGATCAAAAAGCCTTCACGCCCACTTTTTCTCGGGCCAATGGGGAGCGAGGTGAAAGGTCAAAGGGAGGGGGTCAAAGGCGAAGCTACGGGGGGATAAAAGGACCGTGTTCGTCAGTCGGAGAGTCAAGAGTCGGAGAGTCGAGAGTCGGAGAGTCCAGAGGCGGAGAGTAGGAGAGTCGGAAGCAGAGGGTCAAGACTTCGCGGGCGGTGGAGCTGCTCGTCGTGTGCGTTGGAGTCGGAACGGAGGGGACGAGCTGTGGAAAGGCGGCGACACCAGACGAGGGGGTGCTCGCGTCGTGCAGGGAGCTGCACCCGAGGGAGGCCGACAGCGCGACCTGGCCGAGGTGGAGACGCACACCAGGGATAATAAAGATCCTCTATACCCCGAGCATCAGCAACCCCCTCCTGTTCCCCCCCGCGCTGAGATAGTGCGACCAAGGGGGCCCCTTTCCCACCCCCTACCAGACACTGCCCGCGAGGCCCGCGGGGTTGGGGCGCCATCGCCGCTCCGCGTCTCATCACCAGACGGGTAGGCGCGACCCGGTCTCGGCCTCAGGCCCGCCTCATCCTTGAGGGTATTTCTTTTCCTTGGTTTTGGGTATGTGTTGGCGGCGCCGTCTGTGAAGTAGAATTGTATAAGTGTTGCCGTGTGCTCGGTAGTCGGTATTAGCTCTGCATTGTGTTTTCGCTTTTACATTTGCTTTTTGTGTAAATTGAATTGTGTCTTTTCTGTGTGCTTTTGGTGGAATTGAATGTGTGCTTCCCGTGTGCCGCGAATAAATGTGCTTTGTGTTGAACTGTTTCCCGCTTCGCTTCGTCATTTCCCCCATTGAATCCTCATCTTGCTTCACGTAAAGGGTTGGTAGTGGGCTGAATACGCCCGATAATCAATCGAACCGTCGAGGTCGACGATAACACCGCTCGGTTATTCTGATAGTACGGAACGGGTCGCTTAAGTGGCCCGTGTCCGAAGTCGACCTGCGGCGAGGTGCGATCGCCCGGTCTACCCTCCGTGTGGGTACTTAGGGAGGTCGAATTTGGCGAGCAACCCTATCCCACGCGGGGGGCCGATTGGCACGATCGTGGTGAGACCGAAAGGTCCACCCGTGACTGGTTCCCGGCGTTAGTCCGAGAGGGTCACGACTGGATTGTCCGTCCGGTGGGCGACGTGCCGCGATTCGAGTTACGTGGCCGTCAGCACGCCGGCGGGCGCGAATCCGCAACAATATATATATATATATATATATATATATATATATATATATATATATATATATATATATATATATATATATATATATATATATATATACAATGGGCGTGTAAAAATACGTCACCACCACATTATTAAAAACACCTTACTGATACATGATTAAAAACATCTCACTGCCACATTATGAAAAACACCTCACTGATACATGATTAAAAAGACCTCACTGCCATGGTATTAAAAACACCTCACTGTTGTGGTATTAAAAACACCTCACTGATACATGATTAAAAACATCTCACTGCCACATTATGAACAACATCTCACTGATACATGATTAAAAACACCTCCCTGCCATGGTATTAAAAACACCTCACTGATACATGATTAAAAACACCTCACTGATACATGATTAAAAACATCTCACTCATACATGATTAAAAACACCTCACTGATACATGATTAAAAACACCTCACTGATACATGATTAAAAAGACCTCACTGCCGTGGTATTAAAAACACCTCACTGATACATGATTAAAAACATCTCACTGCCACATTATGAACAACATCTCACTGATACATGACTAAAAACACCTCCCTGCCATGGTATTGTTGTGGTTGACGAAATTCACAAACCACCATTCAGGTCCCTTCGGTGAGATATCTCTGTAAGTATATGTGTAGTTAGGCCCAAACCCGTTGTTTCGAGGGAATAAATGTCATTCAGTCGGGCTGCGACTCTTCAGGATAGCCGTTTTTCTTTTACTATCTTTATTTTGGACCAGCCGCCATTACTACCACCACCAACCACGTCTCAACAGCCATCACACAACAACCACCAACCACAACGCCGCTTCACAACAACAGCCACGACCTTTACCGTCACAACTCGCCACCATCGCATCACCACCATTCTTGCGCCACTTGTGGGCACCGATACTGGACTCGTGCAGGGCGCGCACTGAGCAGCGTGTTCAGAAACATCACAGACGAAAACGGATCAAAAACGACTCACGCCCACTTCTGTTCCGTCCTATCGGTGAGCATGGGGCGATTTGGCCCCGCCTCCAGGGCGTTGGAGCGTAGTCGCTATATGCAAATTCATGGATCAAAAAGCATTCACGCCCACTTTTCCTCGGTCCAATGGGGAGCCAGTTAGAGGTGAAGGGTCGGAGGTAAAGGGTCAAAGGTGAAGGGGCGAAGCCACGGGGCATATAAGGGGCCGCGTTCGTCAGTCGAGTTGAGTTGGGAGTTCGCGGAGCCAGTGAAGAGTTGGGACGAGTCAAGAGAGGAGACGGAGAGGGCGATCGGACGAAGCTGTGGAGAGGCGGCGGCGGCGAAGGCGGTTGAGGGGGTGCTCGCGTCGGATTTGGGGAACAGCGGAGGGAGAGGCCGGCGGCGCGACCGAGGTCGTGGTGGAGACGCTCGTCGCGGGACCCGAGACAGGGAGATATCCTCCTTTCCCCCGAGCATCAACAACCCCCTCCTGTTTCCCCCCCGCGCTGAGATAGTGCGACAAGGGGGCCCCTTTCCCACCCCCCACCAGACACTGTCCGCGAGGCCCGCGGAGTTGGGGCGCCACCGCCACTTTGCGTCTCATCATCAGACGGGTAGGCCCGACGCAGTCTCGGCCCCAGGCCCGCCTCATCCTTGTGGGTGGTCCTTTTCTTTTGCTTTGGGTATATGTGTTGTCGGCGCCGTCTGTGAAGTAAAATTGTATAAGTGTTGCCGTGTGCTCGGTAGTCGGATAGCTCTGCATTGTCTTCTTCTTTTATACTTGCTTTTTTTGTAATATTGTGTGTTTCTTCTCCTTTTACATTTGCTTTTGGTGTAATTGTATATGTGTGCTTTCCGTGTGCCATCGCGAAATAAATGTGAATTATGTTGAACTGTTTTCCCGTTTCGCTTCGTCTTTTCTTTCATTGAATCTCCATCTGACTTCACGTAAAGGGTTGGTAGTGGGCTGAATACGCCCGATAATTAATCGAACCGTCGGGGCCGACGATAAAACCGCTCGGTTATCCCGATAGTACGGAACGGGTCGCTTAAAGTGGCCCGTGTCCGAAGTCGACCTGCGGCGAGGTGCGATCGCCCGGTCTACCCTCCGTGTGGGTACTTAGGGAGGTCGAATTTGGCGAGCAACCCTATCCCACGCGGGGGGCCGATTGGCACGATCGTGGTGAGGCCGAAAGGTCCACCCGTGACTGGTTCCCGGCGTTAGTCCGAGAGGGTCACGACTGGATTGTCCGTCCGGTGGGCGACGTTCCGCGATTCGAGTTACGTGGCCGTTTGCACGCCGGCGGGCGCGAATCCGCAACACTGGTGTCAGGAGTGGGATATAAACTCATCGCCCTCCTCGCGGCACTGGTATCAGAGAACGGGAAAACGGGCTCTCCTGTCTCCAACTAAATTCACGGGAATCGGTCCAGGGGTGAGAGGAGCGACCCCCGATTCCCTCCAAATTACGAGCGAGCTAAATTAACCCTTCACGAGAAATAAGATGGCGTCTCAAGGCGAGCGGGAGCCGGGGGTATTAGAAATGGATGTAGAATCCATGGCTCAGGACGAAATCCCCGTGCAGGAAATGTTGATTGTGCAGGAACATGAACTCCCCCAACTGAGCCCAGAGCCCGAAAAAGGTGCGGCGGCGGCCGCGGTGTATGACACCTCCCCTCCCCCCCCCCTCCGCCAAAACCCCCCGATCTTTGCCGAAACGGCTCACCCAAGCGCACCCGACATGGCCCAGCTATTCACCATGCTGGCGGCAATGACAGCGAGGATGGATGCGAATACATAAAAGCTGGATGCGAATACACAAAAGATGGATGCGAATACACAAAAGATGGATGCGAATACACAACAAATAAACGAAAAGATGGATACAAACAAATGAAATGAAGGAAGAAACGAAAAAGCTGCGGGGTGAGACGCAGAACATGGGCCGATGCCTGCAGGCGGGCATGAAGGCAGTTAGCAGGGAGCTTAAAATGGCGACTTCACGCGTGGGAGCGAACGAGCTGGGAGGGGGTGCAACGGCTGTCGGGCCCGCGGTGGAGGCGGGTGAAAAAATAATTCGGGGGACGTGTTGGGCGAGAGTCGTGACGGTAACCGAGAGGGACAAACTAATTGGGGTGACGGAGACGTGCACGAGGGAGATAACAAGGCAAGAGACGGAAATTATAGTTGAGACAAGGGAGGTAAAGAGTGAAGAGGTGACTGAGTTGGCAGAGACACGGGAGATGGGAATGATAGAGGGAAGACTACACGATGAAGACGGGGATTGTGACGCACACACACACACACGGAGGTAGTGGAGGATAATGGGGGTGAGCTCGCGGACTGGGTGGAGGCCCGGTGCGAGCAGTTGGATGGCCTCCTCCAGGAACGAGGGGAGGGAGTATGCCCCCTTGAGGCGAGTCACGACCAGGTGAGTTCGGTCGTGCTTTGCGAGGTCGAGGGGAGGAGTGCTGTGGACAGGTGCACGGAGAGCTTAGGGGGTATAGAGGCCCCGGAGACCCTTGTGGGGACACGAATCCCCAGTGTGGTTGTCCCTGTGTGTGTGGTGCAAGGTGTGAGTGCATCCCCGTGTGTGGAAGCGACCCCGTGTGAGAGTGGTGTGGTGGCGATTGTGCCAGAGTACGTGCTTCCCAGCACGCCATGTGTAAAAGGGGCACCGCAAGTGAAAGAGGCAGTGTGTGTGAGTGAAACGGCCAGTATGAGTGAAACACCGCGGTTGAGTGCCCCCGCGTGTGTGAGTGAGGCACGGTGTATGAGTGAGGAACCGCGGGTGAGTGCCCCCACGTGTGGGAGTGAGGCACGGTGTGTGGATGAGGCACCGCGGGTGAGTGCCCCCGCGTGTGTGAGTGGTGTGGTTTGTGTGAGGGAAATGGCACGAGTGAGTGGAAGGCCGCGAGTGAGGGGAGCCACGTGTGCAAGGGTAATGGCATGCGTGAGTGAACGGCCGAGTGCAAGGGAGACCGTGTGTGTGAGAGAGCGGTATGTAAGGGAGATGTCGGTGGGCATGTGTGAACATGCAGCCGCGTCTCCCGGGGTGAATGTAATGGAATGGAGTGTGAGCGTCGTAACACGCAGGTGTGCGTGGGTCGAATGGCGACGACGGCGACATGTGAGGAAAGAAAGCCGGGTAGCGGCTGTAGTTGTTTCGGGGACCGTGCCGGGTTCACCCAGCAGTGAGCACGAGGTCCGTGCTGTGCAACGCACGAGGCCCCCATGTGCTCGCTTGCGAGAGTGAAGTCCCGGTCCGGAAACGCCAGCGGTGGATTTGCCGATCCCGCGGACGGACAAAGCTTAGGCAGGATTACGGATTTGGACCGGACGGGTTCTCCACGCGATCGTGTGTGTTAAGCTCCAACGGGCAAAGCACATGTGTTCGCGTGGGGAACCCCTCGAGACGTGGGGCTTGTGTTTTTTTAATGCGCACGGTGACGTCATGGCTGCACGCGGGGTTGGAATCCGGCAGGAGGGGTATCCCTGCCGGATGGTACCGTCCAAGGAGGGACGAGGTACACGTGCAGCTGCGTGACGTCACGGGCAGGTGCAAAGTGCGCGAGCTGTGAGTTGCCGCGCTGGTGATGCGCATGTAAAAAAAAAAAAAAAATAATAAAAATAAAAATAAAAAAGCAAGCCTCACTTTCGGGTGCACAGGATTCCTGGGCAAGGGGTGGAAGACCCCCTTACCAGGGCACAGGATGGAAACTAGTTAGGGGGAAGGGTTAGCTTAGCTAGACCGACTCCATGGGGCAGGGGTAAGTCCTCATGGAGTCCGTGGAATGGATTAGTTAGAGGGATTTTAGCGAGATTTAGGTTGGGAAATGGATTAATGGGATTATTTTGGAGACAGAGACAGACTTTGAATGTGTAGTGGGGACGTAGCTTAGCTACGTAGTGTTAAAAGGAACGTGCTATAGTTTAAGGGACGACGTGGGAGCACGAGTTAGTTAGGGGAGGTAGTTCGGAGGATGGCAGAGTCCAGCGGTGAGTGTGTTGAAGAGTTGGTGAGTGAAGTGGAAGCATGTGCTTGGTGAGTGAGGCCAGCGGGTCTGTGTGAGTGGAGCGAATGGGGAATGCATGGTGCGATGAGTGATTGGGGGGAGGAGTGACTCCCGCCCAAGGGACCCCCGGGGTCAGTGTAGAGTGAGTTAGGGGGTTAGTCAAATTGAAAAATGGAAGTCGTTTTGCTGTTGGTGGGAGTGTAGGCTCGAAACCCGTTTGGAGGGGTGCAGGAGCCCTGTTGACGGGCTGGGAGCGTGGCTGCGAAAAGTGAGTATCGCTGAGTGGGTACCCCGGGCACCAGGCTAGTCGGCCGTAGTAGGCCAAGGGCCCATGGGGGGCTGGGATAGCGTAGTGGGCACGGGTGCGCCTGCTTGGTGCGGGAGCCCGGGGCGCCATTAGCCGCGTGGGCAGTGTTGTGGGCACGGGTGACCCTCGGAAAGGGGCCTGGGAAGCCAGCCTGCCACGTGTGCGTTTCAGGGGAGGTGCCATGGGGGGCACTCCCCGGTGTTAGGGAGCTGGTAGGCTCGGAGGCAGTGTAGTGCCCGGGGGTGCCATCGTCGGAGAATCGGCAGAGGGTCGTGCCTGCCAAAGGGAGCCACGTGTCCCAGCCATGAGACCGTGTGAGGGCACGGAGAGAAAATTGGGGGGCGAGGCCCGAAATTGTGAGGACACCAACACAGGCGACGGGAATCTGGGTTGTTAGAACCAATAGTTTAAGCGAGAGGGGCTTGTTGAAAGCCCCGGGGTAGTTTAACAGTTAAATGGTTAGGGTAGATTAGGAGATGTACCCCTCCGCACCATCCATCCCCTCGCTCTCGTTGTGGGCCGCTGGACCCACTTTGTTATAGATCGCTGAAGTCTGGGGAGGCCATCCTGAGGCTTAGATTGGGCCTCGGCACAGGACGTTAGCTCTCCCTTATTCCCCTCCGGGAAGGGAACGTAGGGGTTGGGAGTAGGCTAGGTGACAGGATAGGTTAGCCGAACAAGGACGATAAAGGGGGTTAGGGGACGATTTATAGTGGGGAAGTAAAAATAAAAAAAATAAAAAAATAAGTTGGGGCTAAATTGGGGTTTGACAAATTAAGGGAGTGGGTATAGACAGTGACAGGCAAAGGCGATAGGTTGGGAGGGAGACAGGTAGGTAGGTCCGAGCCCGCCTTCCGAGTGGCCAGCACCACCGCACTCCCTCCACCAACCTCCACTGAATGGCAAAGACTGGCCAGCTTCATCTGCTGGCTGCGTTGCTGCAAGGCAAAGGCCGGCCCACTTCATTGGCAGCTGTTGTTTTGCTGCAAGGCCTGTGCCATCGGCTGGCCGTGTTTTGCTTCAAGGCCTGTGCCGGCCACTTCATCTGCTGGCTGTTTTTCTTCAAGGCCCGTGCCGGCCAGTTCGTCTGCCGGCTGTGTTTGCCTGCAGCGGCCTTATTCTGCAGGCTGTGTTTGCCTGCTGCCTTTGCCATGCCATGCCCACTGCCCCTGCTCACCAGCCCCCGTTCAATTTTTGCTTTGCCCCCCCCTGTTCATTGCCATGTGCGCCAGGATCAAGGCAACAGTTTGCAAGCTGCGAGAACTGCCCTGATGGCAGCTACAACACGGGCCTGCACTGGCGGCCCGTGCACCGTGTTTGTGTTCATCCATTCGTTGTGTTCATTGCGTGTGCCACTTGAGCTGGCACGGAGACTGCATTTGTGCAGCCCATGCACCGTTGTGGTTCACTGCGTTCAGTTCAAACCATTCATCCATCCATTCGTTGTGCTCATTGCGTGTGCCACTTGAGCTGGCACGGAGACTGCATTTGTGCAGCCCATGCACAGTTGTGGTTCACCGCGTTCAGTTCAAAAGGGAAGGCCTTGGACTGCGTGTGAGCACTATATATATATATATATATATATATATATATATATATATATATATATATATATATATATATATATATATATATATATATATATATATATATATATATATATATATATATATATATATATATATATATATATATATATATATATATATATATATATATATATATATTGGGGAGAGCAAGTATTTGATACACTGCCGATTTTGCAGGTTTTCCCACTTACAAAGCATGGAGAGGTCTGTAATTTTTATCATCGGTACACTTCAACTGTGAAGGACGGAATCTAAAAGAAAAATCCTGAAAATCACATTGTATGATTTTAATATAATTAATTTGCATTTTATTGCATGAAATAAGTATTTGATCACCTACCAACCAGTAAGAATTCCGGCTCTCACAGACCTGTTAGTTTTGTCTTTAAGAAGCCCTCCCATTCTCCACTCATTACCTGTATTAACTGCACCTGTTTGAACTCGTATCTGCATAAAAGACAACTGTCCACACTCAATCAATCAGACTCCAACCTCTCCACAATGGGCAAGACCAGAGAGCTGTCTAAGGACATCAGGGACAAAATTGTAGACTTGCACAACGCTCGGATGGGCAACAGGACAATAGGCAAGCAGCTTGGTGAGAAGGCAACAACTGTTGGCGAAATTATTCGAAAATGGAAGAAGTTCAAGATAACAGTCAATCTCCCTCGGTCTGGGGCTCCATGCAAGATCTCACCTCGTGGAGCCTCAATGATCATGAGAAAGGTGAGGGATCAGCCCAGAAATACATGGTAGACCTGGTCAATGACCTGAAGAGAGCTGGGACCACAGTATCAAAGAAAACCATAAGTAACACACTACGCCGTCATGGATTAAAATCCAGCAGCGCACGCAAGGTCCATCTGCTCAAGCCAGCGCATGTCCAGCCCGTCTGAAGTTTGCCAATGACCATCTGGATGATCCAGAGGAGGAATGGGAAAAGGTCATATGGTCTGATGAGACCAAAATCGAGCTTTTTGGTTAAAACTCCACTCGCCGTGTTTGGAGGAAGAAGAAGGATGAGTACAACTCCAAGAACACTATCCCAACCGTGAAGCATGGAGGTGGAAACATCATTCTTTGGGGATACTTTTCTGCAAAGGGGACAGAACGACTGCACCGTGTTGAGGGGAATATGGATGGGGCCATGTATCGTAAGATCTTGGCCAACAACCTCCTTCCCTCAACAAGAGCATTGAAGACAAGCGTGGATGGGTCTTCCAGCATGACAACGACCCGAAACACAACCACGGCAATTAAGGAGTGGCTCCGTAAGAAGCATCTCAAGGTCCTGGAGTGGCCGAGCCAGTCTCCAGACCTGAACCCAATAGAAAATCTTTGGAGGGAGCTGAAAGTCTGTGTTACCCAGCGACAGCCCCAAAACCTGAAGGATCTGGAGAAGATCTGTATGGAGGAGTGGGCCAAAATCCCTGCTGCAGTCTGTGCAAACCTGGTTAAGAACTACAGGAAACGTCTGATCTCTGCAATTGCAAACAAAGGTTTCTGTACCAAATATTAAGTTCTGTTTTTCTGATGTATCAAATACTTATTTCATGCAATAAAATGCAAATTAATTATGTAAAAATCATACAATGTGATTTTCAGGATTTTTGTTTTAGATTCCGTCTTTCATAGTTGAAGTGTACCGATGATAAAAATTACAGACCTCTCCGTGCTTTGAAAGTGGGAAAACCTGCAAAATCGGCAGTGTATCAAATACTTGTTCTCCCCACTGTGTGTATATGTGTGTGTGTGTATATATATATATATATATATATATACATATATATAAATATATATATATATATATATATATATATATATATATATATATATATATATATATATATATATATATATATATATATATATATATATATATATATATATATATATATATATATATCGGGCGTATAAAACCATTTCACCAATACATGATTAAAAACACCACACTGCCACATTATTAAAAAAAAACACCTCACTTCCGTGATATTAAAAACACCTCACTGTTGTGGTATTAATAACACCTCCCTGCCATGGTCTTAAAAACACCTCACTGCCACATCATAAAAATATATTTATATTGGGCGTATAAAAACATCTCACTGATACATGATTAAAAACACCACACTATTAAAAAAAACACCTCACTTCCATGATATTAAAAACACCTCACTGCCACATCATAAAAATATATATATCGGGCGTATAAAAACATCTCACTGAAACATGATTAAAAACATCTCACTGACACATGATTAAAACATCTCACTGATACATGATGAAAAACACCACACTGCCATGGTATTAAAAACACCTCACTGTTGTGGTATTAAAAACACCTCACCGATACATGATTAAAAACACCTCACTGCCATGGTATTAAAAACACCTCACTGTTGTGGTATAAAAAACACCTCACTGATACATGATTAAAAACACCTCACTGCCATGGTATTAAAAACACCTCACTGCCATGGTATTAAAAACACCTCACTGATACATGATTAAAAACAACACCCTACCATGGTATTAAAAACACCTCACTGTTGTGGTATTAAAAAGACCTCACTGCCATGGTATTAAAAACACCTCACTGTTGTGGTATTAAAAACACCTCACTGATACATGATTAAAAACACCTCACTGTTGTGGTATTAAAAACACCTCACTGATACATGACTAAAAACATCTCACTGCCACATGATTAAAATATATATATATATATATATATATATATATATATATATATATATATATATATATATATATATATATATATATATATATAAATATAATCGGGCGTATAAAAACATTTCACTGATACATGATTAAAAACACCTCACTGCCACATGATTAAAAACACCTCTGATACATGATTAAAAACACCTCACTGCCATGGTATTAAAGACACCTCACTCCCACATGATAAAAACACCTCACTGCTGTGGTATTAAAAACACCTCACTCCCTCATGAATAAAAACACGTCACTGATGTGGTATTAAAAATTCTTCACTTTCACATGATTAAAAACATCTCACTGCCACATTATGAACAAGAAGGTATAGATACAGAATTGTGCTACTACATAGAAAACAGCATCCTGGTTGGCATGGCAACCACTTTAGATGACAAACGTACGTCGTGACATACCGTCTCCACAGTCTTACCTATGTACCAAATATGAAACATGAAAGTTGAAAACTACAACTCACTGCCACATTATTAAAAAAACACCCCACTGCCATGGTATTAAAAACAACTCACTGCCACATTATTAAATAATACGCCCCGATATATATATATATATATATATATATATATATATATATATATATATATATATATATATATATATATATATATATATATATATATATATATATAAATCTAATGGACGTGTAAAAATACGTCACCACCACATTATTAAAAACACCTCACTGATACATGATTAAAAAGACCTCACTGATACATGATTAAAAACATCTCACTGCCACATTATTAACAACATCTCACTGATACATTATTAAAAACACCTCCCTGCCATGGTATTAAAAACACCTCACTGCCACATTATTAAAAACACCTCCCTGCCATGGTATTAAAAAAAAATAATAATAAAAAAAAAAAAATATATATATATATATATATATATACATACACCCGGTTAAAATATGTTTTCCCGGTTAAAATAGGTGTACCATATCCCTGTGTCGTAAGAGGCGACCAGGGTTGCGTCAGGAAGGGCATCCAGCGTAAAACGTGTGCCAAATCACGATGCGGATCATACGAATGATCCGCTGTGGCGACCCCTAACGGGAGCAGCCGAAAGAAAAAGAAGATATATATATATATATATATATATATATATATATATATATATATATATATATATATATATATATATATATATATATATATATATATATTGTTGTGGTTACCAAATTCGCAAACCACCATTCAGGTCCCTTAGGTGAGGTATCTCGGTAAGTGCATGTGTAGTTAGGCCCAAACCCGTTGTCTAGTGGGAATACATGTCATTTATACGTGCTGCGACTCTTCAGGATAGCCGTTTTTCTTTTACTATCTTTATTTTGGACCCACCGCCATGATTACCACCACAACCACAACATCAACCACCAACCACAACGCCGCTTCACCACAACCGCCACGACCTTCACGTGACACCTCGCAAACGTAGCATCGCCACCGTTCTTGCCCCGCTGTGGGTACCGGTGTTGGACTCGTGCAGGGCGCACGTTGAACAGCGTGTACAAAATCACGGATTTTGTGCTTCAAAAACGACACACGCCCACTTTTTGCCGTCCAATCGGTGAGCGAGGGGCGATTTGGCCCCGCCTCCAGAACGATCGATATATGCAAATTTGTGGATCAAAAATCCTTCACGCCCACTTTTTCTCGGGCCAATGGGGAGCGAGGTGAAAGGTCGAAGGGAGGGGGTCAAAGGCGAAGCTACGGGGGGATAAAAAGGACGGTGTTCGTCAGTCAAGAGAACGAAGAGAGTCAAGAACGAGAAGGAGTCGGAACAGAGAGAAGAGTGTGGAAGTCTGGAGCCCGAAGCCTGCAGTAGCTGGAGAAGCTGAAGAGAGTCGAACGAGGAGAGCCCAAAGAAGAGTCCAGGGTGGAGAGTCCAGAGGCGGAGAGGCGGCAGCGGCGAAGGCATACGAGGGGGTGCTCGCGACGGTGCCGGGAGCTGCACGCCCGAGGAAGGCCGGCAGCGCGACCTGGCCAAGGTGGAGACGCACACCAGGGATAATAAAGATCCTCTATACCCCGAGCATCAGCAACCCCCTCCTGTTTCCCCCCGCGCTGAGATAGTGCGACCAAGGGGGCCCCTTTTCCCACCCCCTGCCAGGCACTGTCCGAGAGGCCCGCGGAGTGAGGCGCCATCGCCGCTCCGCGTCTCATCACCAGACGGGTAGGCGCGACCCGGTCTCGGCCTCAGGCCCGCCTCATTCTTGAGGGTATTTCTTTTCCTTGGTTTTGGGTATGTGTTGTCGGCGCCGTCTGTGAAGTAGAATTGTATAAGTGTTGCCGTGTGCTCGGTAGCCGGTATTAGCTCTGCATTGTCTTCGCTTTTATATTTGCTTTTTGTGTAAATGGAATTGTGTTTTCTTTTTTTTGTGTGTGTGCTTTTGGTGGAATTGTATTTGTGTGCTTTCCGTTCGTCGCGAATAAATGTGCTTTATTGTTGAACTGTTCTCCCGCTTCGCTTCGTCTTTTCCTCCATTGAATCCCCATCTTGCTTCACGTAAAGGGTTGGTAGTGGGCTGAATACGCCCGATAATTAATCGAACCGTCGAGGTCGACGATAACACCGCTCGGTTATTCTGATAGTACGGAACGGGTCGCTTAAGTGGCCCGTGTCCGAAGTCGACCTGCGGCGAGGTGCGATCGCCCGGTCTACCCTCCGCGTGGGTACTTAGGTAGGTCGAATTCGGCGAGCAACCCTATCCCACGCGGGGGCTGATTGGCTCGATCGCGGTGAGACCGAAAGGTCCACCCGTGACTGGTTCCCGGCGTTAGTCCGAGAGGGTCACGACTGGATTGTCCGTCCGGTGGGCGACGTGCCGCGATTCGAGTTACGTGGCCGTCCGCACGCCGGCGGGCGCGGAATCCGCAACAATATATATATATATATATATGTATGTGGGGCGTATAAAAACATCTCACTGATACATGATTAAAATCACCTCACTGTTGTGGTATTAAAAACACCTCATTGATACATGATTAAAACCAACTCCCTACCATGGTATTAAAAACAGCTCCCTGCCACATTATTAAAATTTATATATATCGGGCATATAAAAACATTTCACTGATACATGATTAAAAACACCACACTGATACATGATTAAAAAGACCTCACTGCCATGGTATTAAAAACAACACCCTACCGTGGTATTAAAAATATCTCACTGTTGTGGTATTAAAAATACCTCACTGATACATGATTAAAAACACCTCACTGATACATGATTAAAATATATATCGGGCGTATAAAAACATTTCACTGATACATGATTAAAAACACCTCACTGCCACATTATTAAAATATATTGTTACGGATTCGCGCCCGCCGGCGTGCTGACGGCCACGTAACTCGAATCGCGGCACGTCGCCCACCGGACGGACAATCCAGTCGTGACCCTCTCGGACTAACACCGGGAACCAGTCACGGGTGGACCTTTCGGTCTCACCGCGATCGAGCCAATCGGCCCCCGCGTGGGATAGGGTTGCTCGCCAAATTCGACCTACCTAAGTACCCACACGGAGGGTAGACCGGGCGATCGCACCTCGCCGCAGGTCGACTTCGGACACGGGCCACTGAAGCGACCCGTTCCGTACTATCGGGATAACCGAGCGGTGTTATCGTCGGCCTCGACGGTTCGATTAATTATCGGGCGTATTCAGCCCACTACCAACCCTTTACGTGAAGCAAGATGAGGATTCAATGAAAGAAATGACGAAGCGAAGCGGGAAACAGTTCAACATAAAGCACATTTATTCGCGATGAACGGAAAGCACACATATTCAATTCCACCAAAAGCACATAGAAAAGAGGAAGAAACACAATGCAATTTTACACAAAAAGCAAATGCGACAATGCAGATCTAATACCGATTACGCGAGCACACGGCAACACTTATACAATTTTACTTCACAGACGGCGCCGACAACACACATTCCCAAAGCAAAAGAAAAGAGAACCACCCTCCAGGATGAGGCGGGCCTGAGGCCGAGACCGGGTCGGGCCTACCCGTCTGGTGATGAGACGCGGAGCGGCGATGGTGCCTCAACTCCGCGGGCCTCGCGGGCAGTGTCTGGTAGGGGGTGGGAAAGGGGCCCCCTTGGTCGCACTATCTCAGCGCTGGGGGGGGGGGAAACAGGAGGGGGTTGCTGATGCTCGGGGTAAGGAGGATTTTTACTCTGCCTCGAGTCCCGCGACGAGCGTCTCCACCTCGGCCAGGTCGCGCCGTCGGCCTCCCTGGTGTGCAGCTCCCGGCACGACGCGAGCACCCCCTCGTCTGCCCTCGCCGCCTCTCCACAGCTCCGTCCTCTTCGCTCCGACTCCAACGCACACGACGACGACGACGACCAAC
>NC_140963.1:12168616-12191116 GCF_056783735.1 Eptatretus burgeri
ACTGATACATGATTAAAAACACCACACTGCCATGGTATTAAAAACCCCTCACTGATACATGATTAAAAACACCTCACTGTTGTGGTATTAAAAACACCTCACTGTCATGGTATTAAAAACACCTCACTGATACATGATTAAAAACACCTCACTGCCATGGTATTAAAAACACCTCACTGTTGTGGTATTAAAAACACCTCACTGCTGTGGTATTAAAAACACCTCACTGTTGTGGTATTAAAAACACCTCACTGCCATGGTATTAAAAACACCTCACTCATACATGATAAAAAACACCTCACTGCTGTGGTATTAAAAACACCTCACTGATACATGATTAAAAACACCTCACTGTCATGGTATTAAAAACACCTCACTGTCATGGTATTAAAAACACCTCACTGTCATGGTATTAAAAACACCTCACTGATACATGATTAAAAAACACCTCACTGTCATGGTATTAAAAACACCTCACTGATACATGATTAAAAACACCTCACTGTCATGGTATTAAAAACACCTCACTGATACATGATTAAAAACACCTCACTGCCATGGTATTAAAAACACCTCACCCATACATGATTAAAAATACCTCACTGCCACATGATAAAAAACACCTCACTGCTGTATAAAAAACACCTCACTGTTGTGGTATTAAAAACACCTCAGTCATGGTATTAAAAACACCTCACTGATACATGATTAAAAACACCTCACTGTCATGGTATTAAAAACACCTCACTGCCATGGTATTAAAAACACCTCACTCATACATGATAAAAACACCTCTGCTGTGGTATTAAAAACACCTCACTGATACATGATTAAAAACACCTCACTGCCATGGTATTAAAAACACTTCACTGTTGTGGTATTAAAAACACCTCACTGATACATGATTAAAAACACCTCACTGTTGTGGTATTAAAAACACCTCACTGTCATGGTATTAAAAACACCTCACTGATACATGATTAAAAACACCTCACTGCCATGGTATTAAAAACACCTCACTGTTGTGGTATTAAAAACACCTCACTGTCATGGTATTAAAAACACCTCACTGATAATGATTAAAAACACCTCACTGTCATGGTATTAAAAACACCTCACTGCCATGGTATTAAAAACACCTCACTCATACATGATAAAAAACACCTCACTGCCACATGATAAAAAACACCTCACTGCTGTGGTATTAAAAACACCTCACTGATACATGATTAAAAACACCTCACTGTCATGGTATTAAAAACACCTCACTGTCATGGTATTAAAAACACCTCACTGTCATGGTATTAAAAACACCTCACTGTCATGGTATTAAAAACACCTCACTGATACATGATTAAAAAACACCTCACTGTCATGGTATTAAAAACACCTCACTGATACATGATTAAAAACACCTCACTGTCATGGTATTAAAAACACCTCACTGATACATGATTAAAAACACCTCACTGCCATGGTATTAAAAACACCTCACTCATACATGATTAAAAATACCTCACTGCCACATGATAAAAAAACACCTCACTGCTGTGGTATTAAAAACACCTCACTGTTGTGGTATTAAAAACACCTCACTGTCATGGTATTAAAAACACCTCACTGATACATGATTAAAAACACCTCACTGTCATGGTATTAAAAACACCTCACTGCCATGGTATTAAAAACACCTCACTCATACATGATTAAAAACACCTCACTCATACATGATTAAAAAACACCTCACTGTCATGGTATTAAAAACACCTCACTGATACATGATTAAAAACACCTCACTGTCATGGTATTAAAAACACCTCACTGCTGTGGTATTAAAAACACCTCACTCATACATAATTAAAAACACCTCACTGCTGTGGTATTAAAAACACCTCACTGCTGTGGTATTAAAAACACCTCACTGCTGTGGTATTAAAAACACCTCACTCATACATGATTAAAAACACCTCACTGCTGTGGTATTAAAAACACCTCATTCATACATGATTAAAAACACCTCACTGCCACATGATTAAAAACACTCACTGCTGTGGTATTAAAAACACCTCACTGTCATGGTATTAAAAACACCTCACTGTCATGGTATTAAAAACACCTCACTGATACATGATTAAAAACACCTCACTGTCATGGTATTAAAAACACCTCACTGATACATGATTAAAAACACCTCACTACCATGGTATTAAAAACACCTCACTCATACATGATTAAAAACACCTCACTGCCACATGATAAAAAACACCTCACTGCTGTGGTATTAAAAACACCTCACTGATACATGATTAAAAACACCTCACTGTCATGGTATTAAAAACACCTCACTCATACATGATTAAAAACACCTCACTGCCACATGATAAAAAACACCTCACTGCTGTGGTATTAAAAACACCTCACTGCTGTGGTATTAAAAACACCTCACTCATACATGATTAAAAACATCTCACTGCCACATTATGAACAAGAAGGTATAGATACAGAATTGTGCTACGACATAGAAAACAGCATCCTGGTTGGCATGGCAACCACTTTCGATGACGAACGTATGTCGCGACAAACCGTCTCCACAGTCTGTACCTATGTACCAAATATGAAACGTGAAATTTGAAAACTTTGGGAGTTCGAGTGCGGACAGGAATATTATATATATATATATATATATATATATATATATATATATATATATATATATATATATATATATATATATCGGGCATATAAAAAAAACACACACACACACACACACACACACACACACACACACACACACACACACACACACACACACACACACACACACACACACACACACACACACACACGTTTTGCCAATATCGGCATTTTTTTCTGGAATCGGCAGGTTGGAGTCAGTTTGATTACCGACTACAGTACGTACTGTATACAACCCAGAGACCTTGAGTAGCTTTTACCAAAAAAACAACGTCACATTTATATAGATGTTTCAAGGAGATGTTCACAAACTTTATTCTTTATAAACAGCTGCGTGTGATGGGTAGAAAAAAATTGGCTCGGTAATTTAGAAAACACGTTAAAACGGTAACCAGCTCAGAAATCGGGCGTTATCAAATATATTTTACTTTGAGACTCACAAACGGAAACGTATAACCTTTGTCAAGGAAATCCGATCACCAAATGCTTTAGAAACAGTCGTGAGGACAAAGGAAAACCTGATAGAACCTTCACAAGATACGGGATGAAACTTTACCACCACGGCACCCATAACAGGCATGGCATGTCCACACACCCGCGGAGAGTACGTACACATCCAAATCCACCCATATGTACCACGTCCGTGTGTGCTGTTGACGTACCTCTACCTTGTCGTGACTGTCGACTGTACATCCCAATCAGGACACGAACTGCACTGCACAGCTGGGTAAGTGGATTAACTATTCAAGCACTCCAACGGATCACCTGGCTTGGCAAGTGATTACCAATTGCCGTCGATATAACTATGAACCCGGAAACACCCGTGTAATGTCTGACTTGGACAAATCAACACATTTTTGGGGAGTCGGAACTGCTGATACTTTCACACCTGAAGCTTACGTTTTGTAATAATCCTTAGTTTTAAAGATTATCTGAGATATTCATCTGCGCAAATGAAATAAAACCACGGAGGCTGGCGTCTCCAGGCGTTTATAAACGCGACAATATACCCAGCGATTCAAAGTTATGACGAACAGGCATTCGATAATGAGTGAGGAAAGTGAAAAAATGGAGAGAAAAAAAAACGTTATCGGAAATCGTTGCGGCCTGTTCCAAGTCAAGGCGTGGTTGAGGAGGCCAAAAAACATGGCGGATTCTGACCCCAGCGAGGTTTCCCAGGAAACGCCTAAAGACCCTAGACAGCAAGGTGGCCGAGGATTGCCTGATGAAGGATATAATTAAATAATGTCGTTTATTATCTTCAAAAGAGGTGATTTAATTAACCCAAACAACCAATTTTCACTCGTACACTTTCTTGGAGTTTTCTTTGTGTGCATGCAGAGTTTCACACTGCTAGGTTTTTATAGTTTTTTGTTACCAGTGCGGGCCCGTACATGCGTACCCGTACATGCGTTGCCGCACATGAAAAAATAAAAAATAAATAAAAGAAGAAGAATTGTGACGTCAATCGGGACGTCATATCACCGTGTCCTGTCATTGGTTTGGTAAATAAATGGGCCATAACTTGGGAACCACTTGTCTGATTAATATCAAACCTTAAAAAGACACATAGTCAGGTCCCCAGCAATGCGGTCCCGTACGTGCGTGGCCGTATGTGCAAAAAAAAAACACTTTCAAACCGCCTGCCAGAAACAACAACTACACAGGCCGTTCCTTCACTCTCGCGTACCCGTACGTGCAAAAAAAAAATTAAAAAAAACTTTCAAACCACGTGCCAGAAACAACAACCACACAGGCCGTACCTTCACTCTCGCGTGCCCGTACGTGTGTGGCCATATGTGCAAAAAATAAAAATAATAATTGAAAAAAAGAGAAAAAAGACTTGTGACGTCAATCGTGACGTCATAGCACCGTGTACTGTCATTGGTTTGGTAAACAAATGGCCATAACTTAGGAACCACTTGTCCGATTAATATCAAACCTTCAAAAAGGCACATCCACAGGGCCCCAGCAATATACCTGGCAAGTTTCAATTAGATCGGACCAGTGGTTGTCGAGAAACAGCGGTCGCAGACACACAGAGATTGCTGGAATTATAGATATATGGAGGAGACGCACTGACACACACACACACACACACACACACACACACACACACACACACACACACACACACACACACACACACACACACACACACACACACACAGTCTTTCATTGGAATATATATATATATATATATATATATATATATATATTTTTTTTTTTTTTTTTTAAATAAACCAAAGAATTCACAGAAATAATGATCCACGACAATGAAGCACCACATTAATTGCATCTTGCAAAACAAAAAAATGCCATTGAAGATAATGCATACCATGACAGAACACAAGAGTCCACATTGAAATTTAAATTCTTGCGAAGAAAAAAAATTAATGGCAAGTCCTACAAGTTAACAGCAGAGGGATGATGTTATGCCAAATGCAAAATTTAAATTCTCAACTCATATTTCATATTCAATATCCCTTTCCCCAACCCCGTCCTTTCGTTTCACATTTAAAACACCCAGAATATAAAGCACTAAAAGCAAGTGAATAAATGGAACTTGCTGGGAAAGGGTGCTCAGTTTAGAATGTGCTTTTCAAGGTTTTATTCGACGCATTAAGTGGAAAAAAAAATCCTTCACACAAATGGATGAATGAAAACTTATGGCTTTTTGACTTTGAATACCATACCTTGAGCAGCAGAGTAAAACTAGTACGGCAAGTCAAGACAGTTGTGGATTTACCCAATCTCACACCTCGGTTAGCAGTATGCTTACTTGCAGCTGTGAATTCCGACAACTCTCCTTGCAGATTCTCTGAACCACAGCAATTCACTAACCATTTTGCAAAGTGAAAAGGAACTTAAAATAACATATAAAAGACTGGGAAAAAAAATTCAACAAAAGCCGTGGAAACAATTACTTGCAGAGAATCATGATTATGTTGGGTAAGGATTGAGGTCATACCCTTGAAAGAGCTTTGAGGCATTTACGATAAGTCGAGAGATATGCTTCAAGGATAGAATCAATCCTGAAAAGATCGCTCATCCGTTGCAGCTCACAGAATACAATTGCAAAAAAATTAGGAGCAATCACTGATAAAGCAACCTTCGGGAAATACACCCAAACTCGTTGATATCCAAATAAACCAATATCACCCGCAGGGTGACCCGTATCTTGCCAAAAGGTGACCACGTGTGACTTCTTTAAGGTCACACTGAGGTGAACAGAGCTGCTATCCACCAGGAGCGACTCCTTGAGGAATATCTGCCTACGAGAGAATATCTGCCATAATATCTGCCGATGAGAATCGTTCTACAGAGTTACCATGAAAAATATGCATTTGCCTCACAACGTCACCAAATGACGTCATAATGTCTCAAGCTTGACATATCTAGAAAGCACTCATCGAGGTGTTCAATTTGAGGTACTACACGATATGGTTCCTAAAACTTGAAAATTTGACCTTGGGGTCAAATATGTTTGACCTATGCCGCTAACCATGAAGGTCAAGGCCAATCGCCACCAAAAATTAATCAACTGGGCGCCAGACCATGACGTATATTCCCATGAAGTTTGAAGACGATCCGATCAAAATTACTCAAAAAAATAAGGGTTTCGTCGACTCCCCTGATTTGCGACAAAGTGACCTTGACCTTTGACCTTGACCTTCAAAATTTTATGCGCTGAAAGGGACCTCTATAGGCCTCTGATATGTGAAGTTACAAAAATTTCCAATGATAATTGTGCTCTGCAGAATTTTTTATACGTGATTACAGACAAACAAAAAAACATACAAGCTGACTAACATATCTTGCAAAAACTTCGTTTTGGCAAGATAATAAATGTAACACCTCGGAAATTTTCCCACATCACTCCCCTGTAGCTAAGACATTTATGATGACTAAGTGGTCATTCATGGAGATACAGTGGTTATTGCACAACTGGTGAACAAACATTTTGTTTGTGTGTATTTATCTATTATAGTGTGTGTGTGTGTGTGTGTGTGTGTGTGTGTGTGTGTGTGTGTGTGTGTGTGTGTGTGTGTGTGTGTGTGTGTGTGTGTGTGTGTGTGTGTGTGTGTGTGTGTGTGTGAGTGAGTGAGTGAGTGAGTGAGTGAGTGAGTGAGTGAGTGAGTGAGTGAGTGAGTGAGTGAGTGAGTGAGAGAGAGAGAGAGAGAGAGAGAGAGAGAGAGAGAGAGAGAGAGAGAGAGAGAGAGAGAGAGAGAGAGAGAGAGAGAGAGAGAGAGAGAACGTGTAAGAGTGTGCGTCAGTGTGCGTCTCCTCCGTAATTCCAAAACCATGAAACCGAGCAGCCTGAAACTTCGCATGCATACTAAGGGAACTCCAAGGAAATGCATGAGTGAAAATTGGGTGTTTGGGTTTTTTTTTTTTTTGTATACCTTGGTCGAGGCTCGTATGAGAGCTAACACACAATTCACAGCAAGGAGGCATGAGACAAGAGGGGCGGGAGTGGAAGGGACAAAACAGTGGGGAACAGACACATTAGGTGAACTGTGGAAGGGAGAGGGATGTGGATGGGACGGGGAACATGGCGAAGAGAAGATGGACATTACAGGGACTTTCAGGAAGGAAAGCAGGAGAATTGAAGGAGGTGGGCTTGGGTGGATTATCGGGGGTAGAAAAGATCGAGGATTTGGATGGGGGAAGATAAGAGGTAGTGGTGAACAGCTGTTTTGAAAGCCTGGAGGGAAGAATGGGAAAGAATAGAGTGAGGAAGTTTATTCCAAAGGCGGGAAAAAAGAGGAATGAAAGAGTGAAGATGAGCAGTGATTCGTGATTTTGGTAGTTTTACCAGAAGGGGGTTGTTGGCGGACCTTGAGCGCCCTGTGGAAATGTGGTGGGGACAAATCGCAGAGAGAGCAGGGGGGGCAAGGCTGGAGAGGAGTTGGTAGAAGACAGAAAGACCACCCACCAACCTGCGGTGATTGAGTGAGAGGCCCAAAGACTCAGCTTCATTGCGGGAGATGCCAATGATCTTAAACGCCCTGGTTTCGACAGCATGAAGCCGAGAAAGGTGGGAGGCAGGAGCACCAGCCCTGAGGGGAGAGCAGTACTCCATCAGGCTACGGACAAAAGCTTTGTAAGTGGTAAGGAGCTCAAGAGGGCCGAGGAAGGACTTAGCATGACGGAGGATTCCCAGTCGGCGACTGGCTTTTGAGGCGAGGTTGGAAATGTGACTTTCCCAGGAAAGGTCATGGCAGATAGTGAGACCCAGAAGCTTGAAAGAAAAGACTTCTTCCAGAGGATTGTTGAGAAAGTGGATGGGGGGGTTTTGTAAACGGTCCTTTCGAAGAGACATAGTGAGAGTGTGAGATTTGTCTGGATTGAAAGACATGTTCCACGTGTTGGACCAGTTTGTGATTTTATCCAGATCTGCAGTGAGCGAAGAAGCTGCTGCTTGCCGGTCTGAGGGATGACAGATGGTACGGCAGAGGGTGGAGTCGTCGGCAAAGAGAAATAGAGGATTTTCCAGAGAGTCCGAGAGTTAATTAAAACACACCTTTTGAAGATAATTAACGGCCTTATTTAATTGTATCCTTTATCGAGGCATTATCCTTGGTCAGCCCTGTATCAGTTCGCTGCTGGGGTCTTAAATCGCCATTTTGTTCGGCCTATTCAAACATGCCTTGCTTTGGAAACACGATCCACTCTCTTGGACTAATTAAAGTATAGAATCAAAATTATATGGAAGAGGTAAAGCCGAGAGGCTAACGTAGAATTCTTCTTACATTCGCTTCTGACTTTACCGATAACTTGTTCACAACTGTATACTTGCTAACTACACCGTGGTACATGTAAGCGCCGCACAGCTGATAATTTTGACACAATTTCCGGTTACTTCAGCCTGGATTTGGGATCAGCGATCAAATAATGTAAATCACGTTTAAAAAATTTTTTTTGATGATGTGGGAGATATCTTTATTAAAATCAGTGGAGGAAATATACACCATGTCTGATATTTGGGTCTTTCATGTCTCCGACGATGCCTTTATCTCCCGGGACGCATCATTCCCCATGACAAAAACCGGAAGAAAAAGGGTCATAGCCGATGACACGGATTCCAAATTGCCAGGGTATTGTGTTGTTGTTGTTGTTGTTGCTGTTGTTTCCTATTCTCTTATGTGCACGCGTTGAGTGTGAAGCTCACTACGTTCGATATATATATATATATATATATTTTGAAAATCAGATCTGGTGGACTACATAAGTGTCAAAATCTTGAGTGAAATCGAAAAACTAACAAATTAGCAATTTATATAACAAGGTATATTTATTTAAGCAAAAAAATTAAGCTTAATTTTTTTCTCATGTTCGGATGATTATATTTAGTGAAGAAAAGAATAAGGAATGTGCAGAAAGTGGAAAGCGCAACGCTGTACTATCTAACCTAATTTTACAATCGATGACGATAGAATCTTTTTTTTTTCTGGCATTTACGTCGGGTTTTCTTTTTCCCGTTTTGTGCGATCTGATTTCATTACAAAATATTAATACAAGTAAACTCATAGTTTCTTCATTGTATTAAAGTTGGCGGTAGCTGAAAACGAAGCGGTACGGAGACAACAGACGTGGAACTCGGACGTGGTGGGGTTTGTGTGTGCCTGCATGCGATCACGTTGGATGAACGTGTATGGGTTGGGGCATGCATGCATGTCGGCAGGCCTTTGCCGGCTCGTGAGCATAGGTTTTAATTTTTAAATGCTCCTGCCCAGTTTTACATAGAACAAGAGTTAAAAATGAAACATTGCTGTTTGGGTGCGTTTTATCGCCTGGTAATGCCCTGGTACACTGCCTACACTCCCCCTCCCCGCACACTTCCTTCCATTGCCTCCCATTCCCCTCGTGCTGCCTCCGCCCCCCCACCCCCCACGCTATCCTCTGCCAAACCCACTCCTCCACCCTACAACTCGCCGGAGGTCGAGGAGAGGAAGGGCTGTCAAAAAATATGAAAATTGGACTAATGAAATTTTTTTTTTTTTTAGCAGTCGGAACTGCTGCTCGGATCGATTCGGTTTTTATAAAGCAATTTTTTTTTTTTTGTATACCTTGGTCAAGGCTCGTATGAGAGCTAACACACAACTCACAGCAAGGAGGCATGAGACAAGAGGGGCGGGAGTGGAATGGACAAAACAGTGGGAACAGACACATGAGGTGAACTGTGGAAGGGAGAGGGATGGGGACGGGGAACATGGCGAAGAGAAGATGGACATTTCAGGGACTTTCAGGAAGGAAAGCAGGAGAAATGAAGGAAGTGGGCTTGGGTGGATTATCGGGGGTAGAAAAGATCGAGGATTTGGATGGGGGAAGATAAGAGGTGGTGGTGAACAGCTGTTTTGAAAGCCTGGAGGGAAGAATGGGAAAGAATAGAGTGAGGAAGTTTATTCCAAAGGCGGGAAAAAAGAGGAATGAAAGAGTGAAGATGAGCAGTGATTCGTGATTTTGGTAGTTTTACCAGAAGGGGGTTGATGGCGGACCTTGAGCGCCCTGTGGAAATGTGGTGGGGACAAATCGCAGAGAGAGCAGGGGGGCAAGGCTGGAGAGGAGTCGGTAGAAGACAGAAAGACCACCGACCAACCTGTGGTGATTGAGTGAGAGGCACAAAGACTCAGCTTCATTGCGGGAGATGCCGATGATCTTAAATGCCCTGGTTTCGACAGCATGAAGCCGAGAAAGGTGGGAGGCAGGAGCACCAGCCCAGAGGGGAGAGCAGTACTCCATCAGGCTACGGACAAAAGCTTTGTAAGTGGTCAGGAGCTCAAGAGGGCCGAAGAAGGACTTTGCACGACGGAGGATTCCCAGTCGGCGACTGGCTTTTGAGGCGAGGTTGGAAATGTGACTTTCCCAGGAAAGGTCATGGCAGATAGTGAGACCTAGAAGCTTGAAAGAAAAGACTTCTTCCAGAGGATTGTTGAGAAAGTGGATGGGGGGGTTTTGTAAACGGTCCTTTCGAAGAGACATAGTGAGAGTGTGAGATTTGTCTGGATTGAAAGACATGTTCCGCGTGTTGGACCAGTTTATGATTTTATCCAGATGTGCAGTGAGTGAAGAAGCTGCTGCTTGCCGGTCTGAGGGATGACAGATGGTACGGCAGAGGGTGGAGTCGTCGGCAAAGAGAAATAGAGGATTTTCCAGAGAGTCCGAGAGATCATTGATGAAAACCAGAAAAAGAACAGGGCCCAGAACGCTACCTTGAGGAACTCCAGCCTGCACAGGAAGAGGGGATGAAAGAACTCCATTTAGGGCCACACGTTGACTGCGACAGGAGAGGAAGTCTGCGAGCCATGAGTGGAGATGGCCTTGAATACCATGGGAAGAGAGTTTGGTGAGTAGGGCAGGGTGCCAGACTGTGTCAAAAGCACGTGATATGTCCAGGGATACGGCTCGAATTTCCTGTCTGGCATTGAGGACCTCCATCCATTGATGGGAGAGCAGAAGCAGCATATCCAGGGTAGAGTGACCTGGTCTGAAACCAAATTGATGATTGGAAATCAAGCCATTGGAGAAGAGGAAGGATTTCATATCTGAGGCGATGATGGATTCCATCACCTTGCTGATGATTGGGAGAAGGCTGATTGGTCTGTAGTTATAGGGATCTGTTTTTGCACCTTTTTATGCAGGGCAGTGATGTTAGCAGATTTCCAAGCAGATGGCAGATGACCTTGGGCAAATGAGAGGGTGAATAGAACAGAGAGAGGGTGAGCAAGAGCAGAAGAGCAGGCTTTGAGGACACGTGGGCTGATGCCGTCTGGACCGGTTGCAGAATCTGACTCGAGGTTTGAAAGCAAGCTCTCCACCTTGTCAGGAGAAAAGGATACAGAGTCCAGGGACATTTGGGTGCGACTGGGTAAAGTGGGTAGAGATAGTGATGGGTTTAGGACACAAGATTTAGCTGCAAACACCGAGTTTAGACATTCAGCTTTATCACGTGTGGTATCAGCAGTGCGGCCATTTGAGGTAAGGGAGGGGATGGAGGGGGAACATACACCAGAAACAGATTTGATTAAACGCCACCAGGATTTTGAGGAGGGAGAGAGGTTTGAGAGTTCAGACTTGAGATGAGAAAGATGATGTTTTCTGGCTATCCTGAGGGTAGATACACACTTGTTCCGAGCTTTGTGGAAAGAACTGAGATTGCCCTCAGTTGGGTTTGCTTTCCATGAGGCAAAGGCAAGTTGTTTCAGGACAACTTCCTCGCCACAAGCTTCAGTAAACCAAGGGCGGGAGGAAGGGTAAGACAACTGAACACGAGAGGGGATAAATCTGTGCATGAGGGAGAGCAAGTTTCTTTGAAAGAATTCCCAGGATGAGTTGATGTTTGAGAAAGTAGTGATAGGAGACCAGTCTGTAAGTTTGATGGCTGCTCGGAGACCCTGCCAGTCGGCTTGAGTGAAATGCCAGACTCGACGGCGGTGAGGTGGTTCTCTGATAACAGCCAGAGAGATGTCCACTTTGACAAGGACGTGGTCAGAAGAACCAATTGGAGCGAAGGAAGAGCAGCAGATATTGTCAGGGAAATTTGTCAAAATCAGATCCAGAAGAGATGGAGTACCATTGGTTGAGATCCGGGTCGGGAAGTTGACCGATTGAGTCAGTCCCAATGAGTCGCAGAAAGCTTTTGCTGAGGTGCCATGGCAGGTGAGAGAGGTACCCACACCTAGCCAACTGGCGTGATGACAATTGAAGTCACCACATAAGAGGAAGAGAGAGTTTGGATGAGAAGATAGAAGATGGTCCATGTTTTCGGATAGTGAGGTGTAGATGGAGTCATCACTGTTCGGTGGATGGTACAGTACACATATAAACATGAGGTGGGAGTGGAGGGGAAGCCGAAGCCAGAGGTATTCCTGGGGGTGTGGGGGAGTGAGAGCAGTGCATGGAGAGTGAGGAATAGAGTCTTTGATGAAGAGAGCAACACCTCCACCAGGACGAGGCTCAGGTCTGTCATACCGTAAGAGGGAGTAGCCAGGGAGAGATACTTGGGAGTCAGACACGTCTTGGGAGAGGAAAGTTTCTGTGAGGCAGATAATGTCTGGTTTGTCAGTGGCAACCTGCATGGAAAGATCTGAATGGTTTGAGCGAAGGCCCCGGATATTTGAGGTCCACACTTTTAATGAAGAGGAAGGGGAGGAGGCTTTGGCTGCAGGAGGTGGAGGGGGAGGGGGAGGGTAGGACAAGGGACGAGGGGGGCAGGTAAGGAGGGTTGCTGAAGGAGTGTGGGGTATTGCAGAACAGCGAGGGGAGGGGGCCGAATGAGAAGGAGAAAAGGCTCTGTGGTGCTGGAGGAGAGGGAGGACAAGAGACAAGGAAGAAGGCAGTTGAGGATTTGAGGAGGTGGAGTGAAGAGATGGAGGTGAGAGGGCAGTGGAGGGAGGCAGGTTGGTGGATGAGAGGGGGGCAACTTTGAGAAGGATGAGTGAGGGGGATGAAAGGTGGGTGAAAGGTGAGGGGGGAATTTTTGAGAGAGGTGAGAGGGAGGCTTGGAGGGAGAAGAGTGGGATGGTTGCTTTGAGAGTGAGAGTGAGGGGTGAGGGGGGTGAGTTGGCACTGAAGTTGGAAAAAAAGAATGTTTGATGGAAAGCGAGCATCCATGGCAAAGTGTGGTTTTTAAAAGTTTTAGGTCAGAGATGCGATTTAACACAATTCTTGATGGATGCAATGAAGGCGAATTCAGAGCATGGAGAGAAGAAGCGCTGTAATAGTTGGATTTTTTAGGCAAGGAATGAAGGAGAGGTCGAAATGAGAGCAGTCTGTTAAAATAGCAGAAGAGTAGTGCATTGTGAAACAGTAAAGAGTACCACATGTGTGAGAGAGGAAGATGAAGCATTATAATATAGTTTTTGTAGTTAAAAATAATGTATGAGAGGGTTCAACAGATTAGGTCATGGAAGTGTATTATATAAAAAAAAAAAAAAAAATCGAGGACGAGGAGGAAGTTAAGAAGAAGAAGCAGAATCGGGAGAAGGTGAGCGTGTTGTTGTTGTTGTTGTTGGGTATATATATATATATATATATATATATATATATATATATATATATATATATATATATATATATATATATATATATATTGTTGTTAATATTAATATATGAGAGAGTTCAACAGATTAGGTCATGGAAGTGTAAAAAAAAAAATCGAGGAAGAAGACGAGGAGGAAGTTAAGAGGAAGAAGAAGAAGCAGAATCGGGAGAAGGTGAGCGTGTTGTTGTAGGGTATTTTTTATTTTTTTATTTTTTTTTTTTTTTTTGAGATAAGAAAGAGATTATTTGGGAGAATGGGGGATGTTTGGAAAGTGGAGTGGATCAAAATTGAAGGTAATGGGGAGGAAAAACAAACAAAAAAAAAACGATCTAACACCGAGTGGAACCGGTAGGCCTCAAGCCTAGGCCTAGGCCTCAAGCACAGGTAAGAACGTCGACAAAAATACTCACAAAATAGCACGATTTTTGAAACAAAACCGAACTAGCAACACACAGTAACATGTAGGTGAGAAAATTAAACAGTTAAAACGGGACAAATAACAACCGGAAACTTAGCTTTGAGAACGTCAGCAGGGAGCCCCGAAGGAGACCTCTCGCTGCTCTCAATTATAGAATCACTTCGATGGTTGAATCACAAGATCACGGCCGGATATCCGAGAAATATGCTTGCTTGCTCTAAGCTGTCTCGCCTGGGTTTGAATGCAGACCCAGCTATAAACTGTCATCCCTGTGTTTCACAGGCAGGGTGATTCATCTGTGTGTGCCATTTCTCGGATGCACGTTAAACTGGGCATCACATCTACTGGAATCCCCCCTCCTCTCCCCCTCTCCCCCTTACCTTCTCTCTCTCCTCTCCCATCTGCCTCTCTCAACCCCTATCCACCACTCTCTAACCTTTCTGAAGCCATGTGATGTGTCCACCCCCATTATAATAGCCATTGCAAATTAGCTGAGGTGTAACCAATTACATTCAAAATCACAAACCAGGTTAATTGGCCTCCACCTGTGTTAAATTGCAGTGATTCTGATTAAAAATTGCAGTGATTTGCAGTGATTCAAAATAAAATCAGCTGTTCCTGTAGGTTTCCTCTGGGGAGTGCATTTCACAACAAAAACTCAACCATGAGCACCAAAGAGCTTTCAAAAGACCTCCAGGATATAGTTGTGAAAAGGCACATATCAGGGTTGTTGTTCTTCTTTCGGCTGCTCCCGTTAGGGGATGCCACAGCGGATCATCCGTTATGATCTGCATACTGATTTGGCACAGGTTTTACGCCGGATGCCCTTCCTGACGCAACCCTGGTCGCCTCTTACGACACAGGGATAAGGATTGGGTTTCGCCATGATTCCGGCTGCCCTACACCCTCTCATAGCGCGGCCCAGCGCAGAGCTCCCGTCCTCAAGCGATCCTCCAACCCACGCCTCCGAGTAGCCGGATTACAGGTGCACGCCACTACGCCCGGTACATATCAGGGTATGTGTATAAAAAATATTTCAAAGGCCTTGAACATCCCTTGGAGCACAGTCAAGACAATCGTTAATAAGTATAAGGCTTATGGTCCCACCAAGACCCTGCCTAGATCAGGCCATCCCTCCAGACTGGATGACCAAACAAGGAGGAGACCAATTGCAGAGACCACCAAGAGTCCAATGGAAACTTTGAAAGAGCTACATTCCTCAATGGCAAAGACTGGTCACGGTGTGCATGTGACAACAATATCCCAAGCACTCCACAAGTGTTGCAAGAAGGAAGCCATTGCTCAAAAAATGCCCACAATGAGTCCTGTTTGAGGTATGCAAAAAAGTACTCCAGAGATTCTGAAGCCATGTGGAAAAATGTTTTGTGGTTTGGTGCAAACCCAACACAACACATCACCCAAATATCACCATCCCGACTGTGAAGCATGGTGGTGGCAGCATCATGTTATAGTGATGTTTCTGATTAGCAGGAACTGGGGTACTTGTCAGGTTTGAAGGGAAAATTAATGGAGCAAAATGCAGAAAAATCCTTGAGGAAAACCTGCTGCCCTCTGCCTTCTGCAAGAATGCTGAAATTGAGACGGAAGTTTAACTTTCAGCAATGACAACGACCAGAAGCACACAGCCAAAGCGACACTGGAGTGGCTAAGGAACAAAAATATAAATGTCCTTGAGTGGCCCAGTCAGAGCCCTGACCTAAATCCAATGGAAAATCTGGAGCAAGACTTGAAGAATGTTGTCCATCAATGCTCCCAATGCAAATTGAGTGAGCTTGAAAAGAAGAATGGGAAAATATTGCCCAATCAAGATGTACAAAGTTGTAGAGACCTGTCCCAACAGGCTCACAGCTGTAATTGCTGTCAAAGGTGCTTCCACCAGGTATTAACTCTTGGGGGTGGACACTTATCCAAGCAAGGTATTCCAGTTTGGTATTTTTTATTAATTTTCTGAAAATTTTATAATTTGTTTTTCACTTGGAAGTTGTGGGTTACGATGTGTAAATAAAGGTGGGGGGAAAAAAAGTGTCTGATTTAATGCAATTTAATTCTCGGCTATAAGGCAACAAAAGGTGAACATTTTGAAATGGGATGTACACTTTCTATCTGCACTGTAAATATATATATATATATATATATATATATATATATATATATATATATATATATATATATATATATATATATATATATATATATATATATATATATATATATATGGCTTTGGAGAAACAATATGACATGTTTACAGGCAGGGTTTGTCAGAAAAATGTCTGCCTTAATCAAGTTAGGGATGATTCAAAAGCATTGATGGCAAAGGAGAAAGTCACCACAAGGTTGTCAAGACCACAGAAGGAAGCATAGACAGCAACGTGTCAAAGGGAATCGGGGCACAGAGTCAAACCGAGTGTATTATAGTATAGACTGCACAACACAAGTGAAAAAAGAACAGAATAAGAGAAAACAATTTTGGGTTGTGATAAGAAGTTGTACAAAACTGTGATCCCTGAATGATTATCAGAGCCAATGTGTAATGTATTACACAAAACAAAGGCAGGTCAGCACAAATAAGTTGATTATAAAATGTAATCAGTTTTTTTTTCAGAAGTATGACAATACACAAAATAAGTAGGACAAGCAAATACATCTCCAAAAGATTATAAGTCACTGATGAGCAAACAGTAATAAAACCACAGGGTGACAGTTTCTGATCCTGAAAACGAAAACTGTGACCCTTTATTCACCCTAAACAAGTAATTGCATTCTCTTTTGATAGAAATCATACTATATAAAAAGAAAAGTGGCTGTTTGTGGGTTTGTGGACTTGTGTGTAGTGAAGTGGGTGGTCGGGGGTTGGAGGAGGAGGTAGGGGAGTTTAATTTCTATGCATTCCAAAGCAGCTGGACGAAATGATATGAAAACCAGTGGTTGTACTCAGCGTGTGCATGGGGAGGTTTCAGGTGGTAAAAAAAAATTAATAGCCACAAGGGTTGAGCATGCGAGATGGCCCCAATTATCTTTTGATGTATCGTACGGTACCACTTCCAGTGTGACGGGGCATTAAAAGCCATAATAAAATACCCCGATTCTCTGCACAGAAACCACCAACATCAGAGAAGCGGAGGAATGATTATACACAGTCTGTGTCTATTATTTTACGGTATTTATATTCACTCCTGAACCGCAAAATGGAATGACTTGAAAACTGGCTGTACACAGGTGTGCACATGAAGCTTTGAGGCAGCACGAACGTACACACACGCACACCTTTTTTAGTTCGGCCACGTAACCTGAGCTTTCCCCATTTTGGACTTCATTTTACAGAATTACCATTAGACACTGGTGTTGCATTCTTCTTCACGATCTCTAATTTTATGTTGATCTCTTTTTGTCATCTGCTCTTTGTACACAACATTGTTTACTTTGATAAGAAATCGTTTGCTTTTGAATCTTCAATGTGAGTGCGACATCGGTGGTACAGGAAGCATCCCTCTGCGCATGTTGCTCACATTTGTCAGCAAATATTTTGGTCTTTATTTACTTCTCCATCTTTATATCATTGGTGTCATTCTTTCATTAAGCCCGTATATGAATAAATAAAGTTCCTTTGTAAAATAAGAAAAATTTAAATCTTGATGAGGAATATATATATTTATATATATATATATATATATATATATATATATATATTTTATATATATGCTGCAGGTACTCCCTCTTTGAACTGCTGGTAATTCCCTTTAAAGGTAAAGAATATTCACTACTTTGGAATGCAATTTTAAAAAATGGCAGAAAATTATTTTGTCAACGCGTTACACTGTTACTGCGTAGCATCACCACATTCTTGTGAGGAAAATAAAATTAATAAACAGATGAGTTGCACGCAATGCAATTCACTCAACAGATTATATGGTATTTTGAAAACACTCAAGGCCAAACAAAATGTTGCTGCGATTTGTTACCTTGACGGAAAATTTAAACAAAATCAACATGATGTGTAAAAAGGCCAAGGCACTGATCCACCAAGTAAAACAAATAATTGTTTGAAATAATAGAGCGGCCAGAAATATTTTTTTTTGAAAAACACATCGGTAAACTATGGCCTTTAAAAGATACGCCAACAACTTATGTTCTTCATCCAGAAAAAGGAAGGCATGGCAGGATAATCATCATCGACTCAAACAACTGTTTTCTCGAATGACAACTTGGTAAACTCGGATTTGTTGTTGAGAGTTAGTGAAGAGAGATTCAACTACACCTCATCGTGGCATTCGACTAGCAAATGCATACAAGTCGCTGCTTCATCATTATTTATTATTGACCGAAATACGTCCTGGAAATAAGTTTTTATTAAAAATATATATAAATTAAAATCTAATCACGTCTTTTCTGGTGCAATATCATCTCGTATTACCCAGTCATTAATTATTTATCTGTCGAACATTTCAACAATACACATCACAAGCAAAGTTTATCCAGAAGGAACCATAAAATACATGCTTCACACAAACCAAGCAACACAAAACTAAAACTTACAAAACATTAAAGTGCATTCAGGCAGACCATGCCTCACTCCAATTGGCTTCGATAAGTCGACAGTTAGGGCATGCAGATTGTGATGCAACCTTTGCAGTAATATTATCAAGTGGTATTGTATTGCAAGCAGTTGAGCTTTTAAAACTCTTTGGGACAAATGCCTGCTCATGCTAAAGGTCACAATTTAAAGCAAATACACAAATCCAGGCCCAGAAAAAGAAAAAAAATCATATAATTAAGAAACATTGGCATCGAGGCTCGAGCGATAACATCATTGATATTCTCTTTAAGTACATTAGCTTTAATATAATCTGACTGCACGATGATTTGATTTTAAAGCATTTTTTTTGTTTGTTTAATGCAACAAGAAACACACACTCCTTACAGGAGCAGCCAGGGGGAGGAGGTGGGAGAGGTTCATGTGGATGTGTACATCTACGTACATAGTTGAGTTGTACAATTTGTATTCATCGTCCTTTTCACCTTACCAATACATTTTCACACTTGCTTAGCCTATGAGGCTTTAGGTTCAGCCATGTTATTATCCTTATCATCATTATTGTTAATACTATTATTAATAGGCCAACGAGCAGAGTACCTGCCCGACGGGCGATTATGTTCCAAGCACGCGACACGTTCTTCTGACATATCCCTTTATTTTGGGTGGTGTATCGGCAACAGCCCAATGCCTCGATCACTCCCCCCCCCCCCCAAAAAAAACCGGGTTACAGACATGAAGCAAAAACAGCAAACTGCTAATGTGCATATTTTATACATCGTGATGATGTGACTCGGATAATTCCAATTGCACTGGCCCATTGTCTGACACTACACATACTGTCACCTTCACAAGGCCCATGGTGCCTATCGGCTCCAACCTTTCGATATTTGATGATCCTTTTTAACAGTCGCTTATGTTGTTTTATAAATCAACAAAAACATTTATGAAGGGCATGACTTGATTGTGAATACCACACTTCTGAAGATGCCTGAGGCTTACCAAAATGGTGGACTTGCGATTTCTTTCTTCCACGTTACAATTGTGTATCAAACCAATTGGTATCGAGCGGACATACACACATACATTCATACATACATTTAGATAACTATTTTGACATTACCTTAAATTATTATCATGCCATTACCATCGGACAGAATTGATTAATTTGTGGTTGTAACAAGTTTTACTTTTGGGAGGTGTGCGGACCAGCGACTTTTAGCCTATAGCCTTTATCACCTATGTGTAATATGTAAATATATACATATAAACATCCAATTTTCTCCAATATATGTATATATATGTATATGTATATATATATATATATGTATATGTATATGTATATATATATATATATATATATATATATATATATATGTATACACACATATATACACTAGCTGGGTGTGCTTACACTTTGTGTAAGCATACGAACCGTGCTTTCCCATTGTCTTGGGTCACTCACCTGCATTTGATTTTTCATATATATATTTTTTCATTTATTTATATTTTCATTTAGGGATGCTTTCTGACGGTGGTGTGATTTTTTCCTGGTGTATCGGCTTCGATGTTTGTCGGCACACAAAATTATCATGCTTCCCCATTGACTCGGATCACTCAGCTGCATTTTTTTTCATTTATTTATATTTTCATTCCTGGATTTTGCCTGGCGTGTGGGCTTCGATGTCCATCGACACGCAAAATTTCAGCTTTCTACGTCATCCAGAAGGTACCGATCTTGAATATCGGTCAGTGAGTCAGTGAGTCAGTCAGAATGACCTTTATAATATATATATATATATATATATATATATATATATATATATATATATATATATATATATATATATATATATATATATACATATACTGTACATATATATATATTCATATACATTCCATATGTAATCCGATTTTTGGCTCGAAAAATCAGACAGGCAATGAGATTAATCATTTTTGAGTAAAGACTCATTTAAGCACCTTTCTTAGCTGAAGATCATTGCATCCTAGCTGGCAGCCTATCCAGAGTCCGAGGAAGTCGAGACGGTTTGGGTCCGTTAGTCTGTAGAGGACAACATTTAAGCATCGGGTTCCTCCAAATGTCTTTGAGTTTCGCGTTGAACAACAGTCGTTTTAAGGTAATCATAGGTAATTTAAGGTAAGCATAGCTCGGTGGGTTTTGATCCGATCCTGATGAAATTTTGGTGGGAGGTTTATATCATGATCGAGTTGTGTTTTCCTGAAAATGGGCGTGGTCCGACCATCCAAAAAACATGTGTTTTTAGGGGGTAGCCGATTTCAATTTGCATCTTCTCCTGGGGGTTTTGTCGAATCTGACAGGGGTTTCAGTATTTGGTTAGCCCAATGGCACCTGCATAGCCCCACAGAGCTCGATTTTTCATTTTCGTCCCAAGGTCAAGGTCACAAGGTCACGAACTTAGAAAATTGCGATTTTGACATAAAAATCCATCTTCTCCGAGGGGGTTGTCGAATCTGGCACGGGTTTCGGTATTTGGTTGGCCCAATGGCACTTGCATAGCCCCACAGAGCTCTATTTTTCATTTTAGTCCCAAGGTCAAGGTCACAAGGTCAAGGTCACAAGGACAAGAACTTAGAAAATTTCGAATTTTGACATAAAAATCAAACGACCGCTAAAACTTTGAGTTCTTGGATGACAATATTTTTTATGCATAATCTTGAGGTCATTCCCCACCTGAAGTCTTGAAACCATTTTTCTCTATCTCGAACACCTTGCCCGTGGCGCCCCCTTCAAATTTGTTTTTACGCTGATTTCATCAAAGTATGGATAATCCGAGGAGTGTGAAATGCCATATAGCCTATAAGATGTTATATTGTTCCTGGAATGTTCCAGAGGAAGTTTTGCACCAAAGGTCATAATCCTTGACCTTTGACCTTTAAAGTTCACAAAGGTCAAATTTTCAAAGTTGTGGGAATCAAACCGGGTTTTCGACCTTCTTCGACGAACTAACTCCAATAAGCTATAGCACGTATCCTGTTTCCATATTTTAATGTCTACAACATTGTTTTGGGACCATTAAAGGTTATGCAAAGGTCAAATTTTTTAAGTTGTTGAACGAAACCGGGTTTTCGACATTTTGCAGTTAATAACCTGTCACTCGTACCACATCATGTTGATCATTATTATAACTTGGTCAAACATTATCACATTGTCTCATCCTTGACTTCTGAAACAATCTACATCATCAAATACCGCTCGTGAACAATCGTCGTCTTCAGACTTGTGTCTATTAAAGTAGAAAATCCTCTTGTGGAGGGGGGGCAAATTAAATCACTACAACCTCCATCGTGTGACCCTTAGTCCTCCTGGCCAGTTTGTTTGACATTGATTAAGTAACGACAGAATGCATCGTGATCAGACAACAGACAGACATGTACATATTCCAAATTGCATATTTTAATAAGATTACACAGCACCTGAGGTTCTTTTCCCAAGCTACAGTTTACTAACTTTTGTTTCCGCAGCCACCATAATTACCTTCGATACTGAAGGTAGATGGAGGGTCTGTTTGCACCCCTGTCTGTCTGTCTGTTTATTTGTCTGTGAATAGGATATCTCAAAGGGTTGTGGAAGGATTCGGACAAAATTTGGTGGACAGGTTGGGTGTGTGACGAGGATGAAATTGTTCGATTTTTGTGAAGATCCAAATCTGGATCCGGACGCAAGAATTTTTTAATTTTCAATCGTGATTCTTCACCACTGAGAAATGGAGCCAAAAATGCTATGGAGCACAATATTTCAAAAAGTTG
>NC_140963.1:12196116-12233616 GCF_056783735.1 Eptatretus burgeri
ATCGGTGAAACAGGCTTGACAATTTTATTGCAGAGAAGACCAAATTAAATAAACATAACGATCCATTACCTGGAAGTGGGCAAATGGTTAGATTTATCTTTGGTCTCCACTCTCATTATCCAGTGTCTTGAAGTGATTGTCGACAGACGAATTTCTGAAGCTTTCATTTTTGTTTTAAATCCACCTTTTTAACAGGCTGGTAACAACAACGACAACTAGAACAGCAATCATGTGCATACCTCCACCAGGCTGAACAGTTTACGTTATGTATCCCACTGATAGGCCGGATCTGGACCCGAACCAAAATCTAATCGGCTTGTTCTTGTCACCTCCCGAAGTCATACACTAAATTTTGTTTGAATCCGTCAGCAACTTTACGAGACATCATGCTATATATTGTTTTGTGCCCGATCTCTCAATGGAGAAGAATCACTTCAAGAAATAAAAACGTCTCAGATCCGGATCCGGAATTAGATCTCCAGCAAAATCGAAACAATTCGTCGTTATCATACACCCAACCCGTCCACCAAGTTTCGTCCCAATCGGTAAATAACTTTTTGAGATATCGTGCTGAATATCGCTTTTCGCCTTATCTCACAATGGTGAAGAATCACGAACGTAGTCTGGTTGTTTGTAAGTGCTCTGTCCTTTTAAATGCTGAGCATCAAGCAAGGAAGCAGCACATACCATTGAGACTTCTGCACGACAAGGATGGGATTCGAACTACCGACCTCCAAGGTGATCGATCACAGCAGAGCGGACGCTCGAACCACTGCACCACCGAGTCTGGTGTAAAGCACGCAAAACATTGTTTTTACGCTGTATTTTTACACGTACATGTTGAATTGATGAATTATGATGCTGAGCAACAATGTGGGATTTTGTTGCTCTTAATTGTGCCAATTCCTGGGAAAGCACTTTTTGAAAGGGTTTGATCGATCACATCTTACGTGACCAACGGTAATCCACGGTGGAACCGACACCGTGCTGTAACTTCATAACACACAACAATGCTGCGTGAGGCACAGATAACCGCAACCTGCTTTACACCTTCAACAGGTAAACATTTATAACACTCGTGTTTGAGAGATTCAAAAGGACAACAACACGAACCCTCTTGACAAAGCTCATATCACGATGCATTCGGCATTGCCAAGCATTTATGCAACTCAGGGAAATGACAAGACAGACAATTGGAAAACATGGAAATTTTTCATGCCAACAAGAGATAAGATGGAGGCATTTACATGAGTTTATTTTGTGAGGCTCATTGATTTACCAAAAACATGGCACGGTTGTACTCTCGGATATATACTACGTGTGTGTGTGTGTGTGTGTGTGTGTGTGTGTGTGTGTGTGTGTGTGTGTGTGTGTGTGTGTGTGTGTGTGTGTGTGTGTGTGTGTGTGTGTGTGTGTGTGTGTGTGTGTGTGTGTGTGTGTGTGTGTGTGTGTGTATGTAGGTACGACATCAAAATTAGTTAGTGATTAGAATATGCTCATAATTATTTTTTAAGAAAAAGTTGCATTCAACCAAAAAGTAACTAGATCTAATCTACTAATCTAGTGCAGTGTTAAACAATCAGGTTACAGATCAGGTTTCAAGTGACATTTCACCCACTTCCTGAGGCCAATAGGCCCTAAACCTCATCACGTCACGTACATGTGCTTTTATTCCAAAGGCGACAATTCCTTTTCGGTCATGTGCCGGTGCAATGGGTCAGTTGAGGAGTGTTTGTATTGTGCCAAACCTCAAGTTTAAAAAAAACGCCTGTGATTGGCTGGTTGGTGCATTGTTCTTAATTGTTCGACGGAGGAGGAGGCCGGGCGAAGCGACGTCGAGGCCCTTCATTCCCGATAGGTGATACACCCTGCAACCCATGCTTGCAGAAAACAGACTTTTTGGAACGCTGGCCGCCTTTTCCACGCAATCATCATGTAACTTTATATTAAGCTATCTTTTACCAGACACACATTTCTAATTTAATCAACTCGGTGGTGGGATGGCTTTGAAGGCCATAAAATACAAGTTGATGAGTCTTTCCTTCGTGTTGGGAAAGTAGGTGCACAGAGCACACTGCACATGTGCAAGCACACCTACACTTGCCGCAAGAGATGGTTCGAGCCCAAATCTTCTGAGGCCGAACTAAAAAATTTAAAAAAAAATTAAAAAAAACTGGAAAAGTCAGGAATCCCGAATCGATTTCTCACAACTTTCCAGGAATTCCTGGAAAAAATACATATATATATATATATATATATATATATATATATACATCACAAGCTCGGGCTATATTTGATTGAAAGTTTTTCTCAGCTCAATCTCGAGAAAATTGGTTTTGCGCCATCTCTAATCTCCATCATACGCGGCATGTCAATGGTGTGGCACAAGAAACAACATGGAAGATAGTGAGCGCCAAAATATTATCCTGAACTTTGTGTTGACCAGAACTTTCAGTGGAGTCCTTTATCATCTCATTCACACAAGGAACTCGGCCGACGTTCCACAACACTGTGAACGATGGTTGTGGACGCCTATTACTCGGACTATAAAATTTGAGAAGTCTGTTTGTTTGACTTGTATGCACTCTTAAACCGCAAGACGGAATGAGTTGGAATTTGGTGGTTGTACCTGGGGTGTGCTCAGGGAGGTTTTGGACATAAGATAAATCATACTCGCAGGGGTTTGGTAGTGGTGGTTGGTGGGGGGGGGGGGGGGGTTGCGCCGCTCCTGGTGAAAGAGTGCATTAGAAGTCCCAGCTCATTCTAAAATCGCCAATTGTCCGTGATAGTACTGTATGATGAAAAGTAGAGCTTTTGTAGATGTGGGGGGTGAACGTGCTGAAACGTACGTGTCTCTTTGTGGGACAAAACACAATGAAACTCGGTGGTTGTACTCGGGCTGTGCATGGAAACGTTTCGCAAGGCTGGGATGACCACCCACAACATATGTATTTAATTTTACGTGAAAGTAGAGAATTACAAGGAAATCAAATAAATCATAGATGTGCATCCTGGAGAATCGTATTACACATGATGCAGTATTACGCAAAATAATATTACAATCAGTTCATGGTGGTGAAAGTGATCGAGGGGGCACGGAGACTGACACAGCCCATGACTTGGAATCTAGTTGAGATGAATGTCGAGGTTTGATTGTACACACAGTGAGTGGTACGAGATCCTTCAAATAATCATCAAAAAATTGGCGCCAATTTCTGCAGGTGATGCTCCATGATGCAGCACATTTGCACATTTTGCTCCTGTTCATCATCATCATCATCATCATCATCAGCACCACCATCGTCTCTCGGGAGGTAAAGGTAGTCCTGTAGATCTCACCATCCGCCCTATGGGTGGCGGTTTCGAGGGCTCCAAGGTGACGGTGGGTCAATGCAAGTTGAAGCATTCACCGAAGAACAAGACTGTGCACATGAGGATGGGATGGGGGGATGGGGGAGGAGCTACGAGCTTATATTATGTCACGTGATGGGAGCGAGTTAATAAATACATCTATAACCAAATATGGGAACGAGCACGTTTAAACCTGGAATGACGATAACAAAAGCATACCACGTGATGCGGTGAGGTCAGCCAGGGAACCTGACAAAAACAAAATAATAAATTCATCCTTAAATTACAACAAAAACAACATATCTCCTCCAATGCCCTCCACCAGTCGCCTGGCTTGTGACCCCGTTGACCCCGACCCTCCCCCTCCCCAAGTTTTCCGCCTTGGGCCGCTCTGGCCGACAAGGGCTTGTGTTTCCCGTGGACAAGAGGAACGGGGTCGGGGGTGATAAAGAAAACGACCCCTAAGAGGGTAAAACACACCTCTTGATCAACAATGAGGGGCGCAAATGAATCGGGGAGATGAGGCCCGTGCGGCGGTGCTGCTCCTGAGGGAGCGGGGAGCACGGGGGGCGAGGGGCCGGTTGAGCAGCACCTCGACAGCTCGGTGGGTAGACCCTGTGGCTGTGAGGGAGCACCAGGCGCGGCTCAGTTGTCCGCGGCTCGCCATGTTAGCGGTTTGTTCATTGTGAAAACCTCTCACCTGGCACCGAAGGTGGCCACTGAAGCAGCAGCGCGCCCAACAGGGGCAGCACGACCCCGCTGAGGCGCGCACAGCCGTCCATGGCGCCGCTCACCAGGCGCGTCGCACCAAGTCCCGGCACCGGCAGCTTGGGCTCGAGTCCCGGAGCGCCTGCGATCCTCGTCCACACCGCGGGAATCCTCCTTCCTCCTCTCTCGAGCAGCCGCTCCGAGCGCCACCACCACCCCGCCCACAACCTGGATCTCCGTCCTCTTCGTCTCGTCGCCACCTGTCGGCCTTTGCCACGCACTACGGTCGTTCACCTCCACCGTGGTGTTTGTGGTTAGTGGACCCCAACCCCCTCCCCGGCACGTCGTCACATAAAAATGACCTTCATCCGTAGGGTCGTTAATGGTGGATTTAGGGATCAAGGGGTGGCTGGGTGGGGGTTAATCCGAGGTCGAAGGAAAATTGTCCGAACGGTCACAATGGAGCTTCATGTTGGGTGGACAAAAGTTAATTGACTCATCCTTGTGCAGCACTTGCCTGCTGGTTGCATCATTGCTGGGAGCATGACTGTGCTGCTGATGTGGAGCCCCTATCGCTTCATTGAGGGCATGACCTTGTAATTTGATTTACGTGCTGGTGATACAACAGATTGGTTGTCCTTTGTAGAAGGTTGCTCCGAAGAAGACCGTTCACGTGTGACGTGCGAACCACCCACCTGGTCAATGTACATGTGCAGAAGCTGCTACCTGGACAACCACACTACGATAGCAAGCAGTGTAACCCGGTGTCAGAAGACCTCCAGGAAGACTGGACCGTTTTCTACCTGCAGCACAGACAGGGATCTTCAATTCGTTCAGGATGCTGGAGATTGCTCGCCGACTCGTCACAAAGGACACCGTGGCATCTTGAACGTCCACCAAGTTTTTCTTTCGTAGGCAGCAATGGCTGCGGGTACCACAAATTACTGGGGACACTGCTGCAAAGCTGATGAAGTGCCCCCTGTAGGTTAAAGCATGAATTTGGCTCGAGTGCCGGCGAGAGCGAGCCCACTCTTTGCAAAGGAAACTGTGGGGAGCTTCACTGTCCACCAACGAATGCCGGCAGATGGGACACCTATCGAACGTATCCATCCGGGGGATGACACTATTAATGAATCGCCCTGTCTGTGAAACACCAGGATGACAGCTGATAGCAGGGCCGTGAGTCCAACCCAGAGTAGACATCTCAGAGGCGAGTGCGCGTACCTCTAGGTTAACCTGCTAGCTATGGTGGTTAGCCTGCTAGCTATGGTGGTTAGCCTGCAGATCCGACTAATACTCATCGACGGTATACCCATCTGAGGGTTGGCACACTTTGTGGTGCAGTGCCCTTTATGCAAACTACAAATCCAACTGCTTATAATCTGGCAGGTTAGGAATCAAACCTAGATGAGGCAACTGGAATCTCTTACCTTTGCACCATCCTGTCAGACAGTAGATAAAAATATATAATCAATCCAAATTGTATGAATTCTGGTGTTGGCTTCACGGTTAATGTGGCTGGCTTAAGATCTTAGGGAGACCTTCGGGTCCTGAGTTCGAGCTCGAGCCCTTGTCATTCCGTTAAAATAACACCATGTGGGTTGTCTCAGCCAGTCAACCTTCCAGGGTCGGCAAAATGAGTAACCAGCTTAATGAGAAGAACTAGTCATTCGAGTATCCTACGTCGGAGTGGCGACCTGTCCAGGATTGTGCCCCTAGCCAAGGACAAACTGTCTTGGCAGCCCCATGTGTCTGAAGATGTGCAAGGAATGGTTCTTCTTCTTCTTCACCTAAATATGTCGATTACAAAACTGGCAGAAAGTCAAACGATTAACTGTGACAGAAACGACAAGATATTTTTATTTGACATCACAATGACATAAAACTTGCTTAATAATGTGTAGAAAATAATCGACCAACTTTTCATTTCATCACAAATGATAGAAAACCTTTTCATTTAACCACAAATTATAGTAAACCTTTTCATTCAACCACAAATTATAGAAAACCTTTTCATTCAACCACAAATTATAGAAAAATGTTTAATTTAGCCACAAATTGGAGAAAAACTTTTCATTCAACCACAAATTATAGAAAAACTTTTCATTTAACAACAAATTATGGAAAAACTTTAAATTTATAACCACAAATCATAGAAAAACTTTTCCTTTAACCACAAATCATAGAAAAACTTTTCCTTTAACCACAAATTATAGAAAAACTTTTAATTTAACCACAAATTATAGAAAAACTTTTCATTAAATCACAAATTCGAGAAAAACTTTTCATTTAACAACAAATTATAGAATTTTTTTTTTATTTAACCACAAACTAGAGAAAAACTTTTCATTTAATCACAAATTATAGAAAAACTTTTCAATTCAAAAAAATGCTTATTATTAATAAATGTGAAAAAGTATGTCAAAAATATTGAGTTCTTTCTGTTTCACTGAGTATAAAGGAAAACATTTCAGTGATCTGTGAATCCAAACTTCTGAAGTGTATATTGATTATTAGTATCGATAGTATACGATGGGAAAAGCCCATCAAAATGATGGGCGCACAAACAAAACTCGACACACCATGGAGGATTACCGTACACACAAAGTTATGAATTACGTCCGATAAATTATTTGCAATATAAAATACAATCCAAGAAATGAGGCTTACCCAAGGGAAGATTTGTGGCGAGGGGAGCAATTTGTCAAATAAATACAGCTTACGGTGCACAAAGTCGCACGCGCGCACGCACACACACACACACACACACACACACACACACACACACACACACACACACACACACACACACACACACACACACACACACACACACACACACACACACCGCATCAACAGACGCCATCTTCAAAACAACAACAGCAACGACAACTCCAATCACAAAAATAGAGTCAATACCCCTGGGTGCTCACCTGGTAGAATAATGATACTGAGGACGAAGTCAAAGTGCTTTGGAATCAGCAAAATATACCAATGAACCAATGAAGTAGCAAATAACCTTTTGGGGGGGGGGCAACCCTCCCTCCCCCAAACCCCCACAGATCCCGATTTTGAAAATTATGGTTGTGATCAAGTTTCATCGAAATTATGTGTGTAGTTTTGGAGAAGAAAGCAAATACATATTTTGGGGTCAATCCCCCCATACACCCCCTTAGACCACAATTTTTTTCATGTTGTGAACAAACTTTTGTACATCATGGGTGACGAAGGTTGTGAGTCAGTTCAGGCGAGAATAGATCTGTGACTTGCTGCAGGTATCATGGAAACCTGTACTAACCTGTTCCATGGTCAGGTTGTCAGTGACTAAACCGTCTCCCTCACCAGGTTTTTTGGTGAGGAGGGTGTTTCGATATGGACACCAAGCAGGATTAAAAACAAAACTTGTCAAAGGGTGGAGGAGCTCCTTGTGAGCCAACGGCCATCCAGATCTAGTGCCCAACTGTGTCTGCGGACGTCCTCCTGCAGTTGGATTATTTCTTATTAGGAGGTTGGTGGCAGGATTTGCACTCCGGCCACCGTAAACCACCGTATTATCGTAAAACCCTAAAACCACCGTAAAACGGCCACCGTAAAACGGCCACCGTAAAACCCTTCATTCCGCAAAACACAAAACGCAGAGAAATCTGAAAACCCACTCCGTGGGAGTACCACCAGTGCAGCTTCCCTTCGCAGGGCAGCTCACCGGATGACAGGATTGCGGCAAAGCCTTTGGGACCCCCAATCTTTGATGACAGTAGGGAAATCACGGGGTAAAATCCCTGGGTCAGATTGCGGGAGAGTGTGTCGGAGTGGTGCTGAGGTGTCCACCAGATGGTGGGCTCCTTGGGTTAACCTGAGGCGGTCCCTTTGGGTGGGTGCCTGGAATGTCCCATCCCAAAGAGAGGATGATCACCTGTCTGTTATCATCTGACCTCAAGTGTTTGAACATCGGTATTGCAGCTCTCTTTGAGGTTCGGAGACCGGATTGCGGCAAGATCATGGTCGGTGGTTACACCTACTATTGGTCTGGTCGCTCTGATGGTTACCATACTCAAGGAGTTGCTGTAGCTGTGTCCAATAAGCTGACCCCAATGATAATTGAGGTAACACCGGTCAACGAGCGTATTATGAGATTAAGGATTCGTCACTCCTTAGGTGTCATTTCCGTGGTCTCTGTTTATGCTCCGACTGAGGCGAGTGATCTCACCGTGAAGGATGCATTCTACGCCACACTCGAGTCTGTGGTTGATCAGTGCCCCAGACGAGATACACTTTTAGTCTTGGGGGATTTCAAGGCATCGACTGGAACTGATAGGGATGGTTATGAGACATGTGTTGGTCCCCATGGGTCAGGAACTATGAACCAGAATAGCATGAAGTTGCTTGACTTTGCAAGAAGTCATGGACTTGGGGTGGCTGGTTCATGGTTTCAGCGCCCACAAGCTCATCGCTGGACTTGGTATTCCAACGCTGGCGGTGTGGCAAAGGAGATTGACCATGTCCTCGTTGATGGTCGCTGGAGGATGATCCAGAACTGCAGGGTCTACCGGAGTGCTCAGTTCCTCAATACTGATCACCGGATTGTTGTAGTAACTCTGAAGTTGCACCTTAAATCCAGGGGAATGGTACCATCCCAGCCTAGGCTGGACGATGGCAAGCTCAAGGATGAGAGGGTAGCTGAGGCATTTGCGAACAAGCTGAGTGGAGATTTCGGGGGGGGGGGTCTGGGTGCTTTGGGAGGTCTTGAAGAGTTGTGGAGTGCCTTCAAGACCACCGTCCTTGATGTTGCCAGTGGATGTCTTGGACCTGAACCAAAGGGCAAAGAAGAATTTTGTCTCTAAAGGGACACTGGATACCATTTCCCAGAGTCGCAGGGCCAGGCTGAATGGCAGAGCTGAGCTGTTCAGGGAGCTGAGGCGTAAAACTGTACGTGCACTAAGGGTGGACAAGGAGGCCTATGTGCGAGGAATCTGTGAGGGGGTAGAGCATCACCTGTGGTCAAGTGATTCTCGTCCCGCTTACAGGGGAATTCGCGCATTGCGTTCAACCAAGCCCATCCCTCGGAGCACTGCAGTTAGAGCAGAGGGTGGTAGGCTCGTGACAGAGGAGTCCGAAGTAAAGGCCCGCTGGGCTGGTTACTTTGAGCGGTTGTACCAGGCTGATCCACCAGCTGTCAAGTTGGATGTCAGGGGTGTTACAATCCCTGTTGCTGACCCTCCAATCAACTGTGGTCGCTCTTGACAGAGGAGTCTGAAGTGAAGGCCCGCTGGGCCGGTTACTTTGAGCGGTTGCACCAGTTCTGATCCACCAGCTGTCGAGTTGGATGTCAGAGGTGTTACAATCCCTGTTGCTGACCTTCCAATCAACTGTGGTCCACCTTCGCTTGTGGAAACACAGGCTGCGGTGAACCGGTTGAAATGAGATAAAGCTCCAGGGATCTGTGGCATCCATGCTGAACTTCTCAAGGATGGTGGAAATGCTGCACTCGTGTCATTGCATGCAGTTTTGTGCTCTGCCTGGAACACAGGCATCATTCTAACTGACTGGAAGATGGGCCTTGTTGTCCCTCTCTGGAAAGGGACGGGTGATCGCCAAGAATGCAACAACTACCAAGGGGTGACGCTGCTCTCAGTGCCGGGCAAGGTCTTTGCTCGGATGATTCTTGATAGGGTTCGCCACCATCTGCTTGAGCACCAGCGTCCAGAGCAGTCAGGCTTTACACCAAAGAGGTCAACGATTGACCATGTCCTTGCTCTTCGGGCCCTCACCAAATGCAGACGAGAGTTGACCTGACCTGACCTGACTTAAAACATCTTCCATAAAATACTTCTTGTGAGAGAGAATGTAAGTTGCTATTAGGAGGCATAATGAAGTCGAGACCATAATCTATTCTTTAACTCAATAATCTTAAGGCGGAGAATTCCGACGATGCTCTTTTCCGGCTTCTGCGACTGAAATTCTCCCTCCAGATGATGAACTCTAAATTAGTTTATTCGGGAGTCTTTTCGAAAATGCAATGTAGATATGAAAGATCACTTTGCTGACTTCTCTGGTGTAAATAGTAAATGAAAGAGATTGTGTGTGCGTGTGACTCACAGACTTCAACTTTGACTTTGCCTTTCGTTGTTATAAGTTCATCTCGCAGGGAACAAATTCCATTTTACTTGTTTCAATATAAATGGTATATCTATTTGAGAACACAAAGCTCAGGTGAAGGATCTGGTGCAACACTTACATTTGGATATTCTTTGATGACAGGACACCAATTGGCATGAGAGTTCTGAAGTGCATTTTGTGTTTGATGAAATGGCAGTTTTGAAAATCACATGAGTTCATATGCTGCCAACATCTATTTTTCTTCCCCCCATAATGCTGTTGCCAAGTTTTCAGTTTATTGAGGTCATCCCCAAGCATCTTGCTTTTCTGAAGATACCTTCACATGATCCTCTTTTTCATTGAACATTGGTGCTCAGAGTTTGAGCAGAGAAAGTCCACCATCAACCTGCATCTGGTGAAACTACAAAAGTCCAGAATCACTGCTCACCAACTGTGCAGTCATTCGTTCCTCTGTCCCCCCACCCCCCCCCCCTGTAGAATCAACTTCCACGTTCTCTTTAATCTCATTCTTCCTTCCAGGTCTTCAAGACAGCTCTTCACCACCTGCTCAGATCACCCCCCCCCCATCCAAAACCATGATATTTTTTGCCACCATGAACTCACCAACCGCCAAGTCTATCTCCTTCCAAATTTCCAGTTTTTCCTTCCTGAGAGTTTCTTTCTTGTCCATGCCGGACATCCTCCCCTATCCTTCCTTCCTCCCCACTACCCTTACTTGTCCAAGTCAATTTTATCCTTCAACAATGCTGTTGGTGTTTCCCCCTCTTCTACTGTTCCTTTTGTTCTGTTCCGTCCTCTTATCCATTCAGTGTTCTCGCTCTTCCATGAGCCTTGACTTTGTATATGTGTGTGTACACACACACACACACGCTTATGAAGTAGAATCGGGAGAGGCTTGTAGGGTTTGTTTTTACAATTAGTGCCCTCAATTTTCATGAGTACTCCACAGTTTCTTTGACCACAAGGAGTAACAATCCACCATTTAGGTTTTTTTTTCCTTCCTGCACTCACAATTTCCAAGCTCTATCTCGGAAAAGGCTGGGACTTTCGGAATGAAATTTTGCATCAACAATGGGAATAAAGGGATGTGGGGTTGATACAATGTTTTTGGACCTTGACCTAATTTTAAGGTCATGACCCAATTATGGACATTTAAATATTTTTCAACAAAACTCGACTTCGGCTTTTCCGATCAGAACTGAATGTTTTAAAATGTTCAAAAAAAAATGTTTTAAAATGTGCCTGCAGTTGCATTTTTTGGAATTTGATATTTTGATCGTGCGCCATGAGGCAGGGCCAAAATTTGTTACAATGTTGTGATCATAACTCCGAACTTTAGTGAATTTGTGCACAACTGATAATGAGGAGATAGCCTGATGGAAGGACAAACAGATGGAAGAGATGACAATATCTCTCGCTTTTTTCAAAAAGTGTGGGGAGAATAAAGGGATGAGCAATTTACCCGATTTTAGCTCACCTGCGATGCAAATCCAGGGAGCTTATGGGATGGCATATTGTTAGTCAGTAAATGCTTGCAACTTCTTCTCTGAAACTACACACACAATTTTAATTAGACTTGACCACAACCTTCAGGTCAGGTCAGGTATGGGAGCATGTGCCAGAGCAGCACGTCGCTGCATCCACTTTCCGCCGGTGCTCCAAGGGCTTCTCTCTGGCCATCCTGCAGGCAGATGCCAGGCCCATCCCCATCTCCGTGAGATACTGATCAACCTGATGCAACCATGAGGCACGTGGTCGGCCCGTTGGCCTCCTCCACTCACGAGACTCCCTCGCTGAGAGAATCTGGTGAGCAGGATCAGCATAAGGAAAACGAGCCACATGTCCATACAGCCGCAACTGACGCTCATGGACTATGCAGGTAACAAATCTCATTTCAGTCTTTCTCAGAAACCGCTCATTGGACAAACAGTCTGACCAGCGATAGCCAAGGACTCTCCGAAGAGACCTGGTACCGAAAGGATTTTAGTACCCATCTCAGATCCCTAGTCAGAGTCCAAGTCTCACATCTGTAGAACAATACCTGAAGCACCAAGGACCTGAAGACTCAGACTTTCACCCTCCCGCATAGATACCGACAGCACCACACCCCATGAACCAGTAAATCCATGACTGCCAGGCCGAACCCAGACATCCATTAACCTCTGGCTCACAGCCAGCTGAGACATGAATATCACTGCCAAGGCAAGTGAATTTCTCCGTGACCTCAACATCCTCACCACAAACAGGCACCGACAAGATAGCAGCATCCAATATGTCATTGAAAGCCTGGAACTTCGTTTTGACCCAGGAAACCCAAAATCTCAGTGGCTCCGACTCCTCATTCAGCACCTCGAGGGCCCCCAAAAGGATTTCCAGAGTCTCCGCATCGATGACTGCATCATCTGCAAAATCAAGGTTTGAGATCTTGACATTCCCAAACGACTCAGCACAGCTTGATACCTCCAACACCCTCCCCAAAATCCAATCCATACAAGCGCTGAAAAGTGTGGGGGCCAGTACACACCCCTGATGAACTCCAGTAACAACGAGAAATAAGTCAAAGATGTTATGACCACATCTCACAGCACTCTCAGTACCAGAGTAGAGTTCAGACATTAGATTGATCAGTTTTGCTGGCATCTCACGAAGAGTAAGAATCCACCAGAGGACATCCAGATTCACTGAATCAAACACTTTACAGAGATCAACAGAAGCTGTAAGCAGCCCCTGCCAAAACGCTCGACTGCGTTCGGTGAGGACCCGAAGAGCAGGGATACGGTCAATCGTTGACCTCTTTGGTGTAAAGCCTGACTGCTCTGGGTACTGGTGCTCAAGCAGATAGTGGCGAACACGATCAAGAGTTATCCAAACAAAGACCTTGCCCGGCACCAAGAGCAGCATCACCCCTCAGAAGTTGTTGCAGTCCTGGCGATCACCCTTCCCTTTCCAGAGAGGGACAACAAGGCCCCTCTTATAGTCAGTTGGGATGATGCCTGTGTTGCAGGCAGAGAATAAAACTGCTGTAACAACACGAGTACACCATTTTCACCAGCATTGAGAAGTTCAGCATGGATGCCTCAGATCCCCGGAGCTTTACCCCATTTTAACCGGTTCACCTCAGCCTGTGTTTCCACAAACATTTCTCTGCCATTAAACCTGGCCCTGCAACTCTGAGCAATGATATTTAGTGTCCCTTGACAGAGAAAATTCTTCTTCGCCCTCTTGTGAGTTCCAAGACATCCACCGGCAATATCAAGGATGGTGGTCTTGAAAGCATTCCACAACTGTTCAGGACTCCCCAAAGCACCCAGACCCCCCAAGTGTCCACTCAGCCTGTTTGTGAACTCCTCAGCTACCCTCTTATCCTTGAGCTTGCCAACATCGAGCCTTGGAGAGGTTGGTACTCTTCTCATGGATTTAAGCTGAAACTTCAGAGTTGCTACCACAAGCCTCTGGTAGGTATTGAGGAACTGAGCACTCCAGTGGACCCTGCCATTCTGGATCGTCCTCCAGTGACCATCAACGAGCACATGGTCAATCTCCTTTGCCACACTGCCGGCATTGGAATACCAAGTCCAGCAATGAGCAGGTGGGTGCTGAAACCATGAATCAGCCACAATAAGTCCGTGACTTTTTGCATTGACTAAGTCAAACATACCATTGACTTACCTGCAAGGACCTTCATTCGCTCAATTGCTTCCGCGAGACCCGAAGAGGTTGAACAAACCTTGACAGAGAAATCTGAAGAAAGGTGGGATTTACCAATTAATTCGAAGCATCTGAGTGATGAAAAAATAAAAATTGCTCAAAACATGCTGCGGCAGCAGGCTTCAGTGTTTCCAAAGGACTCCCATGACATTCGGTGTATTTCAAAACCTGCAAATGGAGATAAATCTATGGGATGAAAAACCCATACAACAGAGGTATTCTGCCATCCCACTTCCATTATACCAAGACGTCAAAGCAGGCCCATAGCCAGGACTCAGTATTAAGGGGGGCATATGAACTGGATGGGGGGGCACAATTATTATATTTAATATTTTTGATAACCCGGTATACTATTGTATTCATGCAGCATTGACATCTATACTGAGGTTGCCGTCGCATACTAACCAAATTGATCTCAGCTAGATTTAATATGTTCCGATGTTTTTGGCCTAAAATTATTTGAATGCAGGAGAGCCGCAACAAACTGGCACATTCACAATGCAGATATTCAATGATTAGACAATTGGCACCAATTCAGGTGCACTTATACAAGGTGTTGTGAAGAATTGGCATTAGAAAATTAATATACCAGAGATATAATGACTAAACGGGGGAGGTTGGCACCAGAATCAGTGCACTTTGAAATAAGATACAGTCGGCTATGACCTGCGATCATCACGTTAAACTATCAACAGCAAATACGACCAGCCTGAAGATACCACAAGGTCCGCATTTAAAGCAGTCAATTACACAGAGGTAAGGTTATGCACAAAGCACTAGATATGGGATATGCAAAGCACCAAACACAACATTTAACTTAAACATGAAAAGTACAAAGCAGCCGACCACGGCAGGTGCTGACCACAACCACACTGCAACCACAACCACACACGCATCACCAGCAGTCACACACACAATCTGAACTCCTCGTATAGTGTTTATACCGCTGCACTCACTGTCAGAAGAGCTGCAGGCGACGTGTCTCGGTGTGTAATCTTCTGAGGACCTTCTCCTTCCATTCATTCAGGCATTTACGTGTGAGGTCTCTCTCGAAGGCCAGCTGTACCAGTTGTGCCTTGCGTGCATGGCGCATGGACCATCGATGGTCAGTGAAGACATTCCTCAATGTTGAGAATGAGTTTTCACACATGGCAGTGGACGCACCAAGTGTTAGTCCAAGTCTCATAGCAGTCACTACACTTGGCATGGCTTCCAGCGGTTTGTGGTATGTTGAGAGGAGTTTTTGTGTTGTCCATCTCTCGTATGGCTGCTTTTCTGTCTGTGAGCGAATAAACTACTTTGCAACCACACACTCTGTTTCACTGATGGTTGACTTTGTTAATGTCATGATGTGCTGGAGCAAGTGGGGATCCAAAAACGTGCCATTTTCAGGATTCAAGGCAGCGAGTGAACGGGCGAGTTGTGTGTTGCGCTCACTGAAGCGCTGAGCGATCTCTCCAAGCACAGTGTCAATTGCGCTGTAAAAAACCCTCTGCAGTTCTGTCTTGTCATTGTCGTTGTTTTGTCCTGTAGTCTCCAAAACTACAAACTGTTCCAAGTTCTTATGCATTGTGCGTCTCCGTTTTGGTGGTGCAGGTGTAGAAGTGCGAGCATCGTTGGCCTTGTTCCACAGATCAGTGAACTCCTCCTCAGAGCGGAGTTTCTTCACGCACTCTGTAGCACTCGCCACCAGTTCCAACCCCGTTAGCAAGTCCATGTCCTCTGCCTGCAAGAGTCTGTTAGGGCCATCTCACAACATCAGCAGTTTTTGTACAAAGATAGCAATGAACATGAAGGCAGGCCCAGAGACTTCCTGCAAAAGCCCAATAGCCTCCATCCTCATCTCTGCACCGTAGGCGCGCTCTGCATCAATCTCCGACAGCCAGGATGCGATATCCTTAAAAGATCCTATGATCACAGACACGGTGGCTAAATGTCCCGTCCACCTTTGATCAAGAAGTCGTTTTAACCGCTCACCTTTACACTGTGCAGCAACAGTGGGCTTTCTGAAGAATTTGTACAGGCAACAACAAACCTTGAGGAAATCAGTGACAGCTTTCTCTGCTGCCAGTGCGTGGATAACTACCAGATGGAGTTGGTGATTTAAGAAGTGCACATAGGGGATTTCTCTTTCCAATATCTCTTGCAACAACTTTTGCACCCCACCGTGCTTCCCAGCCATTACCGAAGCCCCGTCGTACACCTGACTTAATATTTTTGATGTGTCAAGTCCTGTTTTTATCAGCTCTGCAATTATTAGGTCTGTCAATGTTTTTGCATCTCCAGCGTTGACTGTAACTATTGTGAGTAGACGCTCTGTTGCTTCATTTGATGCCGATGCAAAGCGAATGATGATTGATATGTTCTCACATTCAGTGGGGTCCCTCGTCCCATCCACCTTGATGGTAAACCACGATGTGCCTACTTCTTCCACGATGGCATCCGTCACAACATTACTCAATGTGCAGATCAGTTCATTCTGCATTTCCGGACTAGTATAGCTTGCGTTTCGTGGGATATGCTTTATTATTTCGGTTAGCTCGGTGTCTTTTTTGAGTGTGTAGTTTAAAAGCGAGAGGAAGAGCCCACTGTGCCCGTCTGACATATCTTCAAAATTATCAAGGCTCCCTCTAAAAGGTATCTGATTTTCGGCAAGAAATCCCACAACATCTATAAGAGCAGACACATAGTACCGGTTTCTATTTAGCTGGTCAGCATTGAGGAGTGTGGAAATCTCCTCACCACAATCGATGCGCCTCTCGTTCTCCTTCCACTTCAAAACACAAGTTAAATGTTCCTTTGAAGTTGCGTGTTTGTGAAACCCCCTGCCTTTCTCAACGGCATGTTTCCAATTCCGGTAGCCTCGCACTGTGAAAGTAGAGTGCACTGGGCCACGTGCAGTGTTAAACTTCCCACATGGATAGCAGAATGCTGCATCTGTCTGCACACTGTATGCCAGCCATTCATTAGTCTGGTACCACGAGGACACAAACGAGCGACTCTTGTTCTGCAACAGATTGCCAGGGTACCGCTGTAGAACAACTCGATTCGGTCTCTCACTTCCAAGATCATCGGGAAGCGGCTTGACGGTCTCACCCGACCCCAAGGCCGCCGCCGAGCGTGGAAACTCGGCTGTCTGCGCTGGGGCTACAGCCGCAGGGCTGACGTGGCTGGCTTGGCCAGGTTGGCCAGCTTCTGTCGGTATTTCATCGACATGATCGTCTTTTCCTCCTCCTCCTCCTCCAACCCCTCCCACAACATGTCTTTCATCATCTTCTTCATTTTCGTCGCTTGCATTTTTTCCTTTTCTGAGCCATTTTCGTTTATCCATCATCCATGTCTTTTTCTCCTGCTGCAAGCTCGTGCTCGGTGATTCGTCACTCGTGACCGCGTCACTAATCTCGCGTCTCGCGTCACTAATCTCGCAACTCGCGTCACTAATCTCGCGACTCGCGTCACTAATCTCGCGTCTCGCGTCACTAATCTCGCGACTCGCGTCACCAATCTCGTGACCGCGTCACTAATCTAACGACCGCGTCACTAATCTCGCGACTCTCATCACTAATCTTGCGACCGCGTCACTAATCTCGCGACCGCGTCACTAATCTCGCGACCGCGTCACTAATCTTGCGACCGCGTCACTAATCTCGTGACTTGTCACTAATCTCGCGACCGCGTCACTAATCTCGCGACCGCGTCACTAATCTCGCGACTCGCGTCACTAATCTCGCGTCTCGCGTCACTCATCTCGCGACTCGCGTCACTCATCTCGCGACTCGCGTCACTAATCTCGCGACTCGCGTCACTAATCTCGCGACCGCGTCACTAATCTCGCGTCTCGCGTCACTCATCTCGCGACTCGCGTCACTCATCTCGCGACTCGCGTCACTCATCTCGCGACTCGCGTCACTAATCTCGCGACTGTCGTTACTAATCTCGCGACCGCGTCACTAATCTCGCGTCTCGCGTCACTCATCTCGCGACTCGCGTCACTCATCTCGCGACTCGCGTCACTCATCTCGCGACTCGCGTCACTAATCTCGCGACTGTCGTTACTAATCTCGCGACCGCGTCACTAATCTCGCGACCGCGTCACTAATCTCGCGACTCGCGTCACTAATCTCGCGACTGTCATTACTAGTCTCGCGAGATTTGACGGTTGACGGTTTTATTTATTAAATGATCCATCCATCAAAAACAGGTTTTATCTGTGTGGTGAATGGAAGGTCGTGACGTGTGACCACGTGATGCCCGGCTCGAGCACAGAAGAGATAAAGCTGAGGGTCGGCTCGGCCGCGGGGTTTTGTCCCTGGGGCATTGCCATTGTATGTCGCCGGCTCACTTGGTGCTCATTGAATGGTGAGAACACTGATTGATATATAATGCTGATTTATTTTGCGGTGATTAGTTGCGCGTGTGTACCTTACTGCTTATGTACTCCTTGCTGCGTTTGTATTTCCTGGTGTGCCCGTAGAAGCGGCTTCAATCAAATGGAATAAAGCCTACACTCTGAAGGTTCTTCTCTCGCTTTCATTACAATTTATTCCATTTGGTTTTCTCGGCTCTCTCAACCAACGATGGACAAGATCTACAAACCAGAGAGGTTCGACGCAGACCCAAACGCGACTGACTCAGAAATGAAATGGTCGCATTGGTTCTGTTCCTTCTCACACTATCTGACCATCATCGAGGAGGGAGCCGACAAATTGGCCACCCTCGTGAATCATGTCTCGCCCAGCGTGTACAGGCTCTTCTCGGAGTGCGACACCTACGAAGCAGCGATCGACGTGCTGCAGGCGCTCTACGTGAAGCGCAAGAACGAGGTATACATACGACATCTTCTCAACACACGCAAGCAAGCTGCCGGGGAGACAATCGATCAGTTCCTGCAAGCTCTGAATCAGCTGGGAAAAGACTTCAGCTTCCGGGCCGTAAGCGCCGAGGAACACCGAAAGGAAGCGACACGGGAGGCATTCATCCAAGGACTCAGATCAGCCCACATACGGCAACGCTTACTAGAGAAGGCGCAACCCACTCTTGACAAGGTAGTCGATCAGGCTCGAGCGATGGATACGGCTCAGCAGCAATCTGAGTCATTTGGGACACCGATGCTGCTAATGAACGCTGCTACGATGGGAACCCAAGGAACCCCACTGGCACAGACACAGCCAGACACAGGGGATGCAGAGAAACCCGAGGAGCCGGATACCCAGGCCACGTCAAACTCCTCAGCAACTGCTCCGGTTGGTAAATGCTTCTTTTGTGGGTACAAAAGGCACCCTCGTCAAAAATGCCCCGCCAGAGATGCCACATTCATGAATTGTGACAAGAAAGGGCATTATGCCAGGGTATGTAAATCTACTCTAAGGAGAAATAAACCCACTTCTGCGGCTCTCTACTCGCAAAATAAACTAACTGCAGCCTCCCCGGGGAATCTATCCAAGGCTATCATCAACGTATGAATTAACGGGCATATGGCTGAGGCACTGATTGATACCGGTAGCTCTGAGAGTTTCGTCAACAGCTCGCTAGTGAAGGGCAGGAAATGGATAATCCACCCGACAGACAATACGGTATGCATGGCCGCCACCTCACTACAATCCCGCGTACGAGGGTACTGCAATGTTGAATTGGACGTAAAAGGGTACACGCATCGGGATGTAAGGGTACTGGTGCTTCGTCATTTGTGCGCAGACGTAATTCTGGGTCATAATGTCCTCAAGCAGCACATGAGCATCGAAATACCCTTTGGAGGAAGCAAACCTCGTCTGATTTTAAATGCGTTGACCACCGCGGAGATGACGTCCCCCCAGCTGTTCGCTAACCTGTCGCCGGTCTGCAAACCGATAGCTATCAAATCGCGGCGATATACCACTGCTGACATGAATTTCATCACTTCAGAAACCAAGCGATTACTGGAAGAAGGAATTATAGAACCGAGCGATTCGCCATGGCGCGCACAGGTGTTAGTAACCAGCAGTCAGAACCATAAGAAACGAATGGTTGTCGATTATTCCCAAACGGTCAATCGCTTTACCCAACTCGACGCCTACCCCCTGCCGCGCATAGACGAGATGGTCGAACGCGTGGCCAATTATAAGGTATTCAGCACCATCGACTTGCGAAGCGCCTATCATCAAATTCCCATCTGAGAGGAAGACAAACCTTACACCGCATTCCAGGCAGGGAGGCGCCTCTACCAATTCAGGAGGATTCCATTCGGTGTCACGAATGGAGTAGCTTGCTTCCAACGAGTTATGGACGACATCATCTCAGATGAAAACCTCAAAGACACTTTTGTTTACGTGGACAATGTCACAGTGTGCGGTAGGGATCAGGGGGAACATGATATGAATCTGGACAGATTCTTGAGCATTGCTAGAAAATATAATCTGACTCTCAACTATGAGAAATGCGTATTCTCGGCAAGGTCAATTGACCTTCTCGGCTGCACAATAGCCGACGGCACGATTAAGCCTGATCCTGAACGATTGCGCCTGCTCCGTGAGCTACCACCACCTCAGGACCTGCAGACAATGCGCCGGGTGATCGGCATGTTTGCTTACTATGCGAGATGGATTTCGCAATACTCCGAGAAAATACATCCCCTAGTGCATTGCAAAAACTTTCCACCAGATGCCGCTGTTGTAAGAGCTTTCCACAACCTCAAGGATGATATCAGTAATTCCGTGGTTTTATCGATCGATAGCTCGGTGCCCTTCGTGGTGGAGACAGATGCTTCAGATCACGCGATAGCTGCTACGCTTAATCAGTCTGGGCGGCCGGTCGCGTTCTTCTCGAGAACTCTCTCTGGAAGCGAGCAGAGACACTCGGCAATAGAGAAGGAAGCGTACGCCATCGTCGAAGCGCTGCGGAAATGGAGACATTATTTACTGGGAAACCACTTCACGCTCGTTACGGACCAACGATCCGTGGCATTCATGTTTGATGGGAAAAATAACAGGAAAATTAAGAATGAAAAAATTATGAGATGGCGGATAGACCTAGCTTGCTACAGTTACGACATTGTTTACCGGCCCGGGAGGGAAAACCCTGCTGCAGACACCTTCTCGCGGGTCTACTGCTCGGCGGTAATCAGTCAGGCTTTGCAAGACCTCCATGTGTCCCTGTGCCACCCGGGGGAAACCAGAATGGCACATTTTGTACGCAGACAGAACCTGCCCTATTCTATTGAAGATATTAAACAAATGAATGCTTCATGCCCTGTTTGTGCTGAACTAAAACCCAGATTCTATGGTGCGGCTTCTGGCAGACTGATCAAGGCCACTTCTCCCTTCGAGAGACTAAACATTGACTTCAAAGGGCCCCTGCCGACCGAGACAGACAACAGATACATATTCACTGTTGTTGATGAATATTCAAGGTTCCCTTTCGCATTTCCGTGCTCGGATATGACCTCGGGCACTGTCGTGAAATGTCTGTCTGACCTCTTCGCTATGTTTGGGAAACCTTCGTACATACATTCAGACAGAGGGCCGTGTTTCATGTCGGCCGGGCTAAAACAATTCCTACGAGAGCTCGGCATAGCAACTAGTCGAACGACGGGTTACAACCCACAGGGTAATGGGCAGGTGGAACGTTATAATGGAGTTATTTGGAAAGCCGTAACTCTGGCGTTGAAATCAAGAGGACTGGGGCCCGAGCGGTGGGAGGTTACCCTTCCCGACGCTCTGAATTCCATACGCTCTCTGCTCTGCACGTCCACCAATGCGACTCCTCACGACCGAATGTTTACTCACCAACGACGTTATGTTGACGGCCAATCGGTGCCCAACTGGCTAACCCATCCCGGAACAGTGTTCATGAAACGCCCGGTACGACAAAGCAAGTATGAACCCCTGGTGGAAGGGGTCGAGCTCATCGATACTAATCCAGAATACGCTCATGTCAGGCTCCCGGATGGCAGGGAGACCACTGTGTCGGTTCGTCATTTGGCTCCCTCAGGTACTCCCCCCGCCGGTACACCACCATCTGGCACACCTCCCTCTGACATCCCCTCCCCAGGTGTTTCTCCCCCCCAGGGACTCCACCCGAGAAGGGTGACGACGGAGCTGCCGCGTTCCACCCGGGAGCGATCGGGGAGTCATCTCCGGCTCGAGTCGAGGCTCACCAAGAGGATCAGAAGCCTCCCTCAAGTGAAACCGCCATCTACTCCCGGAGAGGCCGGCGAATAATACCCCCTCGCCGACTCAATCTGTAAAGGGGATTATCGGCATCCTCGATGCTCATGCTCCTATATGCTCGTTACATAATATATCGATGCTCATTACCATGCTCCTACAACTCAAAATAATCCTCACTGCTTGGCATGTATGCTTCTGTAGTTTAGATAGTTCGCGTTGCTTGAAATGTATACTCCTGTAGCGCTGAAGTAATCATGGTGCGTTAGTTGGGCCTCTAGTTACATTTTAAAGATGGGGAGAATGTGGTGAATTGAAGGTCGTGACGTGTGATCACATGTTGCCCGGCTCGAGCACGGAAGAGATAAAGCTGAGGTTCGGCTCGGCCGCGGGGATTGTCCCAGGGGCATTGTCGTTTTATGTCGCCGGCTCACTTGGTGCTCATTGAATGGTGAGAACACTGATTGATATATCATACTGATTTATTTTGCAGTGATTAGTTGCGCGTGTGTACCTTACTGCTTGTACTCCATACTGCGTTTGTATTTCCTGGTGTGCCCGTAGAAGCGGCTTCAATCAAATGGAATAAAGCCTAAACTCTGAAGGTTCTTCTCTCGCTTTCATTGCAATCTGCATAATTTCAAATGTAAGCACGATTGCAAACACACATATTTTTAATTTTTATTATAAAATTACTTTTGTAAGATGGAGGGTTGATGGGATGTGAAGGTCACGTGGTGCACGTGCACTTCATCTTTAATAATGTAAATTATGTCTTTTCCTGAATCATATTATGACTATATTACATTTATAACTAACTTTCAACCAATCAGGTAACCTGCTCAATAGGGTCTCCATATCGAATACGCTGATTGGCTCTTCCTTAAAACGAAATGATCCACGATATATAAAACCACCCACAACATCGACATTCGACACGAGGTCTTGGCTGCTGGTGTTGGTGCTTGAGTTATTATCTTTTACCTTGTGGTCTTGGACTGTATAGTCTTGCCAATTGCTTTTGGAGATGCGCTGGGAAGCGCACACTTCTCTCTTGACTGTTATTCAAAGAAGGATTTTATTAAAGAACAGTTTATCCAAGAAGGCCTTATTATTCACCACGTTGAACATCTGGAATAAGGGTTTTAGTTCACACAGGTGAACTCTTAAACAGCGAGTTCACAGTGGGCGCTCATCCTTAAACACTAAGTTGTTCACAGGGTGCAACAGGGCATAAATGGGTGGTGAACAAGTGGGGGGGGGCACCAGATGCGCCATGGGGGGCATTGCACCCAAATGCCCCCCCCAGCGACGGGCCTGGGTCAAAGGTTACTTACAGGATTTGTTGGACCAAGGCTGCATCACAAAGTCTCATTCCCCATACTCTTCTCCAGTGGTGGGCATGGGGAAAAGAGACGGTTCCTTAAGCTTATGTGTGGACTTCCGACAGCTGAATCAAAAGACCACAACAGACAGGCAACCAATCTCACACGTACAGGATACCTTGAACAGTTTGTTGTCTGGTCACTGTTCTTTTGGGGGGTTTTTGCTTTTCGACCAAGGAAAGTCTCACCACCAAGGATTTATGCATGAAAACAGGAAACGCTTCACTGCAATCGGAACTCCTTGGAGGCTTTTTCAGTGGAACAGGATCCCATTTGGGCTAACCAATGCCCCTGATGCATTCCAACGGCATATGGAGGAATATTTGGAAGGGCTGTGAGACATCTTTGTTTTTGTTTTTTCATCTTTAAGGCTTCAGTCATGGACTAAATACTCCTCATCAACGCCAGGCCTTAAATAAAAGAACTCCATTGATAGAAAAGTAAGGAAATAGAGAATAGGCTGAGTTTTTTAGGAAGTAAAAAAATCTGCTTTTTGAAAAGGGGAAGGTCATAAGTGTTTGGGAAGATGTGAGAAGGTAAAGAGTTCCAGAGTTTGACAGTGAAGGGGAAGAAATAAACAACGTAATGGCCCACCCTTGAGTTTCCAATGGCCACACAATAATCATGTGATGTCATGGCTTGTTGAGTATTCCTTGGTCTCGCTCATGGTGGAGATTCACAAGCAGCAAGTTCTTGTGAGCAGAAACCGAAGTAATATCTGTATAAAAGAGAAACAGAGCCAACTATGCGGCGTAATTTGAGCGGGTCAAGTTATGAGGTCACATTTGTAGAGTTTACAAGTCGAATAACTTTGTATTCAATTCTGTCCAGTAAGTATGTGGAGATGGAACCTCTCCAGATGTGAGAGCAGTACCCTGTATAAGGACGAATCAATCCTTTATATTGTTGGAGCAACTGTTCTTCGACATCTGAACAGGACTCCTAATTTCTTCAAGGCAGACTTGGCTATTTGAGTAATGCGTGGATCCCATGATAAATTTGATGTTTAAGTGATATCTAGTCGGTTTATTGCATCACATGGTTTAATTGTCGAGCTTTCAAAGGAGATTGGAGAGTGGAGAGGAGTTTTAGAGAGAGAGAGAGAGAGAGAGAGAGAGAGAGAGAGAGAGAGAGAGAGAGAGAGAGAGAGAGAGAGAGAGAGAGAGAGAGAGAGAGAGAGAGAGAGAGAGAGGGAGAGGGAGAGAGAGAGAGAGAGAGAGAGAGAGAGAGAGAGAGAGAGAGAGAGAGAGAGAGAGAGAGAGAGAGAGAGAGAGAGAGAGATGAGAAGAAATTGAGGGTTTGAATCATTAAACTTAACCTGTTTACATTTGCCCCAATGGGAGATCTTATCCAAATCCGAATTTGAAGAGGTGGCTGTGATGAAACGAGATGTAGATCGAGTGAGGGAAGACGGGACAGATGGGAAAGATGTGGAGGAATGTAATGTTGTGTCATCAGTGTACGAGTGCATTTGGTTATTTGTGGAAGAAAGAAGGTCATTGATAAAAAGAAGTGTTGAAGAGTGTTGGAGACAGAACGGAACCCTGAGGTACACCGCTGTTGAGAGGGAAGGGGGTTGATGTTGAGCCATCAACAATTATGGAGACAGAGCGGTCGGAGAGAAAGCTCGATATGAGAGCAGAGTGAAGGAGGAAAGCCGAAAGAGGGAAGCTTGGATATCAGACCACGATGCCACACTCTGTCAAAGGCTTTTGAGATATCAAGGCCTTCAATAAAGGATCCCTCAAAGTCTCTCAAAGAAGAGGCCCAGACCTTCGTAATGTAACAAGGGATATCATGTGTAGATCTTGCCTTTCGAAAGCCATATTTGTGGTCAGATAAAAGACTCAAGATGCTTGAGAAAATGGGAATTGAGAAGATATTCGAATACTTTGGAAACAGTAGAAGTCAGAGCAATAGGACGGTCGTTGGAAGGGTTTGAATGATCACCCTTTTTTTAAATAGGCTGTACGAAGGCATGTTTCCAGGTAAGGGGAATAGTTTGGGTTTTTAAACAAAAACAAAACAAACGAGTAAGCACAGTTGCAAGTTCTGAAGCACATTCCTTCAAGACACGGGGAGGAATGCCATCTTGTCCGTAGGCCCTGCTCATGTCCAGAGAGAGGAGTATTTTTTTGACTTCATGAAAATAGATTATTAGGAGAGACATAGGATTGATGAGGGAAGCATCAGAGGGAGATGAAATGTTAAAGTTATCCAGTGTCGAGTTAGAGGAGAAAAGAGAACCAAAAAGAGTTGCTTTATCGGTCGGAGAGACAGCGAGAGTATCATCAGAACGGAAACGTGAAGGAAAGGTCGAGCGACAGAAGTTGTTGGAGATACTTTTAGCGAAGGACCAGAAAGATCTATTAGTAGAAGAAGATGAGAGGTTGTCACCACTTCTGTTTCTCTTACTTTGACGACATCATCGTTTACACCAAGGTATTTGAGGAAGAAGTGGAGAATGTACGCAAGGTACTGCAACGCCTCAAATCCTCAGACGTAAAGCTTCGTCCTGACAAATGTGATCTGTTCAAGCAAGACATGAGATACGTATCTCGGGATGATTGTCTCCGAAGAGGGATACAAGATGGGGAAAAAAAAGACAGTGCTGCTGTGCTGGCCCTAAAGCAACAAATCCTCCCGATTTTTGGGCATTTCCTAAAGTTACTTGTTCAATTTGGCGATTATCACCGAAACATTCGGGATTTCTCCAGAATTGCGAAACCACTGGATGATTCGCTAAAAAAGTTGTCAAGTGAGAAAACCAAGTCCAAGACTTGCAAGAAGACGAAAGTAAAATCCCACCATGCCCCTTGTAATCATCCTATTTAATGGAGTGATTCGCATCAGAGAAGTTCGAATCTTGATCGATTCCGTCGTGACCCAGCCACCAGTGATGGGTTATCCACGCTTCGATAAACCGTTCATTTTATGCACAGATGATTCCAAAGATGGTCTCGGGGCTGTGCTGTCCCAGAACCAACACGGGAAGTTGCGTGTAATTGGCTTTGGCTATCTAACTTTGTCTGCTGCTGAGAAGAAGTACAACATTCACTCGAGAAAACTTGAGTTTTGAGTTGGCCGACCACTCATTAAGTATCGGCCTGGCAGAAGTAACTCTGCAGCAGACGCCTTATATTATCAAGGCTGCCTCTTGAAATAGAAGACTACATCCCTTGCCGTACAGAAGAATGTTCAATGGATGCTGTCCAAGCGATAACAACTGGGACAAGACTGCAGAAAGATGGCACCGCACTCTGCATTCTCGACACTATTTTTGGCGGCTTCGTTTGAGGTATGCGAGACGAGAGACGAAACGAGAGGAAACACCACTTTATAAGATTCGATGCACAATCGAAGAATCAAGTCATCCAACAAGTGAGTAATCAAGCTGAAAAGAGAGGATAGGAAACCCATTGTTCAGCAGTCAAGGAAGGAAGTGCGTGATGTTCGAGCTCTAATTGGAGAACGGTCCAAGTTAGTGATCTTGGGTGATGGACTCCTGTATAGTGAAATTGCATCCAAACGGCAGCTGGTTCTCCTAAAAACCTTCCATCCACTCGTTTACAGAGAATCACTTGATAATATGGGGGCACTTGGGGACAGACCGTGTCCTGGACCTTGCCAGAAACCGGTTCTGCTGGATCCATATGAAGATGGACAATGGAGGAGTATGTCACAAAAATATAAATGCATGAAATGGAAAAAAAAAATCCTGTTTGGCCAGTTTGAGCCCCGATGGAACCAATCCTGTCCACCTACCCTCGAGAACTTGTATCGCTCGACTTCCTTCATTTCGTGGAAAGCAAAAGAGGTTTTGATTACATACTACTTGTTGTTGACCATGTCACATATTATGCCCAAGCATACACCACAAAGAATAATTCTGCCAAAACTGCTGCGAATAAATTGTTTGATGAGTTTGCCCCCCAAGTACGGGTTCCCAACGAAGATTTTACACGATCACGGAGACGAGTTTGAAAACAAATTATTTTAGGAACTGACTCGATTATCTGGTGTTGGTGACTGCAGGACAACACCATACCACGCACAGGGAAATGGCAAGTTCAAGAGGATGAACCAGACTCTACTAATAATGCAAAGAACTTTAGCTGAAGACGAAATAGGAAACTCGAAGGACTCAATTGATAAAGTTGTACATGCTTACAATTGTACGCAACATGAGGCAACACATTATTCTCCATTTTCCAGCTATCTGGATGTTCACAATACATCCAATCGACCTGTTTGTTTGGGTTCCAGCATGATGGACCAGCAATCATTCTTTCTTTGTAACTGACTGGCAACGGCGTATGGCAATCCACGAAGAGTGCTGCCTCCAACAAGCAGAGATGTGACAGGAAAATCACATCACAGTTTCGGGAGACAGTTTTTGTGGAGGAACTTGACGCCTCGGAGTGAACCAGGAAAACTATGTTCTTATTGAGAAGAACAGGTACAAGTTGTTCGACAATTGAGTTCTAACCGAGTGTAAGTCAAAGTCAAACATGAAAAGTGGGACGGCCATGTCAGAATCCTGCACAGAAACATGTTGATGCCATGTGACCATTTACCTGTTGATCCAGAGTCCACGCCAAGGAATGAGGAGGTGAAACGGAAGGCTGTAAAACAGAGGGCAACTCTTGAGAACAACTAGTCAACTTCCTCGGATTTTGATGACGAGGAGATCATTACTGTCAATCACCCAAGAGTAAAGAATGCTGATGACCGCCTCAACCCACTGACCACAGTTCCATCTGCATACAGTTGGTGCACCCCTACCTCCAGTTCGTGACTTGTCGAGTTAGTCGTATGTTGAAGATCCCAAACTAGTCATTCAGCATGTCCAGCCAAATGTTGATGACGATGGTAGACATTACCCCATTCGACAGCGACGTCCTTCACTCAGACCTACTTACCCTACAATGGGTGAACCAGAACTTCACTGACTCCAGATTGTACCAGTTGTGTCGAACTTGTAACATCGTTGTAATGTAAGCTTAGACCGATTGTAAATATTATGTCGTTATATATCCACCTTTTCTTCTTTTCGTGGCGTGTATCCCGATCCCAATGTGAATTCGATGTGAGATGGACAGAATTGAACTGTATGACTTTTAAGAGCTCCCAGTGTTTGCGTGAGGACAGGCGTTGCAGTGGACAAGTTTACACCCCAGTGTTGAGTGAGCGTTAATGAGGTTGGAATCAGACATTTAGGCTTACTGGAGGATTGTTGAGTTTTTGTTTCCGTGAAACATCGTTCCAGCGGGCCCCTGTGAACTGTGTTTCAGGAGATGTAACCTATGGGAGGAACAAAGAGTGAAGTTCATCTTAACACCGTTTGTGCAAATGACAATCAAATAAAATGCCAAGGACATTATGATTTCAGGGGTCAGTGTGAGGGCACAAAATATGAAAGCGTGCCTCACATGGAGACAGTACCTTATTGAACAGAACCACGAAGGAAATTTTTTAAACATGATCTCTTGAATAAGGTTGATTCCTTTGCTCGAATTGTTTCATTTGTTTGGGAAGTAATCGCCTGGGGAGCAGCAGCTGCAGGACCTCGGGAATGGGGAGCAGAAATTGAGGGGTTGTGGATGCATCCTAAGATCGTGCACATGTGCACGCTGGATGTATGGGGTGGACAATATGGATACAATAAGGAAACTCTCAGCAGGGAAAACTGTATATTTGGAAAGAGGAGGTGGTTATCGCCTCCATGCTTCCGTTCCATCTAATGGTCTCGATTACTCCTTTTCAGGAATACAGCGATTTACCAACTACTGTACTCGGTTTGTGCGAGTGAGTTGGGAGTGTTCCACCAAGGCCTGCCGAGGCGAGATTCTGATTCTCTGATGTACCATACTCTGTTAGAGAGCATCGATTCTGTTAAAGCAGTTTCTTGGAAAGAGGTTATACTGGGTGGTTGCCATTGTAGTTATGGCAGGAACTTTTCCACAGTGTGAGGCGACAGCAACCCTCCGCTTCGAAAAGGACACCATGGAATCTTTAACATCCACCAACCAATACCACCAACTGAACACCCAGTTTCACATTCCTCATATACTCCCGCCGTTTATCGGCCCCAAGCATTGATGAATCACCCTGCCTATGAAACACTAGAATGACAGTTTATAGCTCGGCTGAGATTCAAACCCAGGCTGGACAGCTTAGAGGGGAGTGTGCATACCTCGAGGTCATCCTGCCAGTCCTGAGACGAGATACTCAAGCAAAAACCTAGAGGTCCTGGAATTGAAATGGGAAACCTCAAGAACTTACCAAGACTTGCTCCTACCACGTCTTGCTACTACTCACAGCATTCTCAACATTCGCCTTCCATACTCGACACCACTGTGCAAATGGTTGAAGTTTGAATTGCAGATGAATTGCTGATTTCCTTGCTGAAAATGAATCAAAATTTCTGGAAGTCTTTCCAGCAGCCTGTTCTTATACCAAGCTCTGCATGCGGCACACAAGACTGCCTTCAATCCTGGATTTCTGACTTCCTCAACTCGCACAGTCATTGCAATGTTATCAATGGCACCTTCTCCTTTCCTCTCCCAATGGAGGCTGGTGTGCCCCAGAGCACTCCCTTGGGCCCAGTGTTGTTCCTCATCTGCATCAACAACCTCTTCAATGCTCTAGAAATTCTCTTCCTTTTTGTCGATGACTCCATATTGGGTTGTACAGTACCCCCATCCCATTGCTTGGAAGCAACTGCAGACTGGGCATCCTCTGGTGTTCCAGTACCTTGTTGAACAGGTCAATCCAAATAAGTTCTTTGTCCATAGTTCAATGAAGTCCTGCTCTCCCCTAAAGGCTGGCACCCCAGCATCACATCTGTCTCTTCTGCAGAATCTGAAAAATCTCTCAACATTAATGGAATCTCCTGCGTTGAGGCCGAAGCACAAGGAATGCTGCTCTCACATCGCAGGCAGAACGATGGCCTCTGTTATTTACCACCTCTCCTCTGGTTTAGCTCTCTCTTTAATTAACCTCCCCACCCAAAACAAGTTGAGAATGCACAAGTTCTTCTTGTAACCCATTACTGGTTCAGGTTCCAAAACCCAGGCTGACTGCACCCCGAACCTCTTTTGTTTATCACCTTTCCTTGTATTTAGAACTGCCTTCTTCTACTACTTCCCTTGGATAGTGCATTTGCGTCTCACACCCCCCTCCCCCTCCAATCTTTAGTATCCTTCCCAACCTATCCCTTTTATCTCCTTTTCTTTCTTTTTTTAAAAATTTCCTTCGTTATTGTATCTAATTTATCCTGCCATCCCACTGTCAGTTCATACCCGCTGTTACCTTGCTCTTCCATCAGCCTCAATCTAATAGAGAGATAAAAAAAAGGTTAATCTACACAATATCAGTGACCTTTTACACACTCGAGTCTCCAGGAAATACTTACTGCATTATAATACTCACCCTTGCACACCAAATGTGACCACCACTGCTCCGGTAGGAAATGGTGAGTGCGATTTAAGTCTCCACAATACAATGCATCCTGTGATTCAGACCCGGACCTTGTGATTTTCATCTCTTTGGACCACTCATACATCATCAAGGTCGCATTTTGTTAAGAAACAATTTTGAATTTTTAAAATTTATTTTAAAGCACATTATCTGTCCGACAATGGCTGCGAAGGCCCTTACTACTCTCAAAACATCGATTTAGATGTTGGCCTATGTTCCCAGCAGAGAAATAGATGAGGCTTCATCAAACCAACTTTACTTTGTGATTTCCAGGAAAGAAAAAGTTAATGTTGAAGTTGAACTTAAAAAGCAAAACAATACTTTCTATAGTGTGAGCACTCTTTTTAAATTAGGATTACTCAACATTCGCTTTCAGGTCTGCCTTAAATTATAAACATCTTCATCCTCTCCAATATTATTACCTCCAACACTCAAGGTGGATGGAGGTTATGTGTTTAACCCTGTTTGTCTGTCTATCTGTTTCTGAGAACGATGTCTCAAAAGTTGTGGATGGATTCAGACGAAACTTGGTAGACAGATTAGGTGTGTGACTAGGATGACTTGATTAGATTTTAGTGAAGATCCAGATCTGGGTACGAGACGTTTAAAAAAATTTTTTTTTAAGTGATTCTTCATAATTGAGAGAGCAGGCCAAAAACCGATATACGAGTCCAGCACGATATTTCAATACTTTGTGGACGGGTTAACATAAAACTCTGTGGACGAGCTCAGTGGGCGACAAGAACAAGTCAATTCGATTTTGGTTAAGATTCGGATGCAGATCTGCCCCGTCAGTGGGATACAAAACGTAAACCTGTGGAATCAATTTCCACATTCTCTTTGATATCATTCTTCCCTCCAGGTCTTCCAGACAGCTGTTCACCACCATCTCAGATCATCCCCAATCCAAAATCATGATCTTTCCTACCCTACCCTCATTATCCTACCCATCCCAATCCCTCCTCTTTCCAAATATACAGTTTTCCCTGCTGAGAGTTTCCTTATTGTATCCATATTGTCCACCCCATACATCCTTTTCTGTCCCCCTTTCCTCCCCACATCTATTGTTTGTCCAAGTCTGCTTGTATCTTGGCCTTCAACTCCACTGTTGATGTTTCTCCCCTCTCTCTGCTGTTCTCTTTGTCCTGTTACGTCCTGATCCGTTCAGTGTACTAGCACTAGCTCTTCGACGAGCCCAGACTTTTTATACAAAAAAACACATGTTCATCCTGGCGGAGTATGCACTCCACCGAGTGCCTTTCGAGTTTATTAACTAGCTGGGAATTGAAGAATCCCATTTTTCTGTTTAAATCTTCCAGTCGCAAAACGGAACAAAATTAGAATTAACAACATTAATCTTGACTCATTTAATTTTTCTCAATTAAGGGCTTATTTACCTCTGCTATGGAATGTGAAGAGAGGTTATGTTTTCATACCTGTTTGTTTGGCTGTGAACGCATTATCTCAAAAGTTTGTGGATGGATTTAAACGAAACTTGGTGGATGAGTTGGGTGTGTGACAAGGACGATTCTATTCGATTTTGGTGAAGATCCGGTTCCGGTTCCGTATCCAGATCTGACCTATCAGTGGGATACAAAATGTAAACTGTTCAGCCTATTGGAGGTACGCACTCTACTGAGTGCCATTCTAGTTTTACTCGTCAGTCGGTGTTTAATTCTCCATAAGGAGAGATCAACCTTTTTCTGCTTATTGTTAATTATCTTCGTCTCCAACATAAAAATGAATGAAGTTTTAATAACTCTCCATCAAAATTTTCCCCCAATTTCTGATTTTTTTGAAGGATGCCAATATTTCGTTTTTGCCAATCATTATTTTTATAAATACATTGTCCATTAAGTGGGTGTATCTTTAATATGTTTCTCTGATTGCAAATAGGAATGTCATGGAGTTAGACAAAGGTTTTGTTTCGGACAGAATGCATCATATTTAGAGAGCAAAACAATTTTTGAGATATTTTACTCGTCACCTCATGTTTTGTAGCGAGTTTAAATTCAGATTCACCCGTCAATGATTTCTAATTCAATTTGTAGGATCACGCTCAGATTCACATTCACGAGAAACAGCCTTAGTCTGCCGGTGTAATACCTCATCATCATTACTGAGGGAGTTGTATCTCGTCATCACTTGTAAAAGCCTGGTTTTGACTTAATGGTTGAGTTGGCTGGCTTAAGATCTTGGGGCCTTGAGTGGGAGCCACTTTTGTTCCATTAAATAACACCAGGTGGGTTGACTCAGCCTGTCGTCCTTCCAAGGTCAGCGAAGATTACTAGAAACAGGGAGCAATGACTGCAAACTAATTGGCTAATATCTCGTCATCACTGAGCAAGTTGCTACCACACTTCCTGATGAGCCCTTTTTCCTTCATGTTTTGTTGCATTCCACTCCAGATAAAATTGTTATGAGTATAAAGTATTCCGAAGTTTGAATTTTTTTTCAAGAAATACAAGCCATACATTATTCAGTCTGGAGACAACATACAAATTCACATTGACATTAAATATGAGGTTGTAAACTTCTTTCTTTTTTACATTACATTTAGGGCATTTGTGATTTCTTATTCAGATCAGATCATGAACCATGCTCGACACGGAGCGTCCGTTCTGCCGAAGTAGTTTCTTTGGCTAGGGTTACAATCCTGGACGGGACGGCCACTCCGACACAGCAATCTATCATCGAGAGAAGTAGGGACAAAAACAAAGCACAGACATTTTTTTTTCTTCCAATTTTGTAAGGATAAATACAGTATAAACAAATAATAGAGTTTAGATTTCAGCTGTAAAAGTGCGTCTTGGAAAAAAAAATAAAATCAAAAATGTCCCAAACCCTGCATTTAGTTTCCAACAATATATTCATTCTATCAGGCATACTCTGTTTGGATGAAATGTTTAGGGCTTTTTTTTTCATACATCTTAAAATATCGCTGCAACATCATGAGCTGCAACTCTATCTTATAATTCACTCGACATCTTCACACGTTCACTACTCAGAAGCAGGTACAAGTATCTTCCTTCGGGAGTAAAGGTGCTGCCAATGCGAGGAATATACTGTGGCTGGTTTGCGACTGCCTTCCTGGTAGAGTTCAAGATAGGCATTTGAAATGTGGCCAGGGTACTGGCACACAGCGGCCGTAAATCCCCCCCCCCCAAAAAAAATAAAAATAAATCTATAATGTGGTCGGTTGAGGAAAGCATTGTTTGGTGAAAAATAAAGTTACTCATTTATGATGTGAAAATTCATGTTTTGTTACGTAACGAGCTGTAACGGTAACACAGGAATGTTAGATGATTATAAAAAAAATTATGTATTAAAAAAAGCTGTATGAATAAAATTGGAGGGAAATACATGATAAAACATTTGATACCAATGAGGAAAAAAATATATATAGAAAAAGACATTTGTTAACATTGTTGTTCCTACACTTCACCCAAACATGTATAATCAGAATTATAATTAAATGCAAAGTTTTTGTTTTTTTTGAAAAGCAAAGCAACATGTCTGCACATCAAATAGTTATTGCTAGAAGTAAAACGAGTTGCATATTTATGTGCACAATGCAAAAAAGTTCCTAATTGTAAGTTCAGAAAATGTAACCAATGGAGATTCGTGTAAAACGATTTACAATATTTCCCACTGAACTCGACACAAAGTGGCTTTGCAGGAAACTGACATGGTTTTGTCATGTGCAACATGCGAAATGTCCATGATACCATGGAATTAACTTAAGATGATGAAAAGTACTTGTGTCTTTCATGCCATGTACAAGTTAACCTGAGGGATCATCAACAACACACAAACGGGAGAGGACAGAAATAAATTGAGAAATAAGTAGAAGAGTGAGGAACAGGGATGAGGGGAAGAGAGGGGTGGGGCGGGGAAATTGGGATGAGGGTAAGAAAGGGGTGGGACAGTGAGGTTGGGAGGTTTGGATGAGGGTAAGAGAGGGGTGGGGCGGGAAAATTTGGATGAAGGTAAGAAAGGGGTGGGACGGGGAGGTTGGGATAAGAGTAACAGAGGAGTGGGGTGGGGAGGTTTGGAGGAGGGCAAGAGAAGGGTGGGGAAATTTGGATGAAGGTAAGAAAGGGGTGGGACGGGGAGGTTGGGATAAGAGTAACAGAGGAGTGGGGTGGGGAGGTTTGGATGAGGGTAAGAGAAGGGTGGGACAGGGAGGTAGGGCTGAGGGTAAGAAAGGGGTGGGACAAGGAGGTTGGGATAAAAGAGAGGAGTGGGGTGGGGAGGTTTGGATGAGGGTAAGAGAGGGGTGGGGCGGGGAAATTGGGATGAGGGTAAGAAAGGGGTGGGACGGGGAGGTTGGGATAAGAGTAAGAGAGGAGTGGGGTGGGGAGGTTTGGATGAGGGTAAGAGAGAGGTGGGACGGGGAGGTAGGGATGAGGGTAAGAGAGAGGTGGGACAGGGAGGTAGGGATAAGGGTAAGAGAGGGGGTGGAGTGGGGGTTGGGATGAGATAAAAGGGAGGGAAGGGGGTAGAGGAATTTATGGGGTTTTCGAAGATAAAGGGGGGGGGATAGTGGGGTGATTTTTAAAAGACAAGTTTTGCTTATATATTATGTATATGCCTGCACAATTGGATTATTAAAATTGTAAATGATGTCCTGCTGTTTTTCTTTTGTCCCATTCTGTGTCCATTGTTCCTATTCCCCTGCGATTCCGCTCTTTCATGTGTTGCAATCCATATATATATATATATATATATATATATATATATATATATATATATATATATATATATATATATATATATATATATATATATATATTTTAAACCTCACCCTGCCATAGACCTTGCTCTTTTGTATATTGTAATATCATTAAATGTGCCTGCATGTTGTGAAATATGCTAGCTGTTACGACTCAATGTGGAAAAAAAACCCCCAAAAGAACACCATTTTATCCAAAGGTAATGAAGTACAAGTGTCCTCGTGTGCTTGCAACACAAGCAGACCAGGGTGCTGTGACAGGTGTGCTTTGTATGCAGTGCCGGTAGTTGTGGGATGAGACATGTGCAAAACACAGTCCAACACGACTGTTTTACACCATTTTTTGTTGTATATAAAACCTGACTGATTGATATTAATTCAGCTGCAGTTGTCTGGCACCCATGTGTTGAACAGCAATAAAGAACAAAACTCAGTACTGCAGCTGGGTCAAATACCACAACACCACATTATACAGTGAAAGTGAAAGACAAATCAGCATCACAGGATAATTCAGCTGCATTAGTCCAGCACCCATTTTTCCTTCCTGTGATATTCCGAAGGTTACCCAAAGGAGAAATGGGCAGGTAACTTGTAGTTGTGATATGCAAGGGCATCAATGCATGCCACAGAGTACATAACACCAAACTGTCTTGGTTATTGCTCAACCGGATATCCCGAAATGTGTCAGTAGTCCACTTTGGCACAATAAACCTGGCTGCACATTTTCGCTAAAGTCTTTTTTATTCGGAGAGCTGTGAGACGTGCCGCTGCATTTTGGTACCAGCATTCCTTCATGAGCTGAGCCAGAGCAGCCAAGGTCTGCAACACAAAAAGTTTGGAAATGTCAATGCTACTGCAGAGAATTCCTACTGTACATTTACTCTCGGTGAGGAAGACCAAGAAGAAGGTTTATTTGGCTGAAAGCTTGTCACTGTAATGATTGTCCAGAAGCTACATCAATGATTCCTTTCATTTTTTTCCAATCAATAGCCAATCAGATTGGTTGACTATTCCCTCCATTCAAATGTGAGCGGTGTGGGTGGGTCTTGCTGTATTGTTTATATATCGATTGCTTTTGACATTTGCACATGGTACATGCTTGGGAGCTTCATTGGTATGCATTTCTGTCTGCGTTGTCGATGATGATTCGCCAATAAGCGATGAAACCGGTCTGGCAGCGGAGGTGTACGGCATTGGGATTCTCATGTGTGTACTATTTGTGGAACGTCTTGATAGCTGTGGAGGAACTCTGGGAAAGTTTTGATACAGCATAGTGCTTACCTTGTGTAGGCTTTCTTGGTTGCTTTATGCAGCAGCTTCGGCGAGAGGAGCATGGGAGGTGTCGATATATTTATGTCTTGTGTGTATGTATGTATGTATGTATGTATGTATGTATGTATGTATGTATATATATATATATATATATATATATATATATATATATATATATATATATATGTATGTATGTATGTATGTATGTATGTATGTATGTATGTATGTATGTATGTATATATATATATATATATATGTATATATATACATATATATATATATATATATGTATATGTATGTATGTATGTATATATATATATATATATATATATATATATATGTATATATATATATATATATATATATATATATATATATATATATATATATATATATATATATGCATACAAAATTTACAAATTCTTTTTCTCCATGTTCTCATAATAAAGGTTTGTTTAAAATTTGATGACAAAACCTCAAATGGTAAAAATGGTACGGCCGAGACAGGCACGCTGAAGCTCAATGGTAAATAAATAAAGAAACACGGAAGCAATTACAAAACCAGGCCGTCCCACGCTGTGCAGTGGCGGGTGGGCTAATA
>NC_140963.1:12238616-12258616 GCF_056783735.1 Eptatretus burgeri
GAAGAGCACAGGGGAGATGAGAGAGCATGAGGGAGAGCATGGGGTGGGACGAAGAGCGTGGGGGAGATGAGGAAGAGTGTGGGGGAGACGAGGAAGAGCTCGGGGAGACGAGGAAAAGCGCGGGGGGAGACAAGGAAAAGCGCGGGGGGGAGACGAGGAAGAGCACGGGGGAGACGAGGAAGAGCACGGGGGAGACGAGGAAGAGCACAGGGGGAGACGAGGAAGAGCATGGGTGGAGATGAGGAAGAGCACGGGGGGAAATGAGGAAGAGCGCGGGGAGACGAGGAAGAGTGTGGGGGTGATGAGGAAGAGCGTGGGGGAGACGAGGAAGAGTACGGAGGAGATGAGAGAGAGCACGAGGGAGAGCGTGGGGGGGATGACGAAGAGTGTGGGGGAGACGAGGAAAAGCGCGGGGGAAAATAGGAAGAGTGCGGGGGAGAAGAGGAAGAGCGTGGGGGGGAGGGATGAGGAAGAGCGCGGGGGGGAGAGAGACGAGGAAGAGTACGGGGGGGAGACGAGGAAGAGCGCGGGGGAGATGAGGAAAGCGTGGGGGATACGAGGAAGAGCGTGGGGAAGACGAGGAAGAGCGCCGGGGGAGACAAGGAAGACCATGGGGGAGACGAGGAAGAGCATGAGGGATGGGCCTGCATGGGCTGAAGAAGAAAGCATGAAGGAGTGCTATGGATAAGGCGAGCAATGATATGGAAGAGGATCGGGTGAAGATGATCTATAAATGGGCTCGTGACAGGGGTGAGGATGGTAAGGACATGAAGTTAAGGATGGTGATTAATGAAGATTAAAATAGGCTGGTGACAGAGGGGGCAGTAATGAAGGTATGGGAAGGATATTTCAAGTAGCTGTTGAACAGGGTAGGAAGCAATGACGAGCTGGAGCAATTGCATTATGGAGAGGGGAAGTGGAGTTCGTGGAGATCATGTGGAAGGAGGGTACAGACATCATTAACGAGGATGAGGTGTGTTCATACATGCTAATTGCAGTGGGAGAAGTCAGTCAGTTGAATGAAGAAGCTGTTGATTGAAATGTATGTATGTATGTGTGTATGTGACAGCATTTGATTAGATTGTAGGACAGGGCAAATTGTGCTGAAAAGGAAGAGAAAGGGAGATGTTCAAGTTCAGAGAAAGTACAGGGGCATTACAACCCTAATGTCATGAAGGAACCGAAGAGGATTCTGGATGGGAGGATAAGGAAGAGTAAGGAGAGGGAGATCGGAGAAGAGCAACAGGGTTTATAAAGGGTAGAGGGATGATGTTTGGGATGTTCATGCTGAGACAGTTGGTAGAGAAGATGTTGGAGGTGCAAGGTGAAATGGTATTGCGATTTGTGGACCTGGAGAAGGCTTATGACACTGTCCCAATAGAGATGGTGATGGCAACATTGGGATGGATGGGAGTGCCGGAAGCAGAAGTTGGTGGAAGGGGTGTACAGGGGAACAAAGGGAAGGGTTTTGGTTGTTCCAAAGATGTCGGAGTTCAACGTGAATAATGAACGGAGTTCAACGTGAATAATGAACGTCTGTTTTTGAGACAGGGAAGCTCTCTCGGCCCACTCATGTTTATCATGATGATCGGGCCGGTAAGCAGGAGGGTAAAAATTAAAGGTATTCTGTGGGGGGAGGGGTGGCATGTTGTCTGCGAACAATCCGACTGTTGTGACGGGGAATATGAGTGAGATGCAGGAAGTACTGGGGCAGTAGAAGAAGGCATTTGGGAAGCATGGATTGAAGATTGACAAGTATGGAGTATGGAGGTGATGTGGGTTGGGCAGTAGGGAAAATAAATTCATTTCAGCTGAGAGAAAAGGGAGATCGTACAGGGAATATAGGTTTGAGTTTCTGGGGGGGGGGGGGGAGCAGTGACCAGGGCTGGTAGATTATTGGAGGCAGAGCTGCAGAAAATTCAGATGGGTGCAAATGCACGGACAATGGTGGAGGAATTGATGGCAGACGGAAAAAAATATATCAAGGAAATTGAAAAGGAAAGTTCTTGCATCTTATGTAATGCGGCTTTCCTTTATGGTCTGGAGATGGTGGCAGTGACAGAGAGAGAACAGAGGCTGCAGGTCTGTGAGAACAACTGGGTCCAGAAGATCGTGGGAGTGAAGAGGGTGGATAGAAGGAGAATGGATGAATTGAGGGGGGTGGATTGAAGGAGAATGGATGAACTGAGGGAGTAGATCGATGTGCAGAGAAAGAGGAGCTTGATGGTGAGATTGGTAAAAATCTGGCTGAAGTGAGATGGACACTTGGTGTGGATGGGGGAAGAAAGAATGGCAAAGAGAGTGGATAGGTTGTGGGAGCAAGGCAGGGCAGAAGATTGGTACCATTGGACCTCACCCCGATGATGGAGGCGGAGGAGGAAGAAGAAGGAAGAAGAATGAAGAATAAGAATGAAGGAGGAGGACGAGATGGAGGAGGAGAATGAGGAGGAGGAGAGGATAATTGTTCACTCAATAATGTTTGTACCTCATACCAGCATCGCTTGTTTGCTCTTCAGACCTCAATAATGCTCAAATAATACTCTGTGTTAAAGTCAGAGGAAAATGGGAGCCGCTCACACATTTCATCACATTTTCTGAAGTTTTGCAAAAATCACTGAATAATTTATGCGAATTTAATATAATTCCAATAATATTCATCATGGAATATAAACTTCATTAATTGGTACATGAAAATAACAAGATCACAAGTGACATGATGTTACATTTGAGATAATCGAAGAAAGAAAGTTTGCATGCGGATGAAAATTCCGAGTTCTTTCAATTTATTTTGAGAATCGAGGATCTGTGGGTTTGGAAAGAGGTTTCAAACAAGTAATTATCGGTTGTTTGAAACATTTATTTATTTTTATGAAAAAAAATCACTTGCGACGAAACCCGAATGTACTGCACACACGACTTTGTGTTTGGAAACTTCCGTGTGAACACTATAGTTGAGACGACGTTAGAATGAATACAGAATACACAACATGGATTACTCGGGCCCTTTGTTTACTCACAATAGGGTGTTGTATCAGTGCTCAAAAATGCACAAAAAGGAATTTTGGCAATGTTGTTTAGTTATGACCTTGTGTTATTCACAACACGTATCATTCTGTTTTAATAAGTCCGACAGGATGGCACAGATGTAGTGTACTTACATTTGAGCCGTCTAGTCCAGCTTCAATTCCTGACCTAACTGCAAACTGTCAGATTGGTGTTTTGCTGTCAGGGCATGGCACCACAAAGTGTATCGTCCCGTGGATAAATGTTAAGCTGGGTGTCCCATCTGCTCGCAAAAGTTTGTGGAAGTTAAAAGTCCCGCAGTGCCTTTGGTGAATTCAGCATGTTATCTCCTGCATCCTAGCTAAATTCCAAATTCCTGCCACTTTCAGTCTGACGACAGGCCTGACCGGCTCGTTTCTGAAAGACTTGGGCCAGAGACTTTCCCCCTGGCCGACTCGGCAAGGTGGGAATAATTTGAGCCATTAACATAGTAGTAGTAGTAGTAGTAGTAGTAGTAGTAGTAGTAGTAGTAGTAGTAGTAGTAGTAGTAGTAGTAGTAGTAGTAGTAGTAGTAGTAGTAGGTTATTCTGTTGCACTAGATTAAGAGATGCATGTACCAATTGCGTCCATCTTCTGCCCATCATGTATACAGGACAATGGCTAGGATTAGATTGTGGTCATGATTTAAATATTTGGTTGTGGCCTGTTTTTCGACATCAGGAAGTCCCATTGTACAGGGTGTTCCAAAAAGAGACCTGATCAACTTTAGTTGTTAATATATTTCGAACCACAAATGATACAACGATACCCTTTGGTTTATATGATACAGAAACTCATAAAGTTTTGTGCACACCATCAATACACTTCAATGTGAGCTCCGTTTATCGCACGCAGAACATCAATGCGGTTCACGAGTTCTTGCCATGTTCAGCTCGACATGTTTGTGTCCACCAGTGCGCATGCAGCTGTGATCTGAGAACGAACATTCTGCAGGTTTGTCACCTTGGTGTTGTAAACAACTTCCTTGACAAACCCCCACAGAAAAAAAAAACAACATCAAGGGGGGTAATGTCTGGCGATTGTGGGGGGCAGGTGCTTGGTCTGTTTCGGCCAATCCAGTGACCTCAAAATTTTTCATTGAGGATGGCTCGAACAACTAAGTACCAATGAGGGGGAGCGAAGTCCAATTGAAAAATTATATCGGGTTGCAGGTCTTCAACTTGTGGGAAGGTGAATCCTTCCAACATGTTCATGTAAATCGTTGAGGTCACTGTATCCTTCGCAAAGAAAAATGGACCCATTAAGCGATCATGGAGAAGGCCACACCACATATTGACCTTTGGACTGTCACGTATGTGTTCAATGACCACATAAAGGTGTTCAGAGCCCAGATTCTCATATTGTGCCAGTTGAGCTTCCACGGGAAAACTTTATGAGTTTCTGCATTTTATAAAACAAAGGGTGTCGTCGTATCATTTGTGCTACTAAATATATTAACAATCAAAGTTGTCCAGGTCTTTTTTGGAACACCCTGTATTTAAAGGAAGGAAGAAGCATCGCATATACATTGATGGGTCAACTGCCACTTCTGTGCACATGCACTCACAGGAATTTGAGTATGATTAATGCGAAACTGGTACTTACAGGATCAGAGTACCAGCGGTTTGGAATGCTTGGTCTCTGTTGATCAATGCACACAACCTTCCGCATGTCTTCAAAGCTCGGATCACTGGGAACAATGTCATGAAAAGGAACCTTGCTTTCTTCAACAATTCCTGCCAAGAAAATGTGTTGTTTTTAAGAGCAACAAGTGGTAATACAAAAAAGGTGTTGTGAAGAATCTATACCCACTTATACAACAAGATGTAAAACAAAATTGTCACAATGAGATAAAGTACATTTAGATGATTTGGCTGTCATATTGGTTCACATAATATATGCACCATCACAAAAGTATCATTGTAAACTGACAGTATATGTTTGCCTGCAGTTCTACCGATTGATATAGCAAATGCTGTTGCAGCGTATTCACATATGCCCTCCATTGAATGCCTCCTACTCACAGAAGAATAATTTTTTTGTTTGTTTTTGAACAGAGTTGTCATTGCCCTCAGTTTCGTCACACACAAACTGTCTGTGCAATAAAAGAGAGCGGGAAGAGGAGCATACATACTGACAATGGGGTGCGAAAATCAGGCCATTGGTAGAAATGATAAAGGACGAACAAAACCCGAGAAACAAAAAAAGTGTTTGATATAAGGTGATGACAAGCTGACACAGGAATTGATTGAAAGAATGAATAGGATGAGATAGAGCTCGAAGATAGCTTGATAGATGGGATAAAATAGGGTCAAAGGATTGGAAGCGAGTTGTAAACTTGGATATCCATTAACCACGAGAAGGGTACTCGGTAGAGTGCATACCTCCACCACGTAATGCCTGATCCACAAGAACATATCAGACCCAATACATTTTTGAAATATAATGCTATATATCGTTTTTGGCCCTGTCGCTCAATGGTGAAGAATCACTATAGAATTAAATAACTCTCTGGAGAATCAGAGAATTAAATATCTCTGCCAGGTGGAACAATTTACGTTTTGTATCCCACTGATGGGCTGGATCCGAACTCAAATCCAATCCGCTTGCTCTTGTCGCCGATTCAACTCATCCACCTTGTTTTGTCATAACTCGTCCACAACTTTTTGAGATATAGTGATATATTTAGTTTTTGGTCCGACCTATCAATTTTAGAAATTAGGCCTGTGTTGACCTTTTGACCTTAAACTTAATTGGTCGTTGAAGTCAGCGACCTGACATGAAAATGCTCTTCAAATTTAAAGTCAATTGGATGAAAATTGAGGATTTCACAAAATTTGGCCCAAATTGGCCTTGTGGCCTATTTTGACCTTTTGGCATATGTTTACCTCAAAATTAAAAGGTGGTTGAATTCAGTGACTTGATGTGCAAATGCTCTTCAAATTTCAAGCTAATTGGATTAACATTGAGGATTTTAGAAAGTTGGCCAATGTTGACCTTTTGATCTATGCTGACATTTTTGCCTATTGTAACCACAAAATTTTTTTGGGGGAAAGTAATGTAACTTCAACCGAGTAATGTAACTCCCTTTTTGGGAAAGAATTATTATTCATGAAGCAAACTGTGAAGTTTCGTTCTCATAGCCTCGATCCAAGGGCTCTTTACAAAATGTTCATTGAACCTCTGACAGCCTCCACTTTTAGCTCCTTTGTAGTGATATTCTCCGGAATGATTTTCAAGTACGTACTCAGAAAGGGTTTTCTTTATTATTCCTGTAGCTCCGACTATCACTGGTATAATTTCAGCTTTCTTCAATTTCCAAGTTCTCTTGACCTCATTTTTCAGATCCTGGTATTTGGTCATTTTCCTGATTTCTGTTGCATTTCATTCAGTCATTGGGAACTGAAACCTCTCTCAACAATGCTGACTTTTCCTTCAATGATCATCTTGTCATGCGTGAGCATTATACGTTCATTTTCAAGGATCGGATTTGGGTTTGTGTTTCCATGATTGATCTGGGACCGGGACGTTGAAATGTTTGCGGACATGCCAATAGATTACTCCACAGACGCTGTCATGTCTTTCTGTGTACAGCTGTTCTGACATGAGTTTTTTACATTCCGAAAGGAGGTGACTGGCATTTTCTGTTTCCACCCCAACAAAACCTGCATTTGTCCGATTGGCTCAATCCTGCCATTTTCTTGAAGGCATTAGTGGTGTGTCCTTGGTATTGAACATTGATGATGACTCGTTCTCCATCACAACTAATTTGACCTTTTCTTTGCCATTCCAATGAGCCTTCCTTGTCGATCACTATCCTGTCGAGCTCTCTTTAAAATCTTCCTGCTCTTTTGTCATTCTCCCATTTGTCAGAGTATATCTGCTGATATTTCTTTTTGTAAATCCTCGTGGAGGATCTTCAAGTCTTACTCAAGTTGTTGTTCTTGTGGACTTTTTTGTTTCACAGCCTACAGTTTTCATCGAAACTTCCTGAAACTTGGTATATATATATATGTAAAAATATCCCACGCAGACAGTAACCGTCTTCGATTTTGAAAATTCCTCCCAGAAAAAAAGTTATGACATCAAAATATCTCTGCTAATGGAAATCGCCCAAAAAATTATCTCCGAAACTAGGCAAGCTTTTTGAATTCTGTTTGCGGGAATCGAAGAGGGCATAAGCAGAGATGAATTACCGCACATATGATACATCACTATGACGTCATTCCTATTTTTTGTCATTTTTTGTTTTTTGTTTCATTTGTTTCACAGCCTACAGTTTTCATCGAAACTTCCTGAAACTTGGTATATATATATATATATGTAAAAATATCCCACGCAGACAGTAACCATCTTCGATTTTGAAAATTCCTCCCAGAAAAAAAGTTATGACATCAAAATACCTCCGCTAATGGAAATCGCCTAAAAAAATTATCTCAAACTCGGCAAGCTTTTTGAATTCTGTTTGCGGGAATCGAACAGGGCATTAGCAGAGATGAATTACCGCACATATGATACATCATTATGACGTCATATCAATTTTTATGACATCTTTCCTATTTTTTGACATTTTTTGTTTCACAACCCAGAGTTTTCATCGGATCTTCGTGAAGCTTCCCATGTATATGCAGAAAGCCCACGCGCAGGCAGTAACCATCTCCGATTTTGGAAATTCTTCCGCGAAAAAAAGTTGACGTCATAATATTGAGCTAATGGAAATCGCCTCTACCATTATCTCCGAAACTAGGCAAGCTGTTTGAATTTTGTTTGCGGGAATCAAGCCGGGCATTAGCACAGATAATTTATCGCAAACCTGATACATCACAATGACGACATATTCGTTTTTATGACGTCATCATTAAGAGGACGAGGATCGTAGCTCATTCGAGCTCATTTCTTTTCTTTGCAATCAATGGGGCTTTGTTTGTTTCTGTTTCGTTCTTCTTTGTGGTGTCTGCAATTTGCACCTGTTTTTGGAAGTTTGTTACTCAATGGATTAATGATCCCTTTTCTGGTTTATTGTTTTCTTGCTCATATACAAATCTCATCTGATAGTCTGTTGAGCTTTTCACATATTCTGCTCATCCTACACATGCTGTTCTGTGCACTTGGTTAAGCTCCATCAAACCACCTCCTCCTCGTCTCGGTAAGTACAACCTCGGTATGCATTGGTTTTTGTGGAATATCTTGTGAATAGTTAGAAGTTTCCTTGTTTTGGTGTCTAAATTGTTGATCTCCAATTGTGGCCAGTTTATAATTGTGCAGATATATTGGAATACCGGCACTGCAAGTTGGTTTATAGCTTTGGTTTTGTTTCTTGAGGAGAGGAATGACATCAGAATTATTCTTATTCTGCGTAGGTACTTTTTGCTGATTATTTAACACTTTTTTTGTGTTGTACCTGGGGGTATTGTCAGGAGAGATTCCAATGATATTGAAGGCCTTTGTTTCCACAGCATCAAGCTGAGCAAGATGGTGGGCAGGGGAGCCAGTCCAGAGGGGAGATCGATACTCCATCGAGCTGCGGCTGAAAGGCTTGTAGCTGGAGAGGAGCTCAGGTGTGCTAAGGAAGGACTTTGCATGATGGAGGATGCCCAGTCGGCGTCTGGCTTTGGAGGCCAACTTTGAAATGTGGTTTGCCCAAAAGAGATCGTAGCCGAGAGTAAAACCCAAGAGTTTGAGTGACAACCTCTTCCAGAGGGTTATTGATAAAGTAGATGAGAGGGTTTGCAGTACGGTTCTTTTGGAGAGAGGAGAGAGGAGAGAGGAGAGAGGAGAGAGGAGAGAGGAGAGAGGAGAGAGGAGAGAGGAGAGAGGAGAGAGGAGAGAGAGAGAGAGAGAGAGAGAGAGAGAGAGGAGAGAGAGGAGAGAGAGAGGAGAGAGAGAGAGAGAGAGAGAGAGAGAGAGAGAGAGAGAGAGAGAGAGAGAGAGAGAGAGAGAGAGGAGAGAGGAGAGAGGAGAGAGAGAGAGAGAGAGATTTCTCAGGGTTAAAAGACATATTCCAAATGCTTGATCAGCTTGTGATTTTTGTCAAGGTCTAAAGATCTTTTCTTTTCAGTTCTTTATTTTGGAATTGAAGGCTCATGTCGTGTTGTATAATTTTCTTTTGACATGGAACTTCTCATTTAGGTTTTCAGATGTTGTGCATCGAAACATTTTCTGCTCAAGGCTACACTCGATGGTCTGTGCAAATACATTAAAACTTCCAGCAAATCGCCAAAACTTTCAGCAGAGTGGCATGCAGTGCTTCAAAGTTATCAAGAACTGCAAATATTCATTTGATATTCCTATCTAATGGGTCTGACAAGGCAATAATAACAGTTTGTTGATAACAGTGTCAAAAGATTGTTGCAGATGATGAAAGATGTGCAGATTTCATGCAAATCTTACATCATCTGCAGCAATCAGTTGATATTATGACATTTGGTTTGGTGATGCATGGATAAAGACTAATCGAATTTTATTGTACAGCTGGCTCCAAAAGAAACATGATATTGGCTGAGAAAATTCATCCAATCATTGTTGTGGAAATTAGATCAGTGTGCAATTTGAGTTGTGCTCCTCAAAGAACGGTTGAAACAGCCATGAAAACTGAACCCGCAACAGTCAAGTGAAGTGTGCAAACATCTTAATGATAAAACAAATTGAAGAAATCATTCCAAATTAAAGAAACCTGGACAACATTGTTGATACCTTTGGTGTCCCAAAATGATGAGACCAATGAACGACAAACTCGAACATATACAACTAGAATGGCACTCGGTAGAGTGCATACTGACGCCAAGCCGATTACGATTTGTATCCCACTGAAAAGCCGGATCTGGATTCGGACTTTATCCAAAATAGAATTGATTTGCTCTTGTCACCTGTCCAAATCATCCACCAAGTTTCGTCCGAATCCATCCATAACTTTTTCAGATATCGTGCTACACGTCGTTTTAGCCTTATCGCTCAATGGTGAAGAATCACTTTTAAAATTCTTGGATCCGGATTCGGATCCTCACCAAAATCGTACAAATTCTTCCTTGTTACAAACACAACCTGCCCACCAAGTTTCGTCCGAATTCGTCCACAACTTTTTGACTTTTCATGCTCGATGTCAATTTTGGCCCTATCTCTCAATGGTGAAGAATCACTTTTAAAAAAACTCTCGGATCCAGATCTGGATTTGGATCTTCACCAACGTCTAATCATTTCTTCCTCGTCACATACCCAAGCTCTCCACCAAATTTTGTCTAAATCCATCCACAACCTTTTTTGAGATATCCTGTTCACAAAGAATCAAACAGACAGATAGACAGGGGTGAAAACATTACCTCCATCCACCTTTGGTGGTGGAGGTAATAAGCCATGTTATCCGAGAAGCAGCAACTGGACATAGTTATCAATTAAAATAATAATAATAAAACTTACGACAGATAATTTGAGCAGGTAGATGGCCAATGCAAGTATACGCAATGATTTAAGCAGGTTTACAATTGTGAAAACAACAAAGCTGTAATAGGTTATAAGCATTTCAATAAAGTCATCCAGTTAATTCCACTAAAGATGGATAAGTTGTGCATCCACTACTTCCATCGCCCTCGGCACGTACCATTGCTCGCAGCTCGACGGCAGATCTCCCACATTACCAGTCCGACTGCCCAGACATCGGCACGCTTGTAAGCATCAAAGCAATCCACATGAATTGTCTCGTCCAGTAATTCAGGGGCCATGTATCTTTTGGTGCCCACCCTGGGGTTGTGCCCGAGATCCAGGTGGTTGGTCAGCTGCGAGTGCATTACTGAGAGACCTAGAGTAATAACAGCAAACAGAACAAGAGCACTTTATTGCAGAGCAAGCAAAATGTTGTCAAGCTTCGATGTCCCGCTCGTGTTAAAATCTTTCACGATGCTATAGTGCCCCCCTGTGCTTACAACGAAGAAGCACACCATTCTGTTGTTGGTAATAATACAATGTGTTCACGTACCTTGAATTACAACTTTAACCAGCAATTATTGCTCCCAGATTCTCCTTAAATTATGAGATTAAATTTCAATGTGGTTAATGGTAAAGACACACACTTGTGCTGTTTCTCAATAGATGAGGAATTTTTACCCACCTGTTCTTGATACATACGTACAGTGCGTCCGATGAAATAAGGACACGGGTGTAATTTTAATATGCATCAAGAAATGATAAAAAAAAAAAATTGAATGCAGTCTTCCCTTGAAGATTTATTTGCTCAATATGAACATAATTTTTCTGCTGCACTTCTTCAAACCAAATGATGAATATCTTAATTACTCTGCGACACAAGTTCTCATCGATCGAATTGTACAATTCCACACATTTCGCCCTCGGCTCAATCAGCGTGTGCGGCCTTTGCATAAAGACTCAAATCCTCAAATTGTTTCTAGATTGGCCAAATTGGCCCAAAATAAAGCTCCAAATGATCATTACACCAGAGGTATTTCTTCATCTCAGCAAATAGTGAAACTTTTTTTTTTGTTCCTCTTTTGTTCTGTTGATAGATGACCTTTACTTGCCATGCCTAAAAATCCACTAGATTACCTTGTATCACATACAAGGTAAGATGCTACTTAACATCCTGCAAACAAAAGAAAGCAGTCATCATTTATTGGGCCACTCTGTTATTTGGAAGACGATGACAGCTCCTGTCCGTGTGTTCGTGTCTATTCGTGTGCGGCGCAGCCCCTCTTAAACTGCTGGTCGCACCCCCCCCCCCCCCCATTCATAGTGCCACCAAATGAATCGTCTGGTTTCGAGTGGTTTGCATTTGCTGCTGTTGCCATGGCAATTCATCTTTTTGATGGACTGGGTTTTGGGTTTTGATGGACGGCTGCTTGTCTCAGGGATCTCTGCCGACTTTCTCAAAGTTAAGTTTCCGGTCGTTATCTGTCACGATGTAACTGTTTATTTTCTTACTTACATGTTTACGGTGTGTTCCTAGTTCGGTTTTGTTTCACAAATCGTGCTGTTTTGTGAGTTTTCATCGACCTTGTCTTATCGGGTTTCCTTCAGGCCTACCCGTCATCCCTGTGTTGGTGTATGATTGTTTTTTATTTGTATTCTCTTCCTATTACCATCAATTCCTATTTTTCCCACTTTTCCCACCGCCCCATCTATCCCTCCCAAATACACCCTCTGTTTCTTGTCTTAAATGAAAAAAAATATATAACAAAAAAAACAACAACCCTCTCTTCTTCCTCCATACCCACGAATACTGAACCTTCTTCTTCTTTGTCTTCTTCTCCTTCCACCTCCTGCTGGCACACCATCTTCCTTCTATTTGAGCTGACCCACTCTCACCATTACCATCACGATTTCTTCCGCCAACCTTCCATTCCCTAATCTTACCGAATCTTCAAAAATCCATCAAAAAAAAAATAATTTTCCTTGTATCCTTCCTAACGAAACACCTCCCGAAACCACGCGTCGCTCCACCCACTTCCTGTTCCTTTTCATCGATCCATCAGCTTCACTCTATGTTTGCCGATCCAAATTCACCAGACACCTCCACAATTTCACTTCAACCTTTCCTTTGCCTAATCTTCTGCAATCTTTATCAAAAATGATAATAATAATAATAAGAAAAAGAAGATGAAGAAGAGGACGAAAAAAAAACTGGTCTCTGAAAATGCTTCCTTCCTCTTTCCCACGTGTGGTTCTCATTACTGTATCATAATTCACGACTCTTTTTCTGTTTCAATAGACTGCTATCAATTCGACCTTTCCTTCATCCCTTGTCCAAAAAATCCAACTGCAACAACGTTTCTTCTCTCCATTCTCTTAATTCACCTTTATTTCATCCATCAAGAAATGTCTTTAATCACATTTCTGAACTAAAAATTATAAAAACCCAGTTTGTTATGAATGTTCGCTTTCCAGCAATCATCATTTTTTCCCAACTTCAGTGCCAATTCACCCCTCTCACCCCTCCCTCTCAAAGTAACCGCCACCATGCTTTCCCCTCCAAGCTTCCCTCTCACCTTTCTTAAAAACTCCCCCTCACGATTCTCCAACAACTCTCCCCAATCACCCTTCTCCCTCCATTCACCCCCTCTCTCACCCTTCTCATAGTTGCCCCCCCCTCACATCCACAAAGCTGCCTCCTTCCCCCACCCTCTCCCTTCCATCTCATCACTCCACCTCGTCAAATCCTCAACTGCCTTCTGTCCCGTCTGTGATTACTCCCCACTGCACCTCGACCCAGCACCACAGAGCCTTTTCTCCTCCTCATCCGGCCCTCTCCCCGAGCTCTTCTGCAATCCCCCACACTCTTTCAAACAACTCTCCTTACCTCCCCCCCCCCCTCCATTGTCCCACCCTCCCCCTCCCCTCCCTTGCACCAAAGGCATCCTCCACTCCCTCTTAATTAACAGAGTGGACCTTAAATATCCAGGGCCTTTGCTCAAACCTGACAGATCTTTCCATACAAGTTGCCAGTGACAAACCAGACATGATCTGTCGAACAGAAACTTTCTTCCCTCAAGACGTCTCTGACTCCCAAGTATCTCTCCCTGGTTACTCCCTCCTCCAGAATGACAGACCTGAGCATTGTCCTGGTGAAGGAGTTGCTCTCTACATCAAAGACTCACTTCCTCACTCTCCATGCACTGCCCTCACTCCCCCACATCCCCAGGAATACCTCTGGCTGTGGCTTCCCCTCCACTCCCACCTCATGTTTATATGTGTGTTGTTCTGTCCACCAAACAGTGATGACTCCATTTACATCTCACTATCCGAAAACATGGACCAACTTCTAGCCTCTCATCCGAGCTCTCTCTTCCTCATATGTGGTGACTTCAATTGTCATCACGCCAGTTGGCTAGGTGTGGGTACCTCTCTCACTTGTCATGGCACTTCAGCAAAAGACATCTGCGACTCATTGGGACTGACTCAATCCGTCAACTTCCCGACCCAGATCTCAACCAATGGTACTCCATCGCTTCTGGATCTGATTTTGACAAATATCCCTGAAAATATCTGCTGTTCTTCCTCCGCTCCAATCGGTTCATCTGACCACGTCCTTGTCAACGTAAACACCTCTCTGGCTGTTATTGGAGAATCCCCTCAGCGCCCTCGAGTCTGGCATTTCACTCAAGCCAACTGGCGGGGTCTCCAAGCAGCCATCAAACTTCGAGATGGTTTCCAATCGCTACTTTCTCCGACATAAACTTGTCCTGGGAATTCTTTCAAAGAAACTTGCTCTGCCTCTTGCACAGATTTATCCCCTCTCATCTTCAGTTGTCCTTCCCTTCCTCCCACCCTTGGTTCACTGAAGCTTGTGGCGAGGTAATTGTCCTGAAACAACTTGCCTTCACCTCATGGAAAGCAAACCCAAATTAGGGTAATCTCAGTTCCTTCCATAAAGCTCAGAACAAATGTGTATAATATTCCACTAATTTATTGTGGTTTCTGATCCTCAGGATCCTCTCTTCCCTCAGGAGAGCCAGAAAACAACATCTTTCTCATCTCAAGTCTGAATTCTCAAACCTCTCTCCCTCCTCCATATCCTGGTGGCATCTAATCAAATATGTTTCTGGTGTATGTTCCCCCTCCATCCCCTCCCTTACCTCAAATGGCCACACTGCTGACACCACATGTGAAAAGGCTGAATGCCAAAACTCGGTGTTTGCAGCTAAATCTTGTGTCCATAACCCATCACTTTCTGTACCCAGCTCACCCAGTTGCACCCAACTGTCCCTGGTCTCCGTGTCCGTTTCTTCTGACAAAGTGGAGAGTTTCCTGTCAAACCTCAAATCAGATTCTGCAACCGGTCCAGACGGCATCAGCCCACGTGTCCTAAAAACCTGCTCTTCTGCTCTTGCTCACCCTCTCTCTGTTCTATTCACCCTCTCATTTGCTCAAGGTCATCTCCCATCTGCTTGGAAATCAGCAAACATCACTGCCCTGCACAAAAACGTGCAAAACAGATCCCTGCAACTACAGACCAATCAGTCTTCTCCCAATCATCAACAAGGTTATGGAATCCATTGCTTCAGACATTAAATCCTTCCTCTTCTCCAATGGCTTGATTTCCGATCATCAATTTGGTTTCAGGTCAGGTCACTCTACCCTGGATACGCTGTTTCTGCTCTCCCAACAATGGATGGAGGTCCTCAATGCCAGACATGAAATCAGAGCCATATCCCGAAACATATCGCGTGCTTTCGATATGGTCTGGCACCCTGCCCTGCTCACCAAACTCTCCTCCTATGGTATCCAAGGCCATCTCCACTCATGGCTCGCAGACTTCCTCTCCTGTCACAGTCAACGTGTGGCCCTAAATGGAGTTCTCTCATCCCCTCTTCCTGTCCAGGCTGGAGTTTCTCAAGGTAGCGTTCTGGGCCCTGTTCTTTTTCTGGTTTTCATAAATGATCTCTCCGACTCTCTGGAAAATCCTCTTTATCTCTTTGCTGATGACTCCACCCTCTACCGAACCATCTGTCATCCCTCAGAACAGCAAGCAGCAGCTTCTTCGCTCTCTGGAGATCTGGGTAAAATCACAAACTGGTCCAACACATGGAATACGTCTTTCAATCCTGACAAATCTCACACTCTCACGATGTCTCTCTGAAAGGACCTTTGGAATCCCACCCCCCCCCACCCCCCCCCACCCCCCACATCTACTTTTTCAACAATCCTCTTGAAGAAGCCCTTCCTTTCAAGCTTCTGGGTCTCACTATCTGCCATGATCTTTCCTGGGAAAGCCACATTTCCAACCTGGTCTCCAAAGCCTGTCACCGACCGGGAATCCTCCACCGTGCAAAGTCCTTCCTCAGCCCTCCTGATCTCCTGACCACATAAAAAGCTTTTGTCCACAGCCTGATGAAGTACTGCTGCCTCTCACCTTTCACACCTTCATGCTGTGGAAACCAAGGCATTTAGGATTATTGGTTATTTTAGGATTCAGGAAACCAAGGCACGTGGTCGGCCCATTTGCCTCCTCCACTCATGAGACTCCCTCACTGAGTGAATCTGGTGAGCAGGATCAGTGTCAGAAAAACGAGCCACGTGTCCATACAGCCGCAGCTGACGCTCACGGACTATGCAAGTAACAAATCTCATTGGAGTCTCTCTCAGCAAATGCTCCTTGGACAAAAACTCCAACCAGCGAGAGCCAAGGATTCTCCAAAGAGATCTGGGACCAAAGGCATTAAGTCTCCGTCTCAGATCTCTGGTCAGAGTCCAAGTGTCACATCCGTAGAACAAGACTGGAAGCACCAAGGACCTGAAGACTCAGACTTTCATCCTCCTGCATAGGTACCGGAAGCACCACACCCCATGATCCAGTGGTTATCCCCGAACTTAATCCCATGCAACTCAAGTCGTTGTGTCAGGCAATGATGATGGTCACTATCAAATGTCTTTCTGTAGTCCAGATACTCTCCACCAATGCAATACGACACAATCAGGACTGCGCCAAAGTATCCAATAACTATGGCCATTGCTCTCGAACTACAATAGGTTTCGTAGTTCAAGAATGACCACTCCTAATTCCGTGCTGATCATCACTTAGGAGATAACTTATTTCGAGATGGTTCACAAGTGCATCTCTGATGGTTCACTCCATCAATTTACACACCATGGATGTCAAGCTAACTGGGTGCTGGTTTGCTGGATTGGAACCACATTAGCTGGTTTTTCAAGATTTTAGAACCTCTCCATTCTTCAGGACCTCATCATAGACAATCTTGAGGGGGTTTACAAATTCCCTGATGTGTGTCTGTCAATACATGCTAATTCAATCCATCAGGGCCTGGCGACAATTGTTCACGTCTAATTTTGTCAAACGTTTGTCACTTTTTTTCATCCGTAGCCTCCACCTCACCTCGGACAAATGTATCGTGTATATTCTTCAATGGCGGTGTCAACGAAAAGTCCTCAACAGTAAACACAGTTGCGAGAAACCTATTAAGCGTCTCTGCTTTCTCTCAATCATTTTCCGTCAAAAAAAAACATCCTCCTGTCATGAGTTGGAAATTCTACTCTTTGCTTTTGAGTGGTTCCTGACACCAGAAGCTTTTAAGTTTCACCTCCACCCCTTGTGCAAACTTATTCTCAAAACTTGCTTTGCCTGTCTCATGGTCGAAGTTGCTTCATTGCATACTTCAACAAATTCCTTCCAGTTTGCAAACATCACTCCCATCCACCAAATAGTGGATAAACACATCCTTTCAATTACAGATCAATGAGCTTGCTTCCGATTAGAAACAAAATCCATGGAAGCCATCATCGCCTCTGATGTCAAGTCTTCTTCTTTTCAAATGGTCTGACCTCTGATAATCAGTTTGGAAAGCGTCCCAGTCACTCAACAATAGACATGCAATGGATGAAGGCCGTAAATCTCAGTGAAGAGGTCAGCACACTCTCTCTTGGCGCATCTCAGGAAATCAACACGGTCTAGCATCCTGCTTTGCTCGCCAAGCTTCTTGCCTGTGGCTTACAAGACCGCCTTACTTCCTCGATTCCCGACTTCCTCCACTCACAGTCACCGTGTTACTATCAATAGAACCCTCTGCTCTCTTCTCACCATGCAAGCTCGAGTACCCAAGGTCGTGCAAGTCTCGTTGCTCATCGTCATAAACATCCTCGCTGACACTCAGTAAAATCTTATCTTCCTTTTCCAGACAACTTCACACTCTTACAACAGTACCCCCATGCCTCTCATCAGAAGAAAGCAGCTGTGTCTCTGTCTCTGTCTCTGTCTCTGTCTCTGTCTCTGTCTCTGTCTCTGTCTCTCTCTCTCTCTCTCTCTCTCTCTCTCTCTCTCTCTCTGCTGAACCAGAAAGAATTATATTCTTCACTCATAAATGCAATGTGTCCTTCAATCCTGGAAAATCTAACAATCATCCTGTTGCTCTCAAAGGAGCGTCGAACAAACCAACCCATCTGTTTCCATGGTCGGCCACTGGAAGAGGCGAATTTGCTTGAGTTTCGAGACCCCACTGTCAGCCATGACCTTTTGTGGGCCACTCACATAGCAAAGCTGGAATCCAAAGACAACCACAGACTGGGATACTTCCATCACTCCTCGGCATTCCTTGGAAAAACAAGCTCGAATGAGCTAAGATCCTCGTACTCTTAATGATGACGTCATAAAAACGAATATGACGTCATTGTGATGTATCAGGTTTGAGATAAATTATCTGTGCTAATGCCTGGCTTGATTTCCGCAAACGAAATTCAAACAGCTTGCCTAGTTTCGGAGATAATAGTATCGGCCATTTACATTAATCTTCTTAATAATCCCTATGAAACCCATTATGCATTATAGCAGTCCATGCTTCCTTATTAGCCATTCAACCAATCGGTCATTTTGCACTTTATGACCCTGTAACCTTGACCCCGAGGCGTAAATGCAAAAAAGGGCTCAGACAATGACGAGAGAGCAACTAGTATTATCATCATGTCAAGTTAGAACTCAATCGGCCAAGACGTCTAGGAGGAGATAGAAAAATAAAAATTGTTGACAGACGGACGGACGGATGGACGGACACAGAGACAGACAGACAGACAGACAGACAGACAGACAGACATCGAGCAATTTTATTAGGTCAATGAGCTGATCTAATAAACAGTTGGTTCCTCAGTAAACTAGAAGGGCACTCGGTAGTGCGCATACCACCGCCACGTAATGCATGATCCACGTAAACATATCGAGCCCATTACGTTTTTGAAATATTGTGCGATATATTGTTTTTGGTCCTATCTCTCAATGGTGAAGAATCACTTAAAAAATTAAATAAATCTCCTTTCCAGATCCCGACCCGGATCTTCACCAAAATCTAATAAGTTTGTCCTTGTCACACACCGAACCTGTCCACAAAATTTCATCTCGATCCGTCCACAACTTTTTGAGATATCTTGTTCACAAACAGATAGACAAAGACAGACAGATAGAGGTGAAAACGTAACCTTCTTCACCTTCGTTGGCAGAGGTAACAATGAACAAACAAGAGTGAGAATTGCTTTGCAATACATATCCCAAACCGTTGTGATATTTTCCAAGTCCAAAAAGGACATAGCTCTGAAAAATTGACGAAAACACCCTGAAACTCGAACTTGTTCTGTAACTTATCATAATAAAGCCATGTACCAAGTTTCAGTTAGATTTATTAGAGGGTATGGGGAAAATGTCGGAAAAACCACAGGCGGGACGGACGGATGGACAGATGGAAAGCAAACATATGGTCCGCTCCGGTAAAACAGGTAGGGGAAGAATAAACCCAGGTATACTTAGTAATCTGGGAGGCCAGCATCATCTCGGCGAGATCAGATGGCAATGCCAAACAGGCTATCACTTTCTTACTTGAGCACATGTTAACTTCCACGAACAAGAAGTTAACTGAACGTGGTGAAGATCATGTGCAGTTCTTACTGTACAATTTTGAGATGAGTCATTACAACGTTTCTCATTTTCATTCATAAAAAGAACCCACGGAAACTTTGCCACATAAAGCTCCAGCACAAAGCACATGAAATATTGTTCAGCGAGCACTGAAACTCTTACAGGTCTTTATTGTCAGCTCACAAGATGGATGGGGGAAGGAAATTCATTGCCTCCAACAACTCTTCAATTTGTGGTTCCTTCATGACACATTCTATCCACTCTCACCGCCGGTACCTCCGTTCCATAGATCTTTCATCTCCGTACGCATCAACAGAACAGTCATAAATCGCTTGAAATTGGCGATGTTGGGATTAAAGAGTGACAAAGTGCCAACACTGTCCCACAACTGCAAATTAAAATCCTTCCATACAGTCGTCCATTCTGTACTTCGGGCAGAACAGATAACAAGCAAATCCAAACAGCACGTGCCCTGCTGCAATCCATTGGGAAAAATCACCGCGGTCGTTTTATTCCGAAACTTCCCGAACACATAAATATGCCGGCTCTTTGCTCTTGTTGCTCACTTCTGCACAACCTATTAGCTTAAAACATTTTCACT
>NC_140963.1:12266116-12351559 GCF_056783735.1 Eptatretus burgeri
TGCCACTCCAAAACCATCATACTCTGCAATGACTGCAGTCACTGGTACTGTTCAATGTTGTTGAACAACTGGGCCAGCGCCCTGGGGTTATTCGTCTCACGTCAGCTCACAGAAATCTCAGCCTGCCGGTGATTCCATCAACACCAAATTCACTGAGATGCAGCAGGGCAATCTGGCAGTGGGGACTTCACAGAGCAGAAATTCCGCTGTCGGAGAATAATATACATGGACTCGTCGGAAAGGTAATGACCAATTTACTTGGAAAACAAATTTCCATCCTTTTAACCTTAAAGGTGCCGGCTTTTAAAAGCTTTTTTTCCCTCCCCGGAATTGAAGAAGCATAAGCTGCGGGGATGGGAGCTTAACGCAGCGGTTCCAATGGTGGCATTTAATATTCTACAACAGTAGGAACCCTTTCGAAGGACACGGAAGGAGTACACAAAATGATCTATAGCAACATGTTGTGAAGCCGAATAAAACTAAAAGGGCACTCGGTGGAGCGCGTACCTCCGCCACGTAATGCCTGATCCATGAGAACAATCGGGCCCAGTACATTTTTGAAATATCATGCTATACAGTACGATGTCGGTTTTGACCCGATCTCTCAATGGTGAAGAATCACTTCAAAAACTTTACAGATCCGGATCCGGATCTTCATCAAAATCTAATCAGTTCGTCCTTGTCACACACTAAATATGTCCACAAAATTTCATCCGGATCCGTACACAACTTTTGGAAATATCCTGCACACAAACAAGCAGACAGACAGAAAGGCAGTGAAAACATCACCTCCTTCACCTTCAGTGGCAGAGGTAACTGTATATTAAAGTACAAGGAAGGAGCACACAAGCAACAATGTCAGCAACAGCAGCAGCAGCAGCACCACCACCACCAGCACGAGCCGCAACAAGTTGTTGTCAAAATAACATTTTTTTTATGAGTTTCACTCCATTTTACATCCTCGCTGAGACTCATCGATCGACATGCAATATGCTATGCTTGTGAAGTACGTCATGCTGTCTTTTGGTTAAATCAGTCAGCGAAGCGACGGTTAGGCACAACGAGTATAGATTAACTGGACCTGCCACAGGGAAAGAAAAAATAATGAATTAAAATACGTGGCCTTGCTGTTTGTGTGCACAAAGGTGGAGAAATACGACTCAGAAATCAGGTGAGAAATCTGCTTTAAAAGACATAATTTGACACTAACTTCTTGATTTTTAGATCCTCGTGTAGGATCTCGAAGTCTTACTCACGTTGTTGTTCTTGTGGACTTTTTTGTTTCACAGCCTACAGTTTTCATCGAAACTTCCTGAAACTTGGCGTATATATGTAAAAATTCCCTGCGCAGACAGTAACCATCTCCGATTTTGAAAATTCCTCCAAGAAAAAAAAAGTTATGACGTCAAAATATCTCCGCTAATGGAAATCGCCCAAAAAATTATCTCCGAAACTAGGCAAGCTTTTTGAATTCTGTTTGCGGGAATCGAACAGGGCATTAGCAGAGATGAATTACCGCACATATGATACATCACTATGACGTCATATCAATTTTTATGACGTCATTACTATTTTTTGACATTTTTTGTTTCACAACCCAGAGTTTTCATCGGATCTTCGTGAAACTTGCCATGTGTATGCAGAAAGCTCACGTGTAGGTAGTAACCATCTCCGATTTTGGAAATTCTTCCTAGAAAAAAGTTGACATCATATCGCCGCTAATGGAAATCGCCGATACCATTATCTCCGAAACTAGGCAAGCTGTTTGAATATTGTTTGCGGGAATCAAGCCGGGCATTAGCACAGATAATTTATCGCAAACCCGATACATCACAATGACGTCATATTCGTTTTTATGATGTCATCATTAAGAGGATGAAGATCTCAGCTCATTCGAGCTTGTTTGTCTAATTTCTTGAATTTGATTTTCTATTAATTGAGGAGCATGGTGTTTACAAGTCACAGTTTGGATGGTTTGATAAATTTGAGAATGAAGTAGGTAAATATGGGGTTAGTGCAATGGATTGAAAACATTTTGTTAATTGGACGACCTCGTGGTGGTTGTGTGATATAATGGAAGTATGAAATGAAACTTAAAGTCAAACCTACAGAATCCTGTCTGATGTCTGAACTCTACTCTGGTACTGAGAGTGCTGTGAAGTGTGGTGGTACCATCTCTGACTTATTTCCAGTTGTTACTGGAGTTCGTCAGGGGTGTGCACTGGCCCCCACACTTTTCAGCACTTGTATGGACTGGATTTTAGGGAGGATGTCGGAGAGATCAAGCTGAGGTGCATCGTTTGGGAATGTCAAGATCTCAGACCTTGATTTTGCAGATGATGCAGTCATCTTTGCGGAGACTTTAGACATCCTTTTGGGGGCCCTCGAGGTGCTGAATGAGGAGTCGGAGCCGCTGGGATTACGGGTCTCTTGGGTCAAAACTCAGATCCAGGCTTTCAGTGACATCTTGGATGCTGCTGTCCTGTCTGTGTCTGTTTGTGGTGAAGATGTTGAGGTCACGGAGAGATTCATTTACCTTGGCAGTGATATTCATGTCTCTGCTGGCTGTGAGTCAGAGGTCAATAGACGTCTGGGTCGGGCCTGGGGAGTCATGGATTCACTGGATCATGGGGTGTGGCGCTGCCGGTACCTGTGTGGGAGGACGAAAGTCCGAGTCTTCAGGTCCTTGGTACTTCCAGTCTTGCTCTATGGATGCGAGACTTGGACTCTGACCAAGGATCTGAGATGGAGACTTAATTCCTTTGGTACAGGTCTCTTTGGAGAATCCTTGGCTATCGCTGGTCGGATTTTGTGTCCAACGAACGGTTGTTGAGAGTGACTCAAATGAGATTTGTTACCTGCATAGTCCGTGAGCGTCAGTTGCGGCTGTATGGACATGTGGCTCGTTTTTCTGACGCTGATCCTGCTCACCAGATTCTCTCAGCGAGGGAGTCTCATAAGTGGAGGAGGCCAGTGGGCCGACCACGTGCCTCATGGTTGCAGCAGGTTGACCATCATCTCAAGGAGATGGGGATGGGCCTGGCATCTGCCTGGGGGATGGCCAGACGGAAGCCCCTGGAGTACCGGCGGAAAGTGGACGCAGCGACGCGCTGTTCTGGCACATGCTCCCATACCTGACCTGACCTACAGAATCCAATTTCTGGATTATTGTGATTATTGGGCTGGAGAAGGGTAAAAAGGAAGAGTTTTGCTGTGTAAACACAGCCACGTGTGGCGACCCGTCCAGAATTGTGCCCAATCGCCCAGGAGATTGCTTCGGCAGCACCGACGCTCTGTACAGACTATGGTCCCATTGGATGGATGGATGGATGGATGGATGGATGGACATGCCATTTAAAGACAGGTGTTTAAATTGGAACTTGCAATAAAATAATAGTGTTAGAAGGGAACTTCAGTGTTAATGCTGATTGACTTGTGTTTGGAGAAAAAGTGTGGAGGGAAAGGGGAGGTTGGGGGGGGGGGGCTTCAATGCAGATGTCGCCAGAGATTATGACCAGACCAGAAAGCTTTAATAGTTTGTTAATCAGAGCCACATTCCACTTTATGAGTCTCCACCCTTTGTCCCCATTCCAGCAGAGACGGTGCATCACATATAATCGCTGTCCAATATACACATGGATTCAAGACGAGTTGCTTCCCATACCAAAACAGACACTGTGCTGATATTTATGTTGTTGGGGTAGCCTGATATTGTTGAGGAAGAATTGCATCCATTGTTCACATACAGTTCCTTGTATATCCGTGTATTCACATGGCAGACAGTTAAGCCTACAGCAAGTAAGCATACTCTGAGATACATCGGGTGGTGATACCAACTGCTTTAAGGTCCATCGTTCTCACCATGCTTCATGATGCCCACCCTGGCATCGTCAAAACAAAGACGTTTCTTGTCCATGCTATGCATCGAGCAGATGATGTAGTCATGTGAGGCATGTCAAGGTGCTCATCCAGCTCCTGCACCAGCACCTCTCCATCCTTGGGAGTACCACTGTCAGCCATTGAGCAGGATTACATCGACTCTGCTGGTCTGTGAACTGGAAATAGATTGTTGTTGGTCATCATAGATGCGTACTCCAAGTGCAATGAGGTATTTTTTTACCACCGCAACCTCCACCTCAACCATTGAGACATCGATGACTACCTTTGCCACCCCTGCCTTACCTCACATAGTGATTTCTGACATTGCATCAAATTTCACCAGAACTGAGTTTGAGGACCTCATGGCATGAAATGCCATTAAACATATCAAAGTTGCTCCCCATGAGCCAGCCTCGAATGGTTTGACAGAAAGGGCAGTGAACATTATCAAGTCAAGTCTGAGCAAGATCAAGAGTGGAACTCTCACCATGAAAAGTGGCTCGTGTGTTGTTCAAGTATCGGACAACTCCACACATGTCCACCAATGACTGTCCTGCAAAGTTACTCAATGGGCATCGACTTAAAACTCCACGAGATCAACTTCACCTTGACCTCACTGCTCATGTGGAGGAGCAACACAGGAAATGGAAATTACAACATGCACAATTCAGCATGTATTGTCAACTGGTGATCTGTTCTTTGCATGAAACTGTGATTGGGAGAGGTGATCGATGGTTAGCTGGAGTGATCTTTCAGCAAACCGACCCAATTTAATTCGGAAGGGAGTTGAGCTGTTGTGGTTTCAGGAGCAGACATCAAGACCAGCTACGCCAATGTCTTGTGAGCGAGTTGGAGGATGTGGAGCACTCGATCCAATCAGTTAGTGATGCACCAACTACACTTCCCACTCCACAGGCAGATCTTCTTCCATTTAAAATGATAGAACTAACGAGTGAGATAACGGCAAGTGCTCGTGCTTTTTCGGGACCTGTAGCTACTCATCAACAGACAACAAAAGTTAATCACGACCATATCCCTTGTGAAGGGAATCTTCAGTCAAATATTGAGGGCACCTCAAGTGTGGCCAATGCTTCTAAAATTCCACGAACCCCACGTTGCTCAGCTCGGCGTCCTCATGGACCTTTGAACTATCTTTTATTACTTAAACAGGCTTACACCATGTTAGAGAGCAGAATAGTCCCTTGGTGATGCCGTTTGGAACATTGGCTGTTCGTGTGTGTGTGTGTGTGTGTGTGTGTGTGTGTGTGTGTGTGTGTGTGTGTGTGTGTGTGTGTGTGTGTGTGTGTGTGTGTGTGTGTGTGTGTGTGTGTGTGTGTGTGTGTGTGTGTGTGTGTGCGCGCGCGTGCGCATAATGTCTTTATCTGATGTGTGCTAATGTCAGTTCTGGGAAAGATGTGCCAATGTGTCAGACGTGAAGGCCGCGTATTCATTGGAGTTTACTTGTTTGTTCTGTTTGCCGTGTCAGCATGGAGCAAACGAAAATCCGTGACAAAAGCCATCATTTGCCCTCCGATCTTTTTGCTGCTGATACGTGACAGTACCTTTCACACCCCTGATGTCAATTGAGAAGCGAAACACTTGAAATCTCGAAATCAAGATTAGATATCTTCTGAGTCATAAATTCTTCGAGGTTTGGCTGTCTGCCTTAGGATCCCTGGGTCCTGAGTTTGAGCCCCGTTGGCTGCTGAATTAACACCAGGTGGGGTTGACTCAGCCTGTCATCCTTCCGAGGTTGGCGAAATGAGTGGCAGCGTACTGCATGGCATTATGTGATTGGGACACTGCATCAGCGGCATAGCTGCGTCCCGAACCAATGATTCAACCAGCAGCCTCAAGGCTACACGCGAGAGTGTGAGTATGTAATCACACATATTTTTTTAAATGCAGAAATCCATGATCCAGTGTGACAGTAAGGAAGTCCACCCATGGTGCGCTGCTATTACTTACCAAGGTCAGCAAAACAGCACTGCCCGTTGTCCTTAACCAAAATGTTCTTGCTCTTGATATCACGATGGGCAATGGCAGGCTTGCCCTGTGTCCCCACTATCTCCATGTGCAGATGCGCCAAGCCAGAAGCTGCTGAAAAGGCGAGGCGCAGGCAAGAACTCATGTCAAGCACGGCCATATGCAGGTGGTCATAAAGCGAGCCACTGCTGTGGTAGTGTGTCACAAGCCAGAGTTGTGTGCTTGAGTTGCGAGACGTCATGTCAGAAGCAATGAAACCTGTGAGCAGAAACAGCAGAACTTATAATGAATTAGCCTTCGGCCAACATAGGTTTACCAAAATGTTCCATGAACAACATCCTAAAGGTATTATACTGTGTACTGTTTTTTAAATCATTGACTCACCAGCACACACAAACCTCCAAAGTGGAAACCCTGTGTTGAAGCCACAAATATAAAGGTAATTATGCAGTGGAGTTTTGTTTAGATTGCAGTTTTGTCCATCTGTAACCATTGATTCCAATCATCTCCCATACAACCTCCATGCCCACAACAGCTCGGCTCGCACTTTTCTTTCAGTTGGAAAGAAAATAGACAAACGTAAACTTTTATTCCTGAACGACAACTTCGATGAACATCACGATCATCTCGTTTTTCTGGGATCGGTGAATTATCATTTCTCAACGAATTCCGAAATTACAAAATGACGATGCATCCGGCTTTATTGCCTCCACCACCGAAGGTGGACTGAGGTTATCTTTTCACCCTTGTCTGTCTTTGCTCGTCTTTGAGCACGATATCTCAAAAAAGTTATGGACAGATTTGGACGAAGCTTAGTGGGCAGTTTGGGAGTGTGACAACGATGACATGATTCAACTTTAGTGAAGATTCGGATCTGGATAAGATAATTTTTTTAAAGTTTAAAAGTGGTTCTTCACCAAGTGGGGTTGACTGCTTAAAAAAAAAATTTTCAGTGATTCTTCACTATGCCTGGTGTTGGCTTAATGGCTCAAGTGGTGGGCTTGGGATCTGAGTGTCCTGATTTCAAATCCCATTCAGCAGTTGAATTAATACCAGGTGTGGTTGACTCTGCCTGCCATCCTTCCGAGGTCGGCAAAATGAGTGCCAGCATGCTGGTATCCTGTGTCGGAGTGGCGACCCGCCCAGGATTGTGTCCAATAGCCAAGGAGACTGCTTAGGCAGCACCAACGCTCTGCACAGAGTATGGTCCCAATGGATGGATGGATTCTTCACCAGTGAGAGATCGGGCCAAAACCAATACATGACACGGTATCTCAAAACGTCGGGGAAAGTTTATGACAAAACTAGGTGGATGAGTTGGCTCGGTGACTAGAACAAACAGATTAGGTTTTAGTTAAGGTCTCGATGCAGATCCGGCCTGTCATTGAGATACAAAACGTACACTGTTCAGTCTGGCGGAGGTATGCGCTCTACCGAGTGCCATTCTCGTTATGTTGTAGCAATTGCCAAAAATTACATGATCAGCCAATCTTTTGAAACGCAATTATAAACTAGCACGGCACTTGGTAAAAAGCACATCCTTCCTTCAGGCTGACTTGCGTGTTCAAATCCATATTCTGCGAGAACTTTTTGAGATATCCTGCTCACAGACAGACAAACAGACCGGGGTAAATAGGCCTTTCAATTTTCTTGAAGTTTGGTGTTAAGTATAACTATTTTTGAATTGTTGAAAAATAATTTATGAGAAATTCATCGAAGACCCTGGAAAACGTTTCGACGATGGACTTGAATTTAAAATATTAGGCATCAAACTTTGATTGCAAGGATTTGATGATATAAATGATCACAACTCAAACGCTTAAACTTATCGAGCAAAATGACTGATCAGAGCAATCGCAGAGAAAATTGAACCTTTCTTGCGAAGTGAATATTTATGCATGAAATACATTGAATAGGTATGATCAAATTTAAAACAGGAAGTTTTACTAATGAAGAGATGATCTTTAAAAAAAATTAAAAAACAAACACTCATCTGCGCAGTCAAGGTCAAATGAACACGTTCTATCGACGAGTCTAACGGCACATCAAGAAACGGTGCTTACGAGAACACAGCTTGCAAGAGACTCACCCAGAATGTTTTCATGCCGAAGAGACACCGTGTTGTAAATTTCAGTTTCTCGCACCCACGAGTGCTCATCACGAGATGAAAATATCTTGACGGCCACATTCTCCCCTTGCAGATTTCCCCTCCAAACCTCACCATATCGACCCTTTCCTGTGAAGTGCAGATAAAAGGAACATAATGAACCGAGCAGCAATGATGGATCATTAAAAATAGAAATAGTGATAACTTGAAGGGAAATAAAGTCGCCATAATACAGACCCACACACTCCGCCAGGGTGATCTGACGAGCCACGGTACGCTGGACCAGGAAGGGCAGACCTGAACCACTGCCTGATGTACATGAATGGTCAAACAGGTCCTGCTTCAAAAGGTGAGGAGTGACGAAGCATAAAAGGACACAATTAAGTAATGAATAATGATAATTACTCATTACATTGCAGCGAACTTGAGGCCACAGATTTATCACATACACAAACATTGTAGAAATGTACACCGTTCCCCCTTGTATGCACCATGTATGTGGCCTGTCCAAACACCCCCATCCACCTACCTTGTACAAAATACAAATTGGAACTTCATTGCCATGATTTATTACCATAGAGCAAGAACACCCACTCAAATTGTTGAAGTTAATGCAAAACGTAAATTATTTGTTTCTGCTCATGAAGTGGAGTACGAGGTTGATCGGGAATTCTATTTTTTTATTTTTTTTATTTTTTGAATAAAAACACACGACCGACAAAAGAAAAGTTTTTGCTCAAAACTACATTCAACTCATATTTGAACAATTTAACATTCGTTAGATGTGAGAAATGTACCAAACTGCAATAACCAATAAAGATGCATGGTGCCAAATAGAATGTACATACACATTTAAATAACTCATCTTCCACCCTCCAACCATTCCTCTCCCACTAATCATGACTTGTGCTGCTTTTCACCCAGAAAGTGCTTTGGAGCATTATCTTATATTTTCTCTTATTTTTTTTGACAGGATCCAAGGCTTATTCGTGGAATTGACACGCGCGCGCACGCACGCACGCACGCACGCACGCACGCACGCACGCACGCACACACACACACACACACACGGTCACTTCCTGGGGGTATTCTGTGTACCAGCAATACCACAACAGGGGTGCCTTACTCATTGCACTCAGCAGGGCAATTCCAAAGGAGGAATGGAGATTGTCCCTACTCTTATCCTTTTAAATGCTGAACATCAAGCAAGTCTTCTTCGAAACCATTTTGAGCTCACCTGGATTTTAGTCAGGTGAGCTTATGCAATCGAGAAGTGTCCGTATGCGAGTGAGTCTGTGAGTCACTGAGTCAATCAGTCCGTAAACACTTCAGTCATTATCGCTTGAACCAAACACACGATTTTGATGAAACTTGGCCAAGAGCTTCATATCTGATGCCCAATGAAGGTGTATTGACCGCATCAAAATCTGCACTCATTAAGGGGGTCTATGGTGTGGGGGAGGGGTTGACCCCCCCAAAATAGGTACTTGCTCTCTTCTCTGAAACCACATACACGATTTTGATGAAGCTTGACCACAACCTTCATCACTCATGATGTACAAAAGTTTGTTCACGTCATTAAAAAAAAGAGTCAGGGTCTTAGGTGGTTTGTGGGGGGGTGGAGGGGGGGTTGAGTGACTCTTACTCCTGATCCAGGTGAGCTGCAGGACAGGTGATCCTATTTTTAAAGTCTTTGGTATGACTCGGCCAGGATTCGAACCACCGACCTCCCAGGCTCAGAGCAAATATTTCATCCACTATACCACTGAGTCTGGTTGAAAGACTATGTAAAACCAACTGAAATACATAGTTGTATATAAATGGGGCAGTGTCTTCAAATAAGGCTGTAAATTATTTGGCGAGTTTGAGTATCGCTACAATTTAGGAGGGGGGGGGTTCGATATTGTGCGAGTGGTTTGGTTTTTCGATCTTACATGCAGGACAATTTAGTTTATTCACCCAATCAGATAATGCCATGCTTTTATGGCGTGTGTCTTGCCTTTTAACGAGATCTCATCATTCAAAAACGAAATGGTAATTACATAAATAATGTGGGAAATTACATTCATTATTTTCTGGCAGATGGACGGTTTCTCAGGAGGTGTTGATAGAAATTGATTAGTTTTCAATGCCCGAGGCATCATTCACAGTTCTGAGGCATGAGCTGAGCAATTATATTTATAACAGAGAAATGAGCTGTTAGTACTCGTGATTGGATCACAATGAAAAGGTATTTTGGACAATTGGGACTTGGAACAACGGTGGACGATTCCTTCTGGAAAATCAGTTCGATCCTGGAATCATGCCGGGAACCCAGATCGCAACAGTATTCTCAGAAGAAACCAACTGCTGTCACTCACGAAAACATAAAACGTGTTGAACAGATAATTTTGGAATAATCAAACCAGATCACGATGCACAACTTGAAGTTGCAGAAGAATTGGACATCAGGATTGAAAGTATGGAAAAATTAATTCTCATTCAAACTTCAATCAGGTGGGTGCAAAGTGGGGACAAAGGTTTGAATTTGGTGTTCTGATTGGTTGGCTGTCCATAACAACGTCTTGTTTCTGTGTCATCAACCATTCCCCAAGCTTTGAGAACTCCATTTATGGGAAATTGTTTTCCTTGGTCAATGATTCTATGTTGTTCTTCCACAGTTCTCTCTTTTAATCCGTGGCAACATCAATATCCACCATGCCAGTTGGTGAGTAATCAGTTCTGCAATGACAGTTCAGTATACTGCAGCTATTAGGCCTTTTGCAAAATAACATGTGCCCATAATACGTTTCCAAAGAACCGTCATTCCTGGGAGATTGTCTCCTTAAACTGCCCATTAAGCCTGTCCTATTACTCTTCCGCTCACCCTTGGGTCTTGTGATCATGTCCTTGAGAAAGTGTTTGTCTCCTTGGTGGTCTTAAAGAGCAACTGAGCACTGAAGTGGATGGCACGGTGACAAAGCAGTGTCATCTGTTCTGATATCTGGAAGGCCGACTCGACTAATGGAACCCTAAAGTCCTGTCGCATGAGCCGGCAACCTGCACATATCAGTCCACGGTTGAGCTACAGCATAAACATCAAGCTCTACTGCAGTCAAACCTCTCAAATCTCTCATCATCCTCCAAAGGCCCGTGACTTCCAGGTTGGAAGGAAAAGGATTCAACAACAACAAAGAAATCAAACACAGGTGGAGGCCGTTCAGCCCATTATGCCTGCGTGAACACCACACCAACCCAAGATCATTTTAATTAACGAAGGAGAAAAAAAATTGAATATTTTTTTTGTTGTTTTTATATATAAAAAAAAAATATATATATATATATATTTTCTTCCCCTCAGAGAGGGGGCATGGGCTTGGTTAAAAACACACATCATCAACCACACAACCCCCTTTAACAAGACCCCCACCAACAGCACTCCACACACAATCACCCATCAATACTCAAACTACCTAAAACTCCTCTCAACATCCCCATACCCCTCCATCTCCATAACTTCCAGGTACCTATCTCATTTTAATTTATAGCTAACTTCTTTTTCTGCTGCCACTACCTTTCCAGGGAGACCATTCCATGCATTAACTACTCTCTGAGTGAAAGTCCCCTGCCTTGCTTCCGTCTTTACTCTCCTCTTCTTTACTCTCAGGTTATGGCCCCTGGTTCTGTCACTGTCTACTATGCTGAATAATTCAACTGCACTTATTTTATCTCTACCTTTCATTTATTCAAGTCCAGTATAGCAAAAACCCTTGTACATTAGTCGATTCTAAACACATCAAGCCAACAGTTTAGGCTTTTAGAAGTGCAATACTAGTCTGAAGATGGTTCAGCGAAGACTATTTTGGATTTCTATTCCAATCAGCAGCCATTTGTTTTGAAGAATCAGTGAGATTCTAAACGGAGCATGCATGAAAAGCATGGGTTTAGTTCAACTGCTGCCGTTAAGGCCCGGTCACACCTTGACGTTTTAGCCAACGTATGCCAATTTTTGAATTTTTTTTCTAAAACGCTGGCACACGTTGAATACGTTATGGGTAAGTTTTGATAACATTGAGAGCACGCTGAAAAACACTGCCATACGTCGTTGTACGTTGGCTTTAAACGTTGTACTTTTTGGTTGTCCTCAAATTTTTTCATGCTTGAAATTTCACGACGTATGCCGGCGTATGACTCACACGTTCTGCTACGCTGGCCACAAGTTGTATGCACGGTCTGCGATCGTTGACAGACGTCAACACATGCTACTTGTAAGTTAATCATAAGTTGAGACACGCCGAAGTAATGTTTAGCGTACCCGAAACTTATTTCTAACCTATGATTAACGTGTTGTTGGCACGTTACGCGATCGTTGCCACACATCGACAGACGTTACTTTTAAGTTACTCATAGGCTGAAAGACGTCGGTATAATGGATCGTCCTTGCGTCAGCATCCACGGCCACGGCCAGGACACTTATTTGCAGCATTCTTCAAACTTTTCTTCGGCATGACGAGGATGTTCACACTTCGATGTCTAGCTTGGCTATGATTCCAATTGTCCATCGGCAGCGTCTATTTAAAATAGTCGAGTTTGAGCGTTTTAACACGTTCAGAAGAAACGCTTCAAATTTCAAAACTCCAGCGTAAAAAAACAAAGGCGAGTGGCAGCAATTTAAATCGTTCATTGTAAACAATGAAAATAGTTGAGTGGTACCGTTTAAAAGTCGTTGAGTGTAAAAAATCGAATTGTTGAGCGCAAGCGTCTACTTTCAATAGTGGGGTTTGAGCGATTTAACACGTTCAATAGAAACGATTAAAATTTCCGAGCGCCAGCGTCAAAAAACAAAGGCGAGTGATAGCAATTTAAATCGTTCCTTGTAAACAATGAAAATAGGTGAGTGGTACCGTTTAAAAGTCGTTGAGTGTAAAAAAAAATCCAATTGTTGAGCGCAAGCGTCTACTTTCAATAGTGGAGATGCAGCCATTTAAATCGTTGAGTGGCAGCCTTTGAATAGCAAACCCTACGTCACCGGCAAAGATAAACTGCCGCACGATATGGATAAGTTAGGCTATCGTTGGGCATACTTTGTGAACACCGGCTTCACGATAATTATTCGTTGGTATATCGTATCTATAAGTAATCAAAGCGCTCTATGCACATTATTAGTTCATTGTGCATTTGTCCAACCCGTTATGAATAGACCTAAATCGTAAAAACAAGCCATAGCTCATTGTTGAAAAAGCCCCATAAAAAATTAGCCGCGAAGAACTTCGACCAATGGTGAAAAGATGTCTCCTACCCGTGGACACGCGGACGCAAGGACGATCCATCATAACCCACACCCTCCCCCTCACACTCACCTACTACTGCCAACATGAACAAACTACTACTAATACTAATACTAATACTAATACTAATACTAATACTGATACTGATACTGATACTGTTACTGCTGACATGGACATCGACTCAAAAAGGACTCGAAAACACTGTTGGGTTCCCCTTTTATGAGCAGCATTTTTATATACCAATTCCCAAAACTGCTGGGAACACGTCTTTATATGGCAGTTGTAAGCTAGAAACACGTTAATTTATTTTTTTTTGTCGACCGGAAGACGTCATTGGAATACGTCTACATACGTCGATGTGTGTTGGGACTACGTAAAGAATTGGTTCAAAGCACGTCAAACATAAGTTAGTAATTAAGTTTCGCGTAAAAAAGACATTACCGCGACATGTTTCGACTTATGAGTAGCTTATAAGTAGCCTTTGTGGACGTGTGTAAGCGTCCACATATCGTGTGTAAAACTTATCCCCATCGCATGCGGAACGTGTGTCATACGCCGAGTACGTCGTAAAATTTTGAACATGTTTAAAATTTCTTGACGTGCTCTACTTACTACGACGTATGATAGCGTACTTTAGTGTTGTACTCACGTATACCAAACTTACTCATACCGTATTTGACGTGCCCCAACGTTTTAGACACATTTTTCTTAGGTCGGCATACGCTGGCAAGATCGCCAAGGTGTGACCGCGATGTTGACACTTCCATTTCTACGGCAGTTATGATTCGAATCGTTGTGCGTCAGCCTTTTAATAGGCTACGTCATGACATCGTCGGCGATGCGTGCAACGCGCTATGCCTAAGTTAGACTATCGTTGGACATCGGTTGTGTAGGCCGACAACAGGTTCAGCATTCGTTGGTATAAGTTATCTATAACACAACGAAACGTTCTGTGTCCATTACCAATGCATTATACATAAGACCAAGTCGCTATGAATACGTCCGAATCTTAAAAAAAAAACATCAAAAGTTCAACGTAAGCCAGCGTTTTACATACATTTTAATACGTTGCCATCGCTGGCTAAAACGTCAAGGTGTGACCGGGCCTTTACATCGATTTAAAGAGGAACTAGAAGGGTACTCAGTAGAGCGCATACCTCCGCCATGTAATGCCTAATCCAGGAGAACATATCGGGCACATTACATTTTTGAAATATCATTGTACACAGTACTATATCGTTTTTGGCCCGATCTCTCAATGGTGAAGAATCACTTCACAAATTAAATAATTCTCACATGCAAATACGGATTCGGATCTTCACCAAAATCGAAACAATTTTTCCTTGTCACACACCCAACCAGTCCACCAAGTTTTGTCCGAATCAGTCTTCAACTTTTTGAGATATCGTGCTATATATCATTTTTGGTCCTATCTCTCAATGGCGAAGAATCACTTAAAATATTCTCTTATCCAGATCCGAATCTAGATCTTCACCAAAATCTAATCAGTTAGTCCTTGTCGCAAAAAATCCCAGCATTATGCAGGGATTTCATCCCCGTCGCAACGCAACCTGTTGATGTTGCAACCTGTCCACAAAATTTCATCCAAATCCGTCCACAACTTTTTGAGATATCCTGCTCACAAACAAACATACAAACACACAAAGAAACAGTAAGGAGTGACAAAACATAACCTCCTTCACCTTCGGTGGTGGAGGTAATAAAGTCCAAGCCACAGAATGGGTTCAGCTAACTTTTAATTGAGTCATTGTAATACCCTGTGTCGGTGCAAATGTGAGCGATTTATAATTGAAAACGTTTCCCTGATAAACCGATTGAAAACAACAGATGTCACCTCCAACAAAACTTTGAACTGTGCAAAAAGGGGCCTTGATTTTTTTTTTAAAAAGAGACGACTTGCCAGGCATGTTCCACTGACTTACATCAAATGTGCTTTCTCTCACGTTTCCAGCCATGATCCTATTGGCTGCCATCTTCTCAACATCTCCAAGGTGGGTGCACTGTGGGCAGCTGTGCACAGCGTAGACTCCCAGGGCCACAGCCACCAGAAAGAAGAGAATAGAGCAAATGATGGCTAAAGTGATGTTTCTCAGTTCTTTAACCTCACTCTCCACTGGAAAAATGAGATAAAAACAAACAAACACAATTAGCAACAAACAGTCACATCATATATTATCATCATTTGAGAGGTGTCTGTTAGACAGAATGAGTTCAAAACTGTCGGTTGTACTCAGGGTGGTCACATGAAGATTTTAAGGTGGTTAAAAAAAATAAATAATCATAGTTCCAGGGCTTCAAGGTCATGGGAGGACCACAATTCTCCCGAGGTAAATATTTATGGCAAGGGGCTGCTCACAGTGGGAGGGGATACTGCAAGTCATACGAAAACATGACATTTCTGGGGGAATTGACCCCTCCGTATTTCTGCATGAATCAACGCTCTGTAATTCTGTGTGAATTGAGCCTGGTGTTGGCTTAGTGGTTAAGGGGGCTGGCTTGGGACCTTAGAATCCTGAGTTCGAGCCCCTGTTACCATTAAATTAACACCAGGCGGGGTTGACCCAGCTTGTCATCCTTCCAAGGTCGGTGTAATGGGTGCCAGCTTGCTGGTATCCTGTGTCCGAGTGGAGACCCGTCCAGGATTGTGCCCAATAGCCAAGGAGACTGCTTCAACAGCACCGACGCTCCGCACAGCGTGTGGCTCCAACGGATGGATGGAATTCTGTGTGAATTAACCCCTCTGTAACGATGAGTTCTTCACTAGTTTTAATGTAATACAAAGAACCCTCTTGGATTGACTTGCTTGCGATTACTGTCAAATAATTTTCTGCATAATGCTGGGATTCGGATTGAAATCCCAGTGTGAATGGATAGAAACAGGGCATCCTACTTGTATTGAATCAGAGAACAGGGAGCCTTGAACCCAGCATGTGCAAAAGGAAACAAAATGTGTGAAGCATTTGTCAAATCAGCATCGCTCAATATAAACAGCTTCATTTCTGTCGAAGACATCACGGAGTGAAAGCTGTCATTATATAGTTAATCAGCTTCACATTTGTCCTCATCCATACCGTGCTAATTTTCCTCTTAATTGTGGCGTTTGAGGCAATTTGAAGTTACATTAGTACTCTGGTTATTTTGCAATTGAAGATCCATGCAGCAGTTGCGTTACGCAATTGTTTTGACGCAGAACCAATTTATTATCAAAAACCAGCCCCAACTCGACTCAAATACGACTCTCAACAGCAACACCTCGGTCACCTCTCGTGCCACTATTACTGTCGAGAACACATATCAAACACCCCCATACCATGTCCACCACCTTTCACATGAAACATCATTGTACAATTATCAACATCCAGTAGCATTGTGTACATTTAAGATCTGAATCATGTTATCGCACAGCAGGGGTTGGGTTATTTGTAAGTGGGGAGATTTTTAAGAGGAGTGAAGCACAACTTCTCACTGGGCCGTTGACACGGTTAAATCCCTTACCCTTACACAAATTAAACATCACTCTATCCTCGTAATCATTTCAGCATCCCTTAGCACGGTGTATAGTGAGCACAAACTGGGTGTATAGTCTTACATTACAGGATGTGAGGGGGTGACTAAATCAGAAAACTTGGAAAATGCGAACAGGATCCCATGAATCTGACATGCACAAACAAAATTGGACAGCAAAAGTAGTGCTGTCCGGTAACGTTTTCAAATTAACACCACTCAGTACCCTGTCATTGGGTGACACACACACACACACACACACACACACACACACACACACACACACACACACACACACACACACACACACACACACACACACACACTAAATATGATTGTACAGTACTTCTTAAGGCAGCCTGCTTCCAGCGATATTAACTTCCCTCATATACAACATACATCCAAAGGTACAACAAATTGATGGAAGATGAATAAGAATGGGAAGAAAATGTTACAGGAAAGCCAAAGTGAAAGCTTGTCTTATAGACTTCAATTATATTTCATTAAATCAGACTTTTCCACCTTTATTTACACATTGTAACCCACAACTTGCAAGTGAAAAACAAATTCTACAAATTTCAGAAAATTGATTAAAAACACAAAACTGGAATATCTTGGTTGGATAAGTGCCCACCCCTGTTATAATAGCCATTGTAACTTTGCTCAGGTGTAACCAATCGCCTTCAAAATCACACACCAAGTTAATTGGCCTCCACCTGTGTTAAATTGTAGTGATTCTGATTATTTCAGAATAAAAATCAGCTGTTCCCAAAGGTTTCCTCTGCTGGGTAGTACATTTCACAACAAAGACTCAACCATGAGCACCAAGGAGCTTTCAAAAGAACTCCAGGACAAAGTTGTGGAAAGTCACAGATCAGGGGATGGGTTTAAAAATATTTCAAAGGCCTTGAATATCCCTTGGAGCACAACCAAGTCAATCATTAAGAAGTGGAAGCCGTATGGTACCACCAATACCCTGCCGAGATCAGGCCGTCCCTCCAAACTGGATGACCAAGCAAGGAGAAGACTGAACAGAGAGGCCATCATGAGGCCAATGGCAACTTTGAAAGAGCTACATACCTTTATAGCAAACTCTGGTCACTGTGTGCATGTGACAACAATATCCCAAGCAATTCACAAGTCTGGCCTGTAATGTAGTGTGACAAGAAGGAAGCCGTTACTCAAAAAGCCGACCTTGAGCCCCGTTTTAGGGATGCAAAAAACACTCCAAAAATTCTGAAGCCATGCGGCAAAAAGTTTTGTGGTCTGACGAAACCAAGATGGAACTTTTTGGCCGAAATGTAAAATGTAACGTTTGGCGCAAACCCAACACAGCACATCACCCGAAGAACACCATCCCTACTGTGAAGCATGGTGATGGCAGCATCATGTTATGGAGAAGTTTCTCATCAGCAGGGACTAGGGCACTTGTCAGGATGGAATGGAAAATGGATGGAGCAAAATACAGAAAAACCCTCGAGGAAAACCTACTGCCCTCTGCAAGAAAGCTGAAATTGGGACGGAAGTTCACCTTTCAGCATGACAACGACTCGAAGCACACAGCCAAAGCTATACTGGAGTGGGTAAGGAACAAAAAGATGAATGTCCTTGAGTGTCCCAATCAGAGCCCCAACCTAAATCCAATTGAAAATTTGTGGCCTGACTGGAAGATTGCTGTCTGTCAACGCTACGCACTCAACTTGAGCTTGAAGAGTTTTGTAAAGAAGAATGGGAAAATATTTCCCAATCAAGGTGTGCAAAGTTGGTGGAGACCTATCCAAACAGACTCACAGCTGAAATTGCTGTCAAAAGTGCTTCCACCAATTATTAACTCGAGGGAGGGGGGTGGGTGGGGGGGGATGGACACTTATCCAACCAAGATATTCTAGTTTTGTATTTTTAATTAATTTTCTGAAATTTGTAGAATTTGTTTTTCACTTGGAAGTTGTGGATTACGATGTGTAAATATAGGTGGAAAAAGTCTGATTTAATGGAATTTAATTCCAGGCTATAAAGCAACAAAAGGTGAAAATTTTGAAAGAGGGTGTAGACTTTCTATAGGCCTGGATATAATTTTCTCTGTTTTATGTTTTTACCTCCACCAGCACAGGTGGCTCGAGGTTGTGTTTTCACCCCTGTTTGTCTCTGAGCACGATATCTCAAAAAGGACGGTTTCAGACAAAACTTAGCGAATGAGTTGGGAACGTGACAAGAACAAGCTGATTCAAGTTTGGTTAATGTCCGGATTCGGATAATAAAATTTTAAAGTGATTCTTCACCATTGAGACAGGACCAAAAATGATGCGAAGCATATCTCAAAAAGTTATGGACGGATTCGGATGAAAAACTTGGTGGACAAGTTTGTTGTGTGACACCGAAGATTTCATTCAATCTTGGTGAAGATCTGAATCCAGACACTCTATTTTATTATTTTTAAAAGTGATTCTTCATAATTGATATGGCCAAAAACGATATGCAGTATTGCACGATATTTCAAAAAGTTTTGGATGCATTATGACAATACTTTGTGGATGGGTTGGGTTGGTGACAAGCCGATTAGATTTTGGTTCAGGTACGGATTCACATCCGACCCATCAGTGGGATACAAAAATATAAACTGTTCAGCCTGGCAGAGGTATGCACTCACCCGAGTGCCGTTGTAGTTGACCTCCGCCATCGAAGATCTGTTTTCACCCCTTTCTGTTTGTTTATTTGTTTGTTTGTTTGTGAACAGTATTACGGAAAAACTCCTCGACGGATTTCAACGAAACTTGGTGGGGGGGGGGGTTAGGTATGGTCCAAGGATCATGCCATTTGATTTTGGACTTAGTCCAAAATCTAATATGGCCGCTATGGCGGCCATTTTGAAAAAATATTTGATTTTTTTTTTTTTTGCATTTCTACATGTTTTAAGTGATTTCCAACCCCCCCCCCCAACCAAAAAAAAATTGTTAGAGAAAAAAAATGTACAACTTTTTTTTCAACCAAATTTCGATATTTTTTTACATTTCTACATGTTATAAGTGATTTCCAACAAAAAAAAACATGCCAAAATTATAATTGTGGCTTATTTTGGAACTTCAGGTGGATATACCCACGTAAAATCAATTTCTGTCTCAAGGAATCGAGTTATGACGAATGAATTGAGTATGTAAAAGTTAAAAGTAAAAGGGAAAGTTGCAAACTATAACTCTGTGAGCACTGTTGACGTCAAATTGAATGAATAGGATATCAGGTTCACTTGAGTGACCTAGCAGTATTGGTGGCGGAGGTTTTGCACTCTACTGAGTGCTCCCCTCTCGTTATATATGAGTCTGTAATGTTTGTTGAGGTGAGGTGTTTTGTGTAAAAGTTTAGTCGAGTAAAAAGGTGAGAAGTTAAAATATTGCAGTTGAGAAAAGGGGCATGACATTAACCTGTGTGGGAAGATCGTGAGAGTTCAGTCAATTTCTGGATATTGAACGTTCTTGTGTTTTCGAGCAATTTGGTTCTGGTTATAGAACCACCGAGTAACTATGAGTAATTTCTTGAGAGAGGAGCTTATGTGAATGTTCTTGTTGTGAGTGTACAATAATGGTAAAGCAGAGTCTGATGCTTGGTTGAGAAAAAGAGAGTCATCATATACTTTGAGCTGTATGTGGTGCTGTGCTGGTGTGTCAGTGTACTAAATTGTGTATGGCTTGTGCTTTAACTATACTAATAATGTCAATGTGTGTGTGTGTGTGTGTGTGTGTGTGTGTGTGTGTGTGTTTCCTCCATAACTCCAAAGCCATGAAACCTAGCAACCTGAAACTTTGTATGCATACTAAGGGAACTCCAAGAAAGTGCAAGAGTGAAAATTGGGTGTTCGGGTTAAATAAAACACTGCTTTTGAAGATAATTAACAGCTTAATTTAATTATATCCTTCATCCTTGGCCACCTCACTGTCTGGGGTCTGAAGGCGTATCCTGAGTGACCTCGATGGGATCTGAAGCCGCCCTGTTTTTTTGGACTGCTCAACCATGCTTTGACTTGGAACAGGCCTCAACAATATCTTAACTATAAAGTTGTTGTTTTTTTCCCCACTTTCCTCACTCATATGATAAAATGCCTGTTCATCATACGTACGAATCGCTGGGTACATTGCAATGCTTATAAACACCAGGAGATGCCAGCATTCCTGGCTTTATTTCATTTCCACACGTCATAACCTCCATAATCTCTTACACCAAAAAGAATTACAAAATTTGAGCTCCAGAATTGAACTCAGCAGCAGTTCTGACTGAATAGAGTGTTCATTTATCCAATTAAGACATTGCTTGGGCATTTCTGGGTACGTAGTTTTTATCAAAAGCAATTGAGAATCACTTGCCAAGCCAGGCGTTCCATTGGAGTGCTTGCTTGAATGCTTAAGCCACTTACCGTGCGCACTGCAGTCGAGAGCAGTACAGTTTGTGTCCTGATCTGGATGTACAGTTGACTAACTACAAGGAAGAGATACGTATACAGCACACACGGACGTGGTACATATGGGTAGATTTGGATCTGTACGGACTCTCCACGGGTGTGTGGAGATGCCATGCCTGTTACGGGTGCCATGGTAGCAAAGTTTCATCCCGTATCTTATGGAGGTCCTATCAGGTGTTCCTTTGTTCTGTCCTCGCACCTGTTTCTAAAGCATTTGGTTATCGGATTTGCTTTACAAAGGTTAAATGTTTCTCTTTGTGAGGTTCAAAGCAAAATATATTTGAAAACGCCTGATTTTTGAGCTGTTTGCCATATTAACATGTTTTCTAAATTACCAAGCCAATTTTTTTTTTCCACCCATCACATGCAGCTGTAAATAAAGAATAATGTTTGTGCACATCTCCTTGAAATGTCTTGAAAAATGCAACATTGTTTTTCGGTGAAAGCTACTCAAGGTTTGTGGGTTGTATCCAGTACATACTGCAGGCAGTAATCACACTGACTCCAACCTTCCAATTCCCCCCAAAATGCCGATATCGGCCAACCACTTCTTATTCTTCTAAGTCTTCTTCTTCTTCTTCTTCTTCATGCAGGTAGCTATCATTTTGTCGGGGCAGGCTGTGTTGCTGATGGTGTGCCCCTATATCAGTACAGTGGTATTCATTTGCCGACCTCGGAAGGATGACATGCTGAATCAACCCCACATGGTGTTAATTCAGTGGCAAACAGGGCTCAAACTCAGGACCCTAAGATCCCAAGTCAGCCACCCTAACCACTAAGCCAACACCAGACTTATGGCCAAGGTGTGTGTGTGTGTGTGTGTGTGTGTGTGTGTGTGTGTGTGTGTGTGTGTGTGTGTGTGTGTGTGTGTGTGTGTGTGTGTGTGTGTGTGTGTGTGTGTGTTATTATGTCTGGATGGTGGTTATCTCCATACATGTCTGGACGGTGGTTTTGTCCGGGTGGTGTTTGTCTCCAGACGTGTCTGTGCGGTGTTTTGTCTCCGGACATGTCTGGGCAGTGTTTGTCTCTGGGCGGTATTTAATTTAAATGGGGGAAGGGATGGAGGGGGAGCATACACCAGAGGAAGACTTGACAAGGCACCACGAGTACTTCAAGGAAAGAGACATTTTGAATGTTCGTTCTTGTTTGGCAAGATGTTTTCTGGTTTCTCCTCCCAGTGGACACACATTATTGTGGGCTTTGTAGAATGAACTGAGATTGCCAATGGTTTGAAATGCCTTTCATGAAGAGAAGGCAGGCTGTTTGAAGGCAAGTGTCTTACTACAAGATTCAGTGTACCAGGGGAACAGGAAATGGGTGATGGGTCCTGTAGATGCACATAAAACAGGATAAACAAGTCTCTGAACCACGAGACTCTGCAGCATTGCAGCAGCTCTCTGACAACAGCCAGAAAGAGGTGGACTCTCAAAAGAACTTGATCAGTTGAACAACTGGAGCAGTGAAGGAACAGGAGACACTCGAAGGAAAGTTTGCCATTACCAGGTCTAGAAGGGAGGATTGCTTCCAAATCTTGGCTCTGGCATTTTCCATGCTCTTTATTTATCTTCTTAATAAATGTTCAATTATAATCTTCTTTCAGGATAAATAAATAAAATAAAGATAGACAGATAATTAACCTCCGCCATCAAAGATCGGAGGTTACTGTTTTCACCCCTTTCTGTTTGTTTGTTTGTTATTTTGCCAAAACGAAGTTTTTGCAAGATCTGCTACTTGGTAAGTTTTTTTGTTTGTTTGTCTGTCTGTAATCATTGGATTTTTCACCTTTATATCACTCTGTAGAGCACAATTCTCATCGGAAACTCTTGTGGGTACACATATCGTAGTATTACAATACCCTTCAGCACACATAAAGGTCAAGGTCAAAGGTCAAGGTCACTTTGCGGTAAATCATGGAGGTCGACGAAACCCTTATTTTGAGTAATTTTAATCGAATCATCTCCAAACTTTATGGGAATGTAGTATATGGTCTGGCACTCAGCTGATTAGTTTTTGGTGGCGATTGGCCTTGACCTTCATGGTTAGCGCCTGAGGTCAAACATATTTGACCCCAAGGTCAAATTTTCAAGTTTTAGGAACCATATCGTGTGGTACCTCAAATTGAACACCTCAATGAGTGCTTTCTAGATATGTCAAGCTTGAGACATTATGACGTCATTTGGTGACGTTATAAAGCAAACGCATATTTTTCATGGTTACTCTGTAGAACGATTCTCATCGGAATCTCTCGTAGGCAGATATTCCTCAAGGAGTCGTTCCTGGTGGATAGCAGCTCTGTTCACCTCAGTGTGACCTTAAATAGGTCACACGTGGTCACCTTTGGGCAAGATACGGGTCACCCTGCGGGTGACATTGGTTTGTTTGTTTGTGAATAGTATTACAGAAAAACTCCTCGACGGATTTTGACGAAACTTGGTGGGGGGATAAGGTATGGTCCAAGGATCATGCCATTAGATTTTGGACTTGGTCCAAAATACAATATGGCCGCTATGGCGGCCATTTTGAAAAAATATTTCAACTTTTTTTTTGCATTTGTACATGTTTTAAGTGATTTCCAACCCCCCCCCCCCACCAAAAAAAAATTGTTAGAGAAAAAAAAATTTAGCAACTTTTTTTTTCAACAAAATTTCGACTTTTTTTTGCATTTCTGCATGTTAGTAGTGATTTCCAACAAAAAACATGCCATAATTATAATTGCGGCTGATTTTGGAACTTCAGGTGGATATACCCACGTTAAATCAATTTCTGTCTCAAGGAATCTAGTTATGACGAATGAATTGAGTATGTAAAAGTTAAAAGTAAAAGGGAAAGTTGCAAACTATAACTCTGTGAGCACTGGTGACATCAAATTGAATGAATAGGATATCAGGTTCACTTGAGTGACCCAGCAGGATTGGCGGCGGAGGTTTTGCACTCTACCGAGTGCACCCCCTCTGTTAAATGATTGTGATGAAAAATAAATTACTGGCTTTGTGTTCAGACCAAATTACCTTGTAATGTAATGGTTAGGTTCTGGTTGCAGAGGTGCCCTTTGCAGCAGTTGAGCTTCTGCTCTGACGTTTCAGGAGTGTAGCAGGTCAGCTTGCTCTGTTCATATTCTTTGAAGCAACCTTTCCCGCGAACGACCTCATTTACCTCTTGACGAGCATAAGCAAAACAGTGATACCCCCAGCAGAAATCCTTTTCACAGTCTGAATCGCATACGCACTTGTACGTTTCCTTTCCAGGCTCCGCCGTTTCCCATGTGGTCTTTAGCTCTGCACAACACAGTCAGACAAGATATAAGGTTTCATCGTATATTTGGCTTCACCTCAGGGATACAAAGACTATTATTTGTGGATTAGACTTGATGAAAGTAAATCCAGGACTTTGCGTTGAAATACGAGAGTTAAACATATGTTCATGGGTTAAGTGCAACTGAACTATTTTGTTGGTCAAACTGAAACAAAAAGAAGAATATTTAAAAGAAAAATGAACATTTTAAAAAATTCACGACTAAAAATGCCAAAAAAAAAAAACTTACCTTCTGCTAAATTTGATGGCAGGTTCAACAACAGCAGGGCCAAAAGTAGCTTGAATATACGTTCCATGTCAGAACCTAGAAATAAATAAAACAATCGATTTGGGTCAGGTTCTAAAACGGTCACAAATCACTTGCATTTTTCCAATAACTTTTGTTGAAACACATATGTTATATATATATATATATATATATATATATATATATATATATATATATATATATATATATATATATATATATATATATATATGAAGTGTGAATCTATAACACTAAAAAGATTGACAGCAGCGGAGCCTGAACTGCACCTGTGCCTTTGCCCCAAACTTGCCGCAAAAATATATTTTCAAGCTGGGAAGGTAAACGTTACAATTTTTTTGGTCTTAATCCACCTCCTTTCTGGTGTTGCACCCTCTGCTATTTCCGTGCTTTGTGCCCTCCCTCCCCACAAGCTTCTGCAGAGCACACACGGTCCACCATCAAACCACTTCTGGTGAAACTACCTAAATCCAGGATCACTGCTCACCTCCACTCATTAGTTCCTCCTTTTTTTCGCAACTGTGAAAGAAACTGCCACATTCTCTTCAATCCCCATCCAAAACCATGACCTTATCAACACCCCTGTTAACACCCCCCCCCCCCTTCTCCAAACACCAAGTCCACCTTTTTCCCAGTTTATAGTTCTTACTTTCTGAGGGTTTGTTTCTGTATACTCCTTCTCCACCCAGTGCACCCTACTCCAGCCCTCATCCCTTATTTGTATTGGTCTCCCTCTATTTTGGCCCTCATTGCTGCTGATAGAGTTTCTCCCCACAACTACTCTCTTTATTAAACAAATCCTTGAATATAACTTCCTGAGCACTGACTTTTGACAAATATTGTGATAAAAAAACACAACAAAATGTTTTGCCTTCAATCGTTACCACGTGCATTCAATTAGCATGGATGATTCTTTAGACGAGTCATTTGTTGCAGTTACATCGTCTCTAAGCTGTTTCCAAATATTCCATCAAAACCATTTCAGCTACAACGTCGCCAGTTCCAAACTTGATCAGCATTTGCCATGATGATAAATAAGGCCCAAAGATACACATTATGGAGATTTGGCCTTCACCTGGAAAAAAACAAAAAACAAACCGTTTTCCCATTGACAACTGCATGTCGCTTTACCATATGCAACAGAATTTCATGGGATCAGTTAATATGGCAGTCCACAATCGCCAAAAATATAATTCTCGCAGCAGCACTCCTGTAGTACGTCAACTCTCAAAAACAATCTCGGCTTCAAAATCTACACATCATTGACACATCAACAATTTCATCTTCTGACACCCACAATTCAGGGTCATGTCAAGAAAGTTCATGAACTTAGCATGCATGTCCATCTTCAACACAAATTGCACCTAATCTCTTGAATATACAAAGTAGCACAACTGTAACAACATCTGACCTGCGGGTTGGCCTGGGAACGTTTTTGGCCCAAGTCTTTCACAAACCAGCTGGGCAGGAATGATATTTGACTGAAAGTTGCAGCACTTTGAAATTTGTTCAGGACGACGGTGACATCTCACCTTCTTGTTGCAGGATGACAGGTCATTGCTGGGCTGGGATTTGAACCCAGGCTAGACAGCTCAAAGGGGAGCATGCATACCTCTAAGCTATCCTGCCAGCCCCATTTGTGTTCCAGCACTCCGTGCACATCATGAATATGCAGCTAAACTAGTCACAGACTTGGTCATGTGAAATAAGAGCGAGCTCAATGGACGGTGGTTAAAACGATCGGGCTTTTTTGCCTTTTGCGAACATTAGACGGATTCGATGAAGATAACTGTGCACTGGAAAGTGATTTTGAAAAGGGATGAAATTGACAGGAGCAGTTGAATAAACAAATGCATTTCTGGAATCAAATGAATGGAATCAATAGAATGTTGATCAAAGTGTGCGAACCATTGTGGGAAGCAAGGAGAAGATTACATTGAGCTTCTTTCCGCTTCATATTGCTCCACGGAGGTTAGCGTCCTTTGATCAACCTTCTATCGATTCCATTCATTGTTCCTCTGTTCATCCATGTGAACAGATGAAAAGGACATTTTAAAGGAAATAGTAGGTCATCACAGAATTTACACAGATGACATGCCTTTTAATGAACAAGACCTATATGTATTAGATATCCTGCTCAACAAGGGAGTATTTCAAATCAGTTGTGTTCCTTTCATTTTGGTAATTACCGTATAAGATTTAGGTGGGTGACCTAGAAAAAGACTACAAAGTGAAATGCTGGACCTTGGAGGAGGTCCTTCATGTAGAGTGGGATGGACAATATGAGCAGATGAAAGGGGATGAAATGTTTAAGGTTGAGAAATTATTTTTTAATGAAAACTGGCCCAAGAGTAAATACCCACATTATTGAAAAATGAAGACTTAATTAGGAGATAGAGCTATATGAAGGATTGGTATGATAGAAAATCCCCTTTGGACAAAGGAAAATCAAAATCATTTGTGAATGAGATCGTTCCCTCATGAAAAATAAACAACCGTTTGTGAATAAGATTGTTCATTAAAAAAAGTTAATGAGTATACAGTCAGATTAGCCAAATGGAGGAGATGGAAGAAAAGGAAAGATGACAAAGCAACTCAAAATGTAGTGCACATCCGCATCTGCTTTGAACTCGAACTAAACTTAACGAAAAAAAAACAGTTCAACAGTTTTCAACTTTCACGTTTCATATTTGGTACATAGGTACAGACTGTGGAGATGGTGTGTCGTGACATACCTTCGTCATCTAAAGTGGTTGCCATGGCAACAAGGATGCTGTTTTCCATGTTGTAGCACAATTCTGTAGATACCTTCTTGGTAACGTCCGCCATCGAAGATGGATGGAGGTTACTGTTTTCACCCCTGTCTGTTTGTTTGTTTGTGAACAGTATTACGGAAAAACTCCTGGACGGATTTCGACGAAACTTGGTGGGGGGGGGGGGGGTTAGGTATGGTCCAAGGATCATGCCATTAGATTTTGGACTTGGTCCAAAAAAAAAAAAAAATTCGAAAACTTTGCAACTTTTTTTTCAAAAAACTTTCGATTTTCTTTTTTTGGCATTTCTACATGCGTGTCGATCTAGTTTAGTTTATTCAATCGTGGTTCAGTGGAGTCTGATCCGTTTTGACCTACAATGAATAGGCTATCAGGTTTCCTTAAGTGACCCAGCAGTATTGGCGGCGGAGGTTTTGCACTCAACCGAGTGCTCCCCCTCTAGTTCTTCATAAATGGATGTGTTTGAATATATAATTGTGTGTGTGTCACAGAGACTTTTTCGGTCATATATTGTGCTCACTTGCACTCTTGTTATTAAGTTGTGTTCTCCACAATCTCATAATAAAGGTTTGTTGTGGTTTTGATGATAAAAGTTCAATTGATAACAATGTTACGACCCGTACATACACACTGAATCTCAATGGTAAACACGGATTTTGATTAAAACATTTATGGCCGGTCGACCTCTTCAACGATGATGTCATCCTAACAATCCTTTATTTCCTATTGGGAGTAGAATGAGATGTATGAAGTTTCAAATTTTTCCGATCAGGGGTTAGAGAGATATAATGATTAATTTTTTGTGTGTTTAATCCAAGATGGCTGCCATACCACGTGACCTATGACATCAAAATTATCATTAGAATATTCTCCATTATGGGAGGAAGGGTGTTACTCCCATCCTGAACATCCTGTGTCAATCGGACAAGTCGTTGCTGAGAAGGTTGCTTGGCTGAGAAGAAAGAAAAATGTAAAAAAAAAAAAAAAAATAGAGCAAAGAAAAGCCAAAAAAGGGTCAAACAACAATAACAACAACAACAACAACAACAATAATAATCTATCTATAATTCCAGCAATCTCTGTGTGTCTGTCTGTTTGTCTGCGACCGCTGTTTCTTGACGACCGCCGGTCCGATCTCATTGAAACTTGCCAGGAATATTGCCGGGGACGCCCGGATGTGCCTTTTCGAGGTTTGATATCGATCGGATGAGCGGTTCCCAAGTTACGGCCATTTTATTGCTTTTTCAGTGTTGAAAAGGTGTATATATGGCAGCTGAAGGTGTCGTTCCACCTTCTCACATTATCGGGCCATTTTTTCCCAAATTATTAATAACCAGACGACCACCGGTCCGATCGGATTGAAACTTGCCAGGAATATTGCCGGGGCTCCGCGGATGTGCCTTTTCAAGGTTTGATATCAATTGGACAAGCGGTTCCCAAGTTACGGCCATTTATCTGTCAACCAATGACAGGACACGGTGCTATGACATCACGAATTACGTCACAATTCATGTTTTTTAAATTATTTATTAATTTAATCTTTTTTTGCACGATTCATGTCACAATTCTTCTTCGTTTGGTCTGACGTCACAATCGACACTGGGGACCTGATTATGTGCCTTTTCAAAGTTTGATATCGTTCTTCCTCATCCATTTCAGCTGTTTCCCAAGTGTTTCCCAAGGTTTGAAAGCTGTTTCATCCCAAGGTTTGAATTAATTAATTAATCCCAAGGTTTGATTATTATGCAAATTATTAATTAATCCCAAGGTTTGAATTTTCCCAAGGGAAAGAGCTGTTTCCCAAGGGTTTGAAAGCTGTTTTTTTTCCCAAGGTTAGAATTAATCGTTATGCTTGGTAGACATTTGTGAATACATTTACAGAGAGAGGGACGAGAGAGGAGGGGGAGAGAGGAGGGGAGAGAGGAGGGGGAGAGAGGGGGGAGAGAGGGGTGACAGAGGAGGGAGGACAGAGGAGGGGTGAGACTAGGGGGAGAGAGGGGGAGAGAGGGGCGACAGAGGAGGGAGGACAGAGGAGGGGTGAGACTAGGGGGAGAGGGGGGATGAGAGAGGGGGTGAGAGGGGGCAAGAGAGGGGAGGGAGAGGAGGAGGGAGAGAGGAGGAGGGAGAGAGGAGGAGGGAGAGAGGAGGGGGGACAGGAGGGGGAAAGAGAAGGGTGAGAGAGGGGTGAGGGGGGGCAAGAGAAGGGAGAGAGAGGAGGGGGAGAGAGAAGGGCGGGAGAGGGGTGAAAGGGGGGCAAGAGAGGGGAGAGAGAAAGGCGAGAGAGGGGGGTGAGAGGGGGGCAAGAGAAGGGAGGGAGACAGGAGGGGGGACAGAGGAGGGGGGAGAGAGGGGGAGAGAGGGGTGACAGAGGAGGGAGGACAGAGGAGGGGTGAGACTAGGGGGAAGAGAGGGGGAGAGAGGGGCGACAGAGGAGGGAGGACAGAGGAGGGGTGAGACTAGGGGGAGAGGGGGGATGAGAGAGGGGGTGAGAGGAGGAGGGAGAGAGGAGGAGGGAGAGAGGAGGAGGGAGAGAGGAGGAGGGAGAGAGGAGGGGGGACAGGAGGGGGAAAGAGAAGGGTGAGAGAGGGGTGAGGGGGGGCAAGAGAAGGGAGAGAGGAGGGGGAGAGAGAAGGGCGGGAGAGGGGTGAAAGGGGGGCAAGAGAAGGGAGAGAGAAAGGCGAGAGAGGGGGTGAGAGGGGGGCAAGAGAAGGGAGGGAGACAGGAGGGGGGACAGAGGAGGGGGGACAGAGGAGGGGGAGAGAGGAGGGGGAGAGAGGAGGGGGGAGAGAGGAGGGGGAGAGAGGAGGGGGAGAGAGGAGGGAGAGACGGGGGGGAGAGAGGAGGGAGAGACGGGGGGGGGGAGAGAGGGGCGTCACAATTCTTCTTGTTCGTTTGATACGACGTCACAATTGATGCTGGGGACCTGATACTGCAGGCATGAAGCTGAACATACTGGCACGCCCCTATGGGCCCGCACTCGTAATAAAAATAATAATAATAATAATAATAATAAAAATAATAACAATAATAATAATAATAATAATGAAAATTATTTTAACAAAATTATAAGTTTGCCTTCTCGATATTTTGATAATAAAACTTTGCTGAAGATTTGATGACAAAAGCTCAAATGAGAAGAATGTTATGGCCTGGACAGACATACAGACACATACAAGTGATTGCAAAACCCTATCTTCTGCTGCGTGGCGGACGGGCTAAGAATGTTCTTGCCACATGGACATGCTCATCTAGAAGCCATGGAGAGTTGAAAGGGTAAAATGTAAATTAATGAAGTCAGCAAGCAAACCTTTACAAGCAAACGTGTGTTTGGTTCCAGAGTTACAACGGTACCAAATTGTTGTATGAACAGACACAAAACATTTATTGATATATCAATGCCGAATAAATCCAAAAGAGATCACAGGAAGGTTTAGGTCTTGGATTGGGGTCCTCTGGAGTAGAACAGGAACACATCTGACAGAAGAAACAGGTGAAAGAAAGATAGAAAGACTAAACCGAAACTCTATACAAATGAGATAGCAAGATGATGGCAACTTTCAAAGAAAGAGACCATGAGCAAGAACCAATAGTGAGAGAATGTGATGCATGTAGAGCCTTGACCGAGTTGACAAATGGAAAAGCACCAGGTGACGATAAAATTCCAATAGAACCCTTTAAGGTAGTTTGGGAGGAGGTAATGAAACTTTTAACAGGTATCGGTACACAGATCTGGAGTATGGCCTCATAGGTGGAAGCTGGCAGTGCACTTAACGTTACCAAAGAAAGGGAATCCAAGAGAATGTTCAAATAACCAACCAAACCATTGCCTTGAGTTCAAATGCTGGGAAGATATTACCAAAGATCATTCAATACAGAATAGAAGACTTCATTAAGCGAGAAGTGACCGTTGAGCAAGCACATTTCATAAGAGGAAGAGGTACGAAGAGATCAAATCACAAATCTGAGGTCGATCATGGGCAAAGCAAGGGAATATCAAAGGAAGGTGAACATCTGTGTTGTAGATTACTAGTAGGGGTACCCACCCTACGGGTGATCTTGGTCCAAGTGTACAACACGTTCTTCTGATGCATACCTTTATTTGGGCAGTGTATAGGTAACTGACAGCACTGTGTATGCCAAAAAAAAAAAAAACCAGGTTACATGAATGAAGTAAAAACATGCCTACTGCTTATCTATCTATAATTCCAGCAATGTGTGTGTGTGTGTGTGTGTGTGTGTGACCGCTGTTTCTCGACAACCACTGGTCCAATCTAATTGAAACTTGCCAGGTATATTGCTGGCGACCTGAGGATGTGCCTTTTCAAGGTTTGATATTAATCGGGCAAGTGCTTCCCAAGTTATGGCCATTTATTTACCAAACCAATGGGAAGACACGTTGTTGCGTGGGCATGGCCGATGGGGAAGGGAAGCTCAGCCACGTTCCCCATTACGGGTTACAATGTAAGGACTTACGGAGAGTGATGACTTCGTGTATTCTAATAATTTCTCGATTTCTTATGCGCATTTATAGATAAACACAATGCCCCAAGTTATGATCGTTTTCATATTAGACGGTGTATAAATTTCGGTAACATCAGAGTGCCGGTATGCTCCGAACCAGGAAGTAAAATTTTTTTCTCTCTCTTCTCTTCTCTTTTTGTTTTTCCTTGCCACGACATTGCAAAAAGGTAAAATACGTTGGCGCTAATTGAATAATTGGGTATTAAAAATAAATTGCGAATAATCTGAACTGTGAATAATATCGAACTTCCGGGTCACGCACGTACGGGCACGTGAGAGCGAAGAAACGGCATGTGTGGTTTATTTATTTATTATTATTATTATTATTATTTTTTTTTACGGGCACGTACTAGTAATTTAAAACAGCTCACTGCACTGGAAAACGTGGGGACAGGAATACTGTACTGTAAATGGTGGAGACCCCCACCTGGAGGTGGCGCTACATGATACACGTTTACATCGAGAATTTGCTTCCCACACCCTCCCCCTCCTCAACCCATCAAAAACCCAGGGAAAGATTAAAAACACCCCTATACATTAATTGGGATCATGCTGATCTTCTGTCGCAAGTCCGGATGTAATGGGCCCAGAACCGTAGGAGGAGGAGCGCAACAAACACAAGTACAAACACTGGTCGGTAGGAAAGCGATCGATTGTGTTGATCATGAATCGATGTGGATTATCCTGACATTAATGTGGATACCGGAGCACCTGGTATGTCTGATAAGAAGCCTGGACACGAAACAAGAAGCTACAGTAAGAACGGAGTATGGAGAGATAGAATGGTTTGGAACTGGAGAAATGGTCAAACGGGGGGTTCATCGTGTCCCCTTACTTGTTCAATCCGTATTGTGAGCACATCATGAGGAAATCAAACATGGATGACAGAGGATGAAGTCAGGATTGGAGGAAGATGTATCAACAACCTCAGCTATGTTGATGATGTCATTGTGTTGACAGAAAGTAAAGAGACCTTGATGAAACTGCTGCACACAGTGAGGAAGGAAAGTGAAAAAGTTCGTCTTCATTTAAACTTTAAAAACATGAAAATCATGTAAACCGAGAAGATCGACGTGTTCATATTGGGAGACGATCATGTAGAAATATTGTACATTTTCATCTTCCTGGGTTCTGATATTGAAGTGGGTGGTGAATGTAGTAGATAAATTAATAGACCGTTCGTGTTGGAGAAGAACAGCAATGTTGGGATTCACAAAGATCTGGAAAACCAAAGATGTGACAAAACAAACCAAGAGGGAGCTGATGAATGATCTGGGATTTCCAGTGACAATGTATGGATCTGAGTCGCGGACTGTGAAGAGGAAAGAAAGGAAGAAGATTCACAGTTTTTGAAATGTCTTGTTGGAGATGAATGTTAAAAATTCCATGGACTGCAAGAAAATCAAACAAATCAGTGATTGAAGAGATTAGACCACCAACGTACGTTAGAACCACAGATGATGAAACAGAAACTGTCATACTTTGGACACATGATACGTACAGAAAATGAAAGTCTGGAGATGTCAGCCATGTCGTGCATGGTTGAGGGAAGAGGAGGAAGACTCAGGCAATGTACGTGCTGGATGGATGAGGTAAAGGATGCAACCAAGCTGTTAGACAGCTTCGGGAAGAGCTTCATTGCTCGAGCTTCAGGAAGCAGTGCAGGACAGGGATGTTTGGAGAAATCTGATCATGAATGTCACAAGAAGTCGGCCACGACATGACAGAACTAGATAACTCGATAATATTTGCAATGAGCTAGCAGGATGGCCTCGAGGTACGCACACTCTCACTCCAAGTTGTCTAGCCCGAGTTCGAATGTCGGTCCACCTATAAACTGCCATCCCGGCGTTTCACGGGCAGGGTGATCCATCGGTGTGTGCCGTCCATCGGATCGACGTTAAACTGGGCGTCCCGTCTGCAGACATTATTTGGTCGACGTTAAATAACCCACGGTGTCCTTTGTGAAGAGTAGGCGAGCTATCACCACCACCATGAATAAATTAAATTCCTGCTTTAACTATCGCTGGGAAGGCAATGGCAAACCACCGAGTATAACCCTTGCGAAGAAACCACTTTGGCAGCACCAAAGCTCTGCAAAGAGTATGGTCCATCAGAATCGGAGAAGATTTTTTTTAAATTCCATTCAAATATCGCACATACTGAACCTTCATCTGTCGATAACTCTCAAGGTCCACGGGCAATGTAATGTCGGTGCAAAATCTAGATTTGCAATGAGGTCGAATGTCAGGGTTTTTTTGGCCCCTTGCTCGAGGCAAAATGGTAAAGTTTTACTTCTTTCTCGTGTAGACTTCGGGATGCCAAAATGATCTGCTCCTGTGATGCCGAATTATTGTATCGAACGGTATTTTTGCTTCCTCAAGAACCTTTTGCGTTCAGATGGCCATTCTCTTTGATGTACCGATCTCTTTGCAGACCGCCGGAACCACCAAAGCAGCTTCCTGAGTGAGGGTTATACTGGGTGCTTTGACATTGCCTTCCCAGCAACAGTTGAAGCAGGAATTTGTAATTTGTTCATGGCACTGGCGAGAGCTCATCTCCTCCAGGTAGGACAGCTTCGAGGCGAGTGTGCGTACCTCTAGAGTCGAGACCATGCTGCCAGTCCCCATTCTCTATTAATATCAATACAATTCATGTAAACATGCACTGGCAGGATGGTAAACATGCACTAAGCCAGCACCATTCACAATTATAGAGACCAGTCCACCCCGGAGAGGGAGCGCTCAGACTCAGTGGCGTAATGGTTAGAGCGGCAGCTCCGAGTCTGGGAGGTCAATGGTTCAAACCTCATCTGATTCGCACCAAAAATGGTGCGTGCTGCTTCCTTTCCTGATGCTTTGCATTTGAAAGAATAAAGCAAGGACAAACAATGCTGAAAAGGCAATGGCAAATCATCCAGTATAACCCTTGCCAAGAAACGTCCGCAGCACCAACTTGATGTGAAGAATGTGGTACATCAACAACAACATGATGCCAGTGATGGATGCAAGGATGCCAGTCATGTAAACATGGCACAGGAGGAGGCAATTTGGTCCATCATGCCTATGCCACACCAATACCAGATTTAATCAATCTGTTGATACCCCGTCCCTTCGTGTGCAGCCTTCTTGGCTGCTGCACTGGTACTCATTTCGCCGACCTCAGAAGGATAACAGGCCGAGTCAACTCCCTGGTGTTAATTCAGGAACCAACGGGGCTTGAACTCGAGACCCTCAGATCCCAAGCCACCACCCTAACTGCTAAGCCAACACCAGGTTTAAATTACTGAGAAAATTCTGTAACTCTGGAATGCTTGGTCCAGGTTGCTTTGTCAGAAGATGATAAGAGCACGTCAAAGTAGGAACAACATTCAATGCACACTCGAGAGTCGAGTCTTCTACACTGGGGAAAAAAACAATCTTATCCAAAATTACTTCTCTGCAGCCATTTCCTTCCAACGATGCATTCCAAAGAAAATCTGAACCACAGATAAAGTACGGTGCCTCTCCAGAACAACAACAACAACACCCGACACATGAAATATGCACGTGATTATTTTCAAGCTGCTGCGTTGACTTTTGATTAAGTAGGAACATTATCATTCCAAACACCAGATGGCAGAAGTGCAACAAAGAATGAGACGAACAACAACAACAACCAAGTGGCTGTCAAACAATTCAGATTTATAACAACTTTCCATGATAATCTGCTCAGCAAAGAACTCCACGTCAACAAACTTGACCAGCGGTACAAATGAACATAATTAACTGAAATTGTCAAGTTTTTTAAATCTTTCTTTTTCATACTTCCACATGATTTCATGCTTTCAACTGGTTATGATCAACGGGTGCATCGCCACCATTGATGGTGCCAGCACTACCGAGTATGGGGGCAATACCAATGCCCCTATTATCAGTTCACTGGTACTCATTTCGCCGACCTCGGAAGGTTGACAAAGCTGAGTCAACCCCACCTGGTGTTAATTAAGCAGCTGGCAGGGGCTTCGACTCAGGACCCAAAGATCCCAAGCCAGCCACCTTAACCGCTAAGCCAACACCAGGCTTCAGTTGTCAAATACAGAAAGATAAATTCTTCACAACATCCAAGCAATGCTTCAATCAACAACCCTGCGGTATCAAACGCCTCCGTTTCATTATCTCACATCACAAAAGAAAACTTCAAACAAAGATCCTTGAATGCAAATGTTAATCCAAACGACTGTGCACGGTATTCCTTTCATAAACAAGTAATGTTCGAATTGGAAATTGTATATTTATTTTCTTAGTAACTTTAAGTAAGTCATCTTTATAACATGCATGCAAGGGTGAAAAGGTGGAGGAAAGCTATGGAGACAAAGAATTGATAAAATAAAAGAGGAAGAGGAGGAAGGGAAGCAAAGTAATGTTTGTTGGAGAGTGAAGAGAAAAGTCAAAGAAAGAGAATGGGAGGAAATGAGGAAAAAACAAGTGGGAAAGCGGTTGGGGGAGGGTGCCACGAGTCGTGGGAAAGCCTACGGAGCTCCGCTACGTGCTCAACGAGATGTACTTGTAAATATGAAGAATATCCAACAGGACGTTACAAAGGTCGTGTTTGAGCTGTTAAGTCTGGATTTGATTCTCAGTCCGACGATAAACTCGTGGATTGGTGCTTGAGGAATGGCGTTTCATCACACAGTGCACAGCCCTTTGGATGGATGTCAAGCTGGGTGTCCCATCTGATATGGCATTAGTTGGTGGATATGTTAAAGATCCCACAGTTGTTTTTGTTTGCCACCAAGAGCACATGGCTTATTGTTGGCATCCTTGCCAAGTTCCACATCCCTGCCCTCATTGTGGCTGGAAAGGTAAAAGCAAACCACAGAGTGTCATCATGCCATGAGACTGCTTTGGTGCACGTGATACTATCTAAAGAGAGGGATATATATTAAAGGCTCTAAAAGCGAAGCAGTTACATCGGCTCCATCTAATAGGCATGAGCTTAGCAGAGCTACAAACCCCTACATCTCCATAAAATTGTACTGTAGCCAATACCAGGAAGATAATTAAATTCACAATTATAGAGACCAGTCCACCCCGGAGAGGGAGCGCCCAGACTCAGTGGCGTAATGGTTAGAGCGGCAGCTCCGAGTCTGGGAGGTCAATGGTTCAAACCTCATCTGATTTACACCAAAAATGGTGCGTGCTGCTTCCTTTCCTGATGCTTAGCATTTAAAAGGATACAGCAAGGACAAACAATGCTGAAAAGGCAATGGCAAACCATCCAGTATAACCCTTGCCAAGAAACGTCTGCAGCATCAACTTGATGTGAAGAATGTGGTACATCAACAACAACATGATGCCAGTGATGGATGCAAGGATGCCAGTGATGGATGCAAGGATGCCAGTGATGTTCCCACTCCGGGGAGGACTTGTCAATAAAATTGAGAATTAAATTCTCATCCTGGTATTACCATCCTGCCAGTGCATCCTGGCTGCAATACAATCCGATGGAGAAGTAAGTGTTTGTCTTTCTGCTAAGCTCATGCCGATAATAGGTGGAGCCCATGATGCAACTGTGGAGCCGGAAGAGCCTTTTAAAATTTAAATTCTTCCTGGCTAACCCTGAACTGTATTGTGTACCACAGACAGGTAAATGATTGGCAGGCATTTCCCATTGGTCAGGATTGCTTGCAGCAATAACTGATGTGGCATTTGCCTCTGGGTACGCACTACAATGATGGGCTCTGATCTCGAAATATGAGACAATCAAGTCTCATACCCATAAATGGAGGGAATAACTAATCAGCAATTATCCCAGGTGGGTAGGATTTCGATAAATTAACCCCTGACCCCTTCCCACCACACATTTCCAGCCAAAGAAAGCTCCATGAAGCAACCAAGAAAACCTACACAAGGTAAGCTTTCCTACAAAGGCCTGACCTTGTGTAACTTTTCTTGATTACTTTCTTTAATTGGAAGAGCATGAGCATATAATATAAATATGTATCATGGCTCCACATTAACTTTTTGTTTTTTTTCGACCACCCTCAACTTGGCCTCCTGCTGCTGCATCAGGAACACTCTCCTCTTGACTTTCTCCACGTATTATCTTTTCGCAGGCACAAAGCCAAATTGAAAGTCTTTTCTGACTCATTCCTCAGATTTATCTCAACCAAGCCGACCTGGCCCTAATTGGGCGCACTGACTCTGATGGGGATGTCACATATATTCATCAAGTGTAACAATTTACCACAGACCAATGGCCCACAAAATATTTGCAGGTACCTTTCATTTTCACCAACCCCCCCCCCCCACCCCCAAAAAAAACTCACCCCACTCCCGTCCCCTGTCCATGGAATACGCCCCCAAAACTCATTTGCATATCTTGAATAAATAAACGACCAGGAAACTGTGCAATATCAAAATAAAGAGAGAAAACTATGTGAGCCCTTCATTGTGTTTAGATAACTGAAAATAGCTTGGAGACTAGACTGACCCACTCCCAGAACACGTTATACGACTCATTCTCCAGATTAGCCTGGATGGGCATTATGTGAATGACCATCACCAACGTGCCCGACTGATGTAGGCCTCCTCCTGCACCATACTAACAATAAAATTCTCTCAATACAACGCCACCACGATTTATCATAAGAGCGCAACGTACATTCTTTTGGATGTAGCTCAGAATTTTTTATTTTTTTATTTTTGTATTCCTTGTCAAGGCTCGTATGAGAGCAAACACACAACGCACGGCAAAGGGGGGCATGAGACAAGAGGGGCGGGAGAGGAAAGGACAAAACAATGGGGAACAGAGGCATTAGGAGATCTGTGGAAGGGAGAGGGACGGGGCGGAGAACACGCGAGTTGATTATCAAATTGGGAATCGGACCAGTCGTTTTCACATCTTGGTTCATGTATTTGTAGGTTCACTACATCTTCCCGCAGACCATATGTGAGTGTAGATATTTGAGAATTATTAATTTAGTACCTCTAAATTTGGTGATATTCCATCGTATGAAGGGGATTTCAATAAAAAAAGCTCGTCGCTCTGATCATGGCGATCGTAAATTTCGGATCAAATTTGATGTTCATAATGCGATTTTAAGAATGCCCATCTGGGCATTCAAAACCCAAGCACTTGTAAAATTTGGGTGCCCGGCGCTAAAATTAGTGGGCTGGGTACCCCTTAATGTTGAGCCCTGTGTGTATATTTAATAAATGGGAATAAATTCCCGTGTGCGGCTGGTGTGAAAAAACATCCTGACTCAACCCAAGACTCAACCCAAGGGACCTCATTGCCAATGTGGTGACAACCCACCGAGCAATACAAAAATGTAAACCATAAAAGGAGAACACCATTAAAAAATAAAATTCCAAATCGTCAGAGTCGAGAGCTTACACAGCATATTTTAAAACACCATTTCTGCTGAAAAGTTTCTAAATTATTTGCGCTTTGATGACAATAAAACTATGTACGTATGCATTCTCAACATGATAAGAGTTTTCAGGACAACCACAACATTGTATACAGCATCTGGGCTTACAAGGAGTTTGGCTTTTCTCGTTATATAAATTGCCAGCTTCCCCTCAGTTGCCAAACAATTAATACCGGTATGCACAGATTCCACATCCTTTTGAGAATTAAGTAGAAGACCAAAACTAAACTGTGAAGGGGAAAGGAAACACCCAAAGCACGATATCATTTGACAATAAACCAAAAAGTGGAGTCAATCTTGCACAATCCACATAGGCATGATTATGGGTGTTGATGGGTGGGGAATGGGGGCGGGGGAATGTTCCCCCCCCCCGACACTTTATTGACAAGGGGGGGGCAACATATCAATTGTCCCCCCCCCCACACACTTTTTTGCTTGAATATAACATAAAATGTGTTGGTATGTTCAACCTACATAGACCCGGATGCGGAATGGTCCCCAAATGTATTATCAAGGTATGTATTTAGAACAATGTTAACATTCCCCAAATAAGTTATTATATCTCTTAAATGAAGACTGGAATGATGGGGAGTTTTTAATAACGGAAACCTATATCAGCTTGTGCACGTGCACGCGCTGGATTTAATCAATTGGTGCAAGTACGTACTGCATGGTGTGCATGCGCAGAAAAGGTATCGCTTGTGCATGAGTACTGACACAGGATAGACATTTCTACTGCAGTGCTGTGCTGCTGGAAGTTATCTTCTAATGAGCCTCTTTGCTCGCTGTTGTGCAGTAAAATCAGCCAACACGCAAGTCCTTTGGCTCAACCGTTTAATGGAGGCTCTCACCAACTCCACTCACTCGACAGCCCGCTGACGTCACTCTCGGTTCCGCCTCGTCAGTTCAGGTTCATCATGCATTCATTAATATTCATGAAACTCCCAATACCACACTCGCCTATAGTGGAATTTTCATGAAAGAAAAGTTTAGTCATTGTTCATCGGACATGAATGTGGAATTAGAGAGTCAAGGGTCCTCAAAAGGCGGACTGTCTGCTTTTGCGGTCCACATCCAGACAACAGGCATCATCAGTCCGGACCTCGAGCTCATCCTAATCCCCCTTGAAAAGGCATCTTGTGTTTATCCATTCAGACCAACGTGATTAATGATAAACGCCAAAGGGATTAATGCAGGAAGTGAAAAACATTTAGATTCATATCTATTAAGCAAGTAAATCTGACGCAGGATAAATCCATTCGGCCCATGATTATGCCTGTGCGATACCAATACCAGTGGTGTGTTCCATTAGAAAGTAGCTTGTTTGATTCAAAATGCTCAAACAAGCACTCCAACAGAATGCAGTGCTTAGCACTGCTTTACAACATGGTGTCTCCATGTAAATAGCGCTATCTATTATGGTACTCGAGCAATGCTGCCAGACCATCGTTTTCAGTATAACTCGATCCTCGCGTGACAACTTCCCCAAAATGAATTTATTATGTTAGCAGTGGTTACAGAGTACAAGGAAGAGGGAAAGAAATATAAATAAATGAGTCAGAAGGAGGAGCCGCCTGCCAAGCGTATCTATGGACCTACCAATGTGCATTTTGGAGGGGGGGAGGGGAGGGGAAAGGGGTGGGATCTGCATGGTGGTAGATCTTGAAGAATTAGGATGAAAAGTAGAAGCAACAATAAGAGTATGAAATGTACATTTACATCAGATTTTTGAGCGCAATAATAAACTTTGACACCAAGAAAAAGCTCAAAATTAAAAGCGTTCCCTTGTATTAGTTAAATTATTTCAAAGAAACATGGCAAAGGCGGTCAGATTAAATACTCAGAATGCACCGCAGCAAAGAGCATTGAGAACCAACAACTTGCAGGGTCTGGACTTGCCCAGTCATCACTCTTGGCTTCGTTACTTTCAATGTTCCCCCCTCCAACCCCTGACCTTAAATTGGTGATCAACGTCCATGGCATGATATAGATCTTCAGCAGACGTACAAAAAGGACATGATACTGAATCATTAACATCAAAATGATGCAATTAAAGCATTAGTGGCTAAAATCATGTGGACAATTCTCCACAAGATATCAGCTGTTGTTTTTTTTAGAACTGGCAGGGCATACCTGGGAAACAATTGTGGGTGAGAGGGAGATCCCGGAGGTACGATCGCCCTAAATCTATATGCAAACCTATCTTTGAGCAAGTTACATGCACTTTGTAGTAGCACAAGAAAGTGGAAAGGAAGATAGGGCCTTAGTTTCTAAAAGAGAAGCTGAAGAAATATGTATCTCAGGGAAATGGGGAGGAGCACATTGAAAGGTCAGTCCCATTTAAAACAACAAAGTGGAGTGAAAGACAGTGTGGATATTATTCCTCCATAATTGACATTGCAAATATTGTCAATGTTATTCACCAGGCTTTTCTAATTTTTAACCGCAGTGAAGGCTGGAGTGTTGAGGGACATGCCAAGGTAATGAGGATCCTACTTTTCCCATTGCAGACCTCCGTGAAGAGCAGGTAAGCTGCCAGAAGGGATAAAGCCAAATCGACACAGCTTTGCATTTGTTTGAATTAACCTAAGGTGTGCAGGCCAAAGAAAATGTTATCAGCCAATTAACCAGTGCAGCAATATCACCACCATGATGCACAAGTACAAAAACATCATCTGCATAAGCTGAGCTAATGACAAGGCTGTCAGATGGCGATAGAAGAAATTCCGGCAATTTAGCAACAAAGGCGAAGAAAAAGGACTCGATACAAAGAGAGTAAAGGGTGTTTGATAAAGAGCACCATTGTCAAAATCCTCTCTCAACAAACAATGGTGCATACAAACTGCTATCAACTTTGACGATTCTAAAAATCATGAACAGGGCTGCCCATTGTCATTGTATAATAAAGAGAGATGCCAGAAAAAGTTGCTCCAAATCAAATGCTGTAAAAAAAAAAATAACAATAATAATCAGGACCAGCAGGACCAAAAAATAAATTATATGTATATATGTATATATATATATATATATATATATATATATATATATATATGTATATATGTATATATATATATATATATATATATATACACATACATTCAAAAACAAAAAAACAACACCCACATTACAGATGTGAAGCAAAAACATGCCTATTGTATATACATGTACGTATGTATGTATATACAGTAGACGAGGCGTAAGTCGTCACCATCGGGAACAAGAAAAAAGTGACGACTTAGAAATGTGACGACTTGCGCGTATGCGAACATTCATGATGCCTGTGGGGTGAAGGATGAAGTCGCGCGTGGCCTGGACACATATGTGTGAGAGCCAGCTATTGTACCAAAAGGAAAACACAATCCTCGGGGCATAGATGGGGGTGAGTTGGTGAGTTGGAAAGTGATCAAGCAAAGATGGAATTCATGAATCAGTTTATCAAAAGTAAAGATAATGAACAACTCTGTAAGACACCTCGTATACCATCGGTGATGGTATGGTGACAAATTACATGACACACAGTCATCGTGGTGATGATTACCACTCAATGCCTATGTGTAAGTGAGTGCGGTAATGTACAAAACAAGCCAATATAAAACCATGATCGGACTTCAACACTAAGCTTGATCGATCCTTTACTCCTTCGCGAAGTAATCCGTTATGTTTGACTGCCTCAAACTCTTGGGCATCTGGTGCATGAGAAAGGATTCAAACCGGTCATTGAATTCCATGATGTTGGCTGGGCAATCCTCCACCGAAAGACAGTATTGGCCGAATATTTGGCCGAATCGGCCGAAACCGAATATTTGGCTGAGCCGACATTTGCCGAAACCAGATGATGAGCGCGTCATCGACATCTTCAAAGGACACACATTTCACGCATTTCACACTTCCCACCGGCCTCACGATCTTCTGCACTTGTCCAAATATCTTGCCCTTATTCTTCAAGATATCGTTCAATGTCTGCCGTTTGATGTCCAACTTCTCAGCTATGTCTGTTTTCTTCATCAGTGGATTTGCCTCGCAAAACTGGATAATGTCGTATTTTTCTTGGTAGGTTTTAGTTGTAAGTTTACGCTTAGTCGCCATTGTCCTGCCTGCAGTGCAATCAACGTGTGTACGCAGTTATAAATAGCCTATCACTGGCGGTGTACACCAATGAGCGAGCATCACGATTCCATGAAATCGGGCTTCTCATGAGGCAGCAGTCCGTGTGACGAGTTAGGAGTGGTAATTTACTTGAGTTTCCATTACGTGGGAATGGACAACATCTGACGACTTAGACGAAGTGACGACTTAGAGAGGGATGACCCTTTATTCAAAGGGATTTAACACGAGATAAATTCGGGACTTTTTGACGGTGCCGACTGAGGCAAAGTGACGAGTTACACGCTGCCGACTTACACCTAGTCTACTGCATATATATATATATATATATATATATATATATATATATATATATCTCATCTCATCGTGTGTGTGTGTGTGTGTGTGTGTGTGTGTGTGTGTGTGTGTGTGTGTGTGTGTGTGTGTGTGTGTGTGTGTGTGTGTGTGTGTGTGTATGTATATATATATATATATATATATATATATATATATATATATATATATATATATATATATATATATATATATTTCGGCACGCCCATTTTTTGTTCCACCATCAGATTTTTGTGACTGCATGAAATGAAACAAGCTTTGACATGTATAATAATGATATTATTGTCTTCCTTAAGAGGCCCCTCAAAATTCGTTTTGATGATTATGGTAGTTAAACAGTTCAAAAACTCCATTTGAAAAATGGGAGGAATTATTGCACAAAAAAGAAATAAAAATGTTTCCCATTTTTTAGAGGACCACTAAGATGAGTTCGGCTCATAGAATCACGCTCCATTTGGGGAGAAAACAGTTGAGTTCATACCTGACGAATTTGCACTTTCCATGTGCCGTAGTTTCTTCACAAAACCATGACTTTCTGACGAAGTACAAAGTATTTCTTTGCTTTTTTTATACGTGGTTGCAGTTTTGAAATTTTCATCAACCGATACCCACTGCCCAGCTAGACCAACTGCCAACAAAGTATCGCCCGGTCAGTTACGGTTAAACCCAAAATCATGATCATCGTTTTAGTGTGGAGGTGAGTACTGACAGTGTACTTGGGTCTTTTCTGGGTGGGTGCGGGATTGAGCACGTGCACATAAAAATCTGGCAACCCAACTTGAATTGAACAACAATGGCCGCTTGATCCTTGAAATTTGAACCGACAGAAATAGCCTTCGAGCCTTCAGTGCTTCAGTGAGCCTTGAGTCTACCGCTCCGTAAAAGTACTTCTTCAACCGTCTCACAAGTAAGAGTTCGATCATGATGGCAGAAGCCAATAATAACAAGGAATATGAAGACTCCTCAAGTCACTCCTCTGATGAAAATTCTGTTGCAAGCATCCCAAGTCCAAGCCCAAGCCTTGATCCTAACAGTGATATTAAACATCCTCATAAATCAATGGTTAAAATTATATAATATATTGTTTAAAATACATTCATGCAATCTGTCTTTTACCATATGTTGCCAGTGACGCCCGTCAAAGAGGGGCACCTTTAATATATATATATACCAGACCAAACCACGCCTCCCTCGCTTCATTTGTTTACGCACGAAAAATTAAGGTTGGATACTTTTTGAACACACCTCGTGTGTATATATATATATATATATATATATATATATATATATATATATATATATATATATATATATATATATATATATATATATATATATATATATATATATATATATATATATATATATACATATACATATACATACATACATACTTATCCAAATAATTTTTTTTTTTTTTTTACACACACACACATACATATATATATATATATATATATATATATATATATATATATATATATATATATATATATATATATATATATATATATACATATACATATATATTGTTACGGGCCGGTGCGTCGGCCACCAACCGACCGCTCCGACGGAGCCGCAAGTCGAGTCGGCCCGACCGATCCCCCAGAATATAGATCGCCGCCCGGATAAGTCCGAGCGACGGGTCCTTGTACAAGAACCGAAATACGCCAATGGGCAGATCATGTGGGGTCGGGTTGATTGCCAATCTTCAATGTAGCAGCAGCAGCTTCTTCAGCAGGCAAGCAGCAGCTTCTTCGCTCACTGCAGATCTGGATAAAATCACAAACTGGTCCAACACGTGGAACATGTCTTTCAATCCAGACAAATCTCACACTCTCACTATGTCTCTTCGAAAGGACCGTTTACAAAACCCCCCCATCCACTTTCTCAACAATCCTCTGGAAGAAGTCTTTTCTTTCAAGCTTCTAGGTCTCACTATCTGCCATGACCTTTCCTGGGAAAGTCACATTTCCAACCTCGCCTCAAAAGCCAGTCGCCGACTGGGAATCCTCCGTCGTGCTAAGTCCTTCCTCGGCCCTCTTGAGCTCCTGACCACTTACAAAGCTTTTGTCCGTAGCCTGATGGAGTACTGCTCTCCCCTCTGGGCTGGTGCTCCTGCATCCCACCTTTCTCGGCTTCACGCTGTCGAAACCAGGGCATTTAAGATCATCGGCATCTCCCGCAATGAAGCTGAGTCTTTGGGCCTCTCACTCAATCACCGCAGGTTGGTCGGTGGTCTTTCTGTCTTCTACCGACTCCTCTCCAGCCTTGCCCCCCCTGCTCTCTCTGCGATTTGTCCCCACCACATTTCCACAGGGCGCTCAAGGTCCGCCAACAACCCCCTTCTGGTAAAACTACCAAAATCACGAATCACTGCTCATCTTCACTCTTTCATTCCTCTTTTTCCCGCCTTTGGAATAAACTTCCTCACTCTATTCTTTCCCATTCTTCCCTCCAGGCTTTCAAAACAGCTGTTCACCACCACCTCTTATCTTCCCCCATCCAAATCCTCGATCTTTTCTACCCCCGATAATCCACCCAAGCCCACTTCCTTCATTTGTCCTGCTTTCCTTCCTGAAAGTCCCTGAAATGTCCATCTTCTCTTCGCCATGTTCCCCGTCGCATCCCCATCCCTCTCCCTTCCACAGTTCACCTAATATGTCTGTTCCCCACTGTTTTGTCCTTTCCACTCCCACCCCTCTTGTCTCATGCCTCCTTGCTGTGAGTTGTGTGTTAGCTCTCATACGAGCCTCGACCAAGGTATACCAAAAAAAAAAAAAAAAAAAAAGGTACCTAAATACCCACGTGATCCAACTACTGGGGTATTCCATCCTCAATGGAACTCGTACAGAACAAACCGCTGAGGCGAGCCTGTCCCGTGCGCGATTCTGAGCGGCTTAATCGCCGAGAACCATAGGTCCGAATGTCCCCCTTTTACGGCAAACCAACGGCAAACTACCAACACACGAAATGCTCAGTCAATGAAAGAATCGACGCGACGAGCTAAAAACATTTAACAATTGGGGTATTTATTAATAATAATGGGGAACTCGGGAAGCACGTAAGAGCAGAACTATTTCAACAATACGAAATGCAATGCAAAGATTTACAGCACACAAAGCACTTAACAATTTCGTACTTATTAGACGGGCCCACGGACACACGTACGCACACACACACACACCCAAGAAATGGTGGCTGAGGCCTTTTATCACGTGCTCCAGCTCGGATGACAGGTGAGCTGAAACCCAGAGCCTATCTCGAACCTCTCCACCTCATGTCGTCTTCAAGTTGTTCGGACCCGGGCTCCAGCGAGAGCGAGCTGGATCCAATCGCCATGAGCCGCGATCCTTACCGAGCTCCCGCGAATCCTCCCGCGCTTCTGAACACGTGCTGGTGAGACGAGGCGCCGATCCTTCCCATCGATGCGTCGCTTCCCCGAGGAACCACCTCCAAGAAGAGGCCGATGAGTCGCACCAAGCCAGGAACTAAAACGGAGAACAAAGAGCTCCAAGAACCAAGAAGAAGAAGACGCCACCATTCGCAGCTCGAGCCGAGCAACCGGCTCAACTTTCTTCCAAAACAAAGCAGCTCTCCAAAAAGCCTACCGAGCCAAGCAGGACCCGAAGCTCTGCTGAACAACTCCTCTGCAGAAGCAAAAAGCTTCCGAAATCCTCAACCCTAACCCAAGCCAAACAGGACCCGAAGGTCTGCTGAACGATGCAGCCCTCAACTCTGAACAAAAAGAAAGGCTCTCCTCTTTCTCCTTCTCCATCCCCTCCCCCGCGCCCGGCGTGACTCATGCCCTCATGATCCATCCCCCACTCAACCACGGGTGGGAGGGAGTTGTTGACGTCATGAATCACGGGACGGAAGGGCTCTTCTTCCTCTTCGCAGAAGAGGGGGAGCGACGTCTCCATTGTGTTGGGATCGCTCTTTAATTATGACATTAAATCACGCAGCACACTAATCGATTTCTAAATATTTAAACAATGGAAGGTGAGCTATCGAGGGAACAAGCACTTATCGACATAGCTGACTAAAGGAACCTGTATGTTGTGTGCAATCGAATTCCAAATTCGTAACAATATGATACGATATGATATGATATATGATATAATATAATATAATATAATATAGAAAGCCTGGTGTTGGCGCAGTGGTTAAGGCAGTGGCTTGGGACCCAAAAGGTCCTGAGTTCAAGCCCCGTTGGGACACTGAATTAATATATGTATATATATGGATGTATATATATATGTGTGTATATATATACCAAGTGGAAAACACCAGGGGGTTGACTCAGCCTGCCATCCTTCCGATGTCGGCGAAATGAGTACTAGTTGTACTGGGCCCGGTGTATGCCCCGGTTAGAATAGGTGTACCATATCCCTGTGTGTCGTAAGAGGCGACCAGGGTTGCGTCAGGAAGGACATCCGGCGTAAAAACCTATGCCAAATCATTATGCGGACAACAAAACGAATTTCCATACCGGATCGGTCGAGGCCGGGGTTACCAACGACCGCCACCGGTACTGGTGGTCAGCAGGGTACCAGTGGAAATTGTGCTACTGCTGGGCGAAGAAGGAGAAGGAGACGAGGAAGGCGAGTCCAGAGGCAGTGGGAGAGGGGGAAGGGTAGAAGTATGCAGGTGAGAGTTGGAACTCTGAATGTTGGGATGATGACTGGCAAAAGGAGAGAGTTGGCTGATATGATGGAGTGAAGAAAGGTGGACATAGTGTGTGTACAAGAGACCAAGTGGATGGGAGTAAGGCTCGGAGCATTGGAGGTGGTTTCAAACTGTTCTACCATGGTGTGGATGGGAGGAGAAATGGTGTCAGGGTAATCCTGAAGGAAGATTATGTCAAGAGGATATTGGAGGTGAGGAGAGGGTCTGACCGAGTGATGAGTGTGAAGTTGGAAATTGAAGGGGTGATGATGAATGTCACCAGTGCATATGCCCCACATATGGGGTGTGAGATGGAGTATAAAGATTTCTGGAGTGAGTTAGATGAAGTGGTGGAGAGTGTATCCAAGGATGAAAGAGTGGTGATTGGAGCAGATTTCAATGGGCATGTTGGGGAAGGGAATAAAGAGGATGAGGAGGTGATGGGTAGGTACGGTCTCAACAAGAGAAATGTGGAAGGGCAAATGGTGGTAGAGTTTGCAAAAAGAATGGAAATGGCAGTGGTAAATACGTATTTCAAGAAGGAGGAATACAGGGTGGCATACAAGAGTGGAGGAAAGTGCACACAGGTGGATTACATCTTAAGCACAAGATGCAACCTGAAAGAGATTAGTGACTGTAAGGTGGTGGCAGGTCCGCCAAGGTCCGCCAACAACCCCCTTCTGGTAAAACTACCAAAATCACGAATCACTGCTCATCTTCACTCTTTCATTCCTCTTTTTTCCCGCCTTTGGAATAAACTTCCTCACTCTATTCTTTCCCATTCTTCCCTCCAGGCTTTCAAAACAGCTGTTCACCACCACCTCTTATCTTCCCCCATCCAAATCCTCGATCTTTTTCTACCCCCGATAATCCACCCAAGCCCACTTCCTTCAATTCCCGTGCTTTCTTTCCTGAAAGTCCCTGTAATGTACATCTTCTCTTCGCCATGTTCCCCGTCCCATCCCCATCCCTCTCCCTTCCACAGTTCACCTAATGTGTCTGTTCCCCACTGTTTTGTCACTTCCACTCCCGCCCCTCTTGTCTCATTCCCCCTTGCTGTGAGTTGTGTGTTCGCTCTCATACGAGCCTCGACAAGGTATGAAAAAAAGGGGGGGGGAGAGTGTAGCTCGACAGCATCGATTGGTGGTCTGTAGGATGACTTTAGAGGTGAGGTTGAGGAAGAGAGTGAGGGCTGAACCAAGGACCAGATGGTGGAAGCTGAAGGAGGAAGACTGTTGCGTGAAATTTAGGGAGGAGGTGAGACAGGCGTTGGATGGTGGTAAAGATGGGTGGGATGATTGGGCAACTACAGCAGAAGTGGTGAGGGAGATAGCTCGGAAGGTACTTGGTGTGACATCTGGACAGAGGAAGGAAGATAAGGAGACTTGGTGGTGGAACGAGGAAGTACAGGAAAGTATAAGGAAGAAGGGGTTGGCGAAAAGGAAGTGGGATAGTCAGAGAGATGAAGAAAGTAGGCAGGAGTACAAGCGAAAGGCAAAGAGAGAGGTGGCAAAGGCCAAGGAAAAGGCATATGACGAGCTGTATGAGAAGTTGGATACAAAAGAAGGGGAAAAGGATTGATAACGATTGGCAAGACAGAGGGACCGAGCTGGGAAGGATGTGTTGCAGGTTCTGGTGATAAAGGACGGAAATGGGAATGTGCTGACGAGCGAGGAGAGTGTGTTGAGAAGGTGGATGGAGTACTTTGAGGAGCTGATGAATGAAGAAAATGAGAGAGAGAGAAGGTTGGAAGAGGTGGTGATAGTGAATCTGGAAGTGGGGTGGATCAGTAAGGATGAAGTGAGGACTGCTATGAAGAGGATGAAAAGTGGAAAGGCGGTTGGCCCAGATGATATACCAGTGGAGGCATGGAAGTGCTTCGGAGAGATGGCAGTGGGGTTGTTAACCAGATTGTTTAATAAAGTCTTGGAAAGTGAGAGGATGCCGGAGGAGTGGAGATTAAGTGTGCTGGTTCCGATTTTCAAGAATAAAGGTGATGTGCAGAGCTGTGGAAATTACAGAGGGATAAAGTTGTTAAGCCACACCATGAAGTTGTGGGAAAGAGTAGTGGAAGCTCGGTTGAGAGGAGAGGTGACGATCTGTGAGCAGCAATATGGGTTTATGCCAGGAAAGAGCACCACTGATGCAATGTTTGCTTTGAGAATGTTGATGGAGAAGTATAGGGAAGGCCAGAAGGAGTTGCATTGTGTGTGTGTGTGTGTGTGTGTGTGTGTGTGTGTGTGTGTGTGTGTGTGTGTGTGTGTGTGTGTGTGTGTGTGTGTGTGTGTGTGTGTGTGTGTGTGTGTGTGTGTGTGTGTGTGTGTGTGTGTGTGTGTGTGTGGATTTAGAGAAAGCTTATATTATGATAGGGTGCCAAGAGAGGAGTTGTGGCATTGTATGAGGAAGTCGGGAGTGGTGGAGAAGTATGTGAGGATCGTGCAGGATATGTATGAGGACAGTGTGACAGTGGTGAGGTGTGCGGTAGGAATGACGGACCGGTTTAAGGTAAAAGTGGGATTGCACCAAGGATCGACTCTGAGCCCTTTCCTGTTTGCAATGGTGATGGACAGGTTGACGGACGAGATCAGACTGGAGTCTCCATGGACTATGATTTTCGCGGATGACATCATGATCTGTAGGGAGAGTAGGGAGCAGGCTGAGGCGAGCCTCGAGAGGTGGAGGTACGCACTGGAGAGAAGGGGAATGATAGTCAGTTGGAGTAAGACGGAGTACATGTGCGTAAATGAGAGGGAGGGTGGTGGTATGGTGCGATTGCAAGGAGTTGAGGTGGCGAAGGTGGATGGGTTTAAATACTTGGGATCAACTCTCCAAAGTAACGGAGAGTGTGGGAGAGAAGTGAAAAAGAGAGTGCAGGCAGGATGGAGTGGGTGGAGAAGAGTTGCAGGAGTGATTTGTGACAGAAGGGCAGCTGCAAGAGTGAAGGGGAAAGTATATAAGACGGTAGTGAGACCAGCTATGTTATATGGTTTGGAGGCGGTGAAGCTGACAAAAAGACAGGAAGTGGAGCTGGAGGTGGCAGAGTTAAAGATGCTGCGATTCTCGTTGGGAGTGACGAGGATGGATAGGAAAAGAAATGAGTATATTCGAGGGACAGCACAGGTAGGACGGTTTGGAGACGAAGTGAGAGAGGCGAGATTGAGATGGTTTGGACATGTGCACAGGAGGGAAGCGGAGTATATCGGGAGAAGGATGTTGAAGATGGAGCCGCCAGGCAGGAGGAGAAGAGGAAGGCCAAAGAAGAGGTTCATGGATACGGTGAGGGTGGACGTGTGGGTGGTTGGAGTGTCAATGGAATATGTGGAGGATAGAGCTAAATGGAGACGGTTGATCCGCTGTGGTGACCCCTAACGGGAGCTAGCCGAAAGAAGAAGATATATGTGTATATATATATATATATATATATATATATATATATATATATATATATATATATATATATATATATATATATATACATATATATATATATATTGTTGCCGGCCGGGGGTCGGGTGAGAAAACCAGAAGGTGTCGGTTCCCACCAGACTCCCCGGAATTGTCGGCCATCACACACGGACATTTCCATGATGCGGCGGGTCACATAACCGACCGTGGACGCCAATAACTCAACCGCGTGACCTAGGGTCCTCCCGTCTATAGGTTAATCAGGTTACCTAATGAATCACGTGGTTTAATTACCAGGGAACACGCCCTCAGTACACCTTATCCGAACCGGATCACTTTGCCGGATCAGATGCAGCCGAGCGACACTGCCAAGGACGTACCGGCTAAAAGGAACGGGTCATTGGGAATAATGTCCCAGCTAAACTATGATTCGGACGATGCTGGATCAATGAAAGAAACCACAAAGACGAGCTGGGAACATTCCTAATAATGATTTATTTCCAATCAACTTACAAAAGGGGACACAGAGCAAACTGAACGCAAAATTAATAACAATACCAATGATAACGATATTATGCAGTCTGACTTAAGCAGACAGGCGCCGGCGCGCGCGCGCGCACGCACGCACGCACGCACGCATGCACGCACGCACGCACGCACGCACGCACGCACGCACACACGCACGCACGCACACACGCACGCACACACACACACACACACACACACACACACACACACACAACCCCATGAAGAGAAAGTTTTGCAACCTGGAAGGGAGGGGAGTTGAGGCTATGATCTCGGTACCTTTGCGCCCGATAGCACAACGCGCCACCAATACTTTTTTGGGGGTGGGGGGTGGGGGGGAATTCTCTGTGGTGCGGTCCCCGACACAGTGGGTGCATCGTCTCTGGCTTCAGCCGCATGTGTGGAGACTGTGCTCGTGAAAGGAGGAGTTTGAGTCGAGAAGGGGTGGAGTCCAGAGTGCGACGGTGGAGTGGTCGGTGGGACCATGTAGGTGGGTGGGGTCAACGTCTTGTGGGCGGAGACGAGGAGGCCGAGTCCGGGCAGCTAGAGGCGGGTCGTGGTGGTGTTGACAAGGGCAGGCAAGAGCAGGAGATAGGCGGAGAAAGAGCAAGAGAAAAGGCATGAGGCAAGAGAGAGGAAGGTGGGGGGGGGGGAATTTGAGGAGGGGCCATGCCGAGTCGAAACATCATCACCTAAATAGGGCGCTCCGATTGCCTCGACCCCTCACATGGCCCGCCAACTTTGGCCGGAAACTGCCTCACTTCATTTCCGGCAAGGCCATCCCAGACAGCAAACATATTTCGCTCCGAACCCACGACATGACACAAATCGCCCACACCCAAATTGGCACGCGAATCGTCCTGCAAAAACCCCCGGGCCATGCCCAAGCGACCGGTCGAGGGTCCCGCATGCCTGTTTGGGCATTCGACCAGCGCCGATCAACGCGCTCGCTCAGCGCGCGCCAACGTGGCCCGCACTGTACATTCCCCGGCTCGATCGCAGCTTCGCTGGCCGTATAGAAGAGAAGACGTTCATCATCCGTGGAGAATCCGCTGCTGCCAGAGAGGGCCGAAGGTACATCGTCAGGGATAAATCCATGCACATTTCACGAGCGGCATAAGTGTCTGCTTTCGAGCACATTACATACAGTGCGCATGGTTTCCCCATTACGCACGTGACCAGCGCTCGCGTTCACATGACTCCGCGAGCGTGTGCGCTGGACGAACACCAATATGTGTCGGATATTGGGGTTTAAAAGGAACAAGCCGTTTCTACTCCGCACACTCGTATCCCACCAAACATGGCGTGGTCATCGTCTTTATCAGCCTCCGTACGCTTTCCGTGCAGTGTGGGAGTCGTGCTGGCTGTGTTTCCTGTGTTGTGAAAAACACCAATTGTGCAGCCCCTTCAGAGTAATTTATTCGCATGCCTTTTTAATGCAACCGGCAATCCTCCCCAGACCATCGGAAGCTCGAGTCGATAATCCCGCACTGCCAAGCAGACATGACTCACCGCACACGCCGGGTAAAGGGCTCGCCCGGGAACGAGGATCTCTGTGCAGCAGTTTCATCACCGTGGCTCCACACGTGGCTGATTTACCTCAGGACTAATCAGACGAAAAGAAGAGTGGGGATGAAATGAAGAAGAAAATGAAGAAGAGGAACGCCAAAGAAGAGGAAGGCTTGAGAGAAAGGCTCGGGTTGCTGAAAGCAACCCGAGCTATTAGATCGTCACAACGCACTCCCTTGTTGTCCCGCTAAACAAATGGAAAGGGACGATCGACACGTATAATAATGGAATAACTGTCTTGGGACACCGAACTGTTGTTTGCGTGCGGTTCTGAGAACCGCAACAATATATACGTATATATATATATATATATATATATATATATATATATATATATATATATATATATATATATATATATATATATATATATATATATATATATATATTGTTGTGGTTGAGGAAATTCGCAAACCACCATTCAGGTCCCGTAGGTGAGATATCTCTGTAAGTATATGTGTAGTTATCCCAAACCCGTTGTTTAGAGGGAATAAATGTGATTCATTCGGGCTGCGACCCTTCAAGATAGCCGTTTTTCTGTTCTATCTTTATTTTGAACCAACCATGTCTCAACCGCCATCACACAACAACCACCAACCGCAACTCCGCTTCACAACAACAACAACGCCAACAGCCACGACCTTTACCGTCACAACTCGCTCTCGCAATCATCGCATCACCGCCATTCCAAGCGTCACAGTGGCCAGGGACCACCACAATAAACCCTCCACCACCTTCACCTCTCCTCCTTCTGCCGCCATTCCCGCACCGCTTGTGGGCACCGATCCTGGACTCGTACAGGGCGCGCGCCGAGCAGCGGGTGCAAAAAGCGGCCTTTCCGGGGAAGTCGGATCAGGAATGATTCACGCCCACTTCTGATCCGTCCAATCATTAAGCGCGGGGCGATTTGGCCCCGCCTCCAGGCGCAGCGGGGTAGAATCGATATATGCAGATTCGTGGATCAGGAATGATTCACGCCCACTTTTCCTCCGTCCAATGGGCGAGCGTGGCTCCGCCCCCGAGCCGATCCTGATCCGGAAATCTGCATATGGGTTCTCCTGTCGCACTATAAAGCGCCGAGCGCGGGGCGAGTTGAGTCAGTTGAGAGTTTCTGGTTCGGGCTCGGGCGAGTTGGAGAGGTGTGGCAGCGGCAGCGGCAGCGAGAGAGTTTCTGTTTCGGGCTCGGGCGAGTTGTGGCGGCGGCGAAGAGTGGCAGCAGCAGTCAAGACGGGTCTGGAGGAGAGTCGGTCTGTCGGGGTTCGGAGTCTGTCGGGGAGCTGCAGAGAGGAGAAGCCGGGAACGCGGTCGAGGGCGCAGTGGAGTCGCTCGTCGCGAGACCCAAGCAAGCCAGCTATCCTCTTTCCCCAGAGCATCAACAACCCTCCCCCCCTGTTTCCCCCCGCGCTGAGATAGTGCGAAAAGGGGGGCCCCGTTCCCACCCCATTCCAGGCAGTGCCAGCGAGGAGCGCGGAGTCGGGGCGCCGCCGCCATTTTGCGGCTCATCACAAGACGGGTAGGCTCGACGCGGTCTTGGCCCACAGGCCCGTCTGCCCCTTGGTCGTAGAGGGTGGCCCCTTTTCTTTTGCTTTTGAGTATATGTGTTGTCGGCGCCGTCTGTAAAGTAAAACTGTGTAAGTGTTGCCGTGTGCTCGCGTAGTCGGTAGTAGATCTGCATTGTGTTTCTTTTGTTGCATTTGCTTTTGGTGCATAATTGTTGTGTTTCTTTTACATTTGCTTTTGGTGCATAATTGTTGTAATTGTATATGTGTGCTTTCCGTTTGCCGCGGAATAAATGTGCCTAATGTTGAACTGTCTTTCCCGTTTCGCTTCGTCTTTTCTTCAATTGAATCTCCATCTTACTTCACGTAAAGGGTTGGTCGTGGGCTAAATACGCCCAATAATTAATCGGAACCGTCGAGGTTGACGATAACACTGCTCGGTTATCCCGATAGTACGGAACGGGTCGCTTAAAGTGGCCCGTGTCCGAAGTCGACCTGCGGCGAGGTGCGATCGCCCGGTCTACTCTCCGTGTGGGTACTTAGGTAGGTCGAATTTGGCGAACAACCCTATCCCACGCGGGGGGCCGATTGACACGATCGTGGTGAGGCCGAAAGGCCCACCCGTGACTAGTTCCCGGCGTTAGTCCGAGAGGGTCACGACAGAATTGTCCATCCGGTGGGCGACGTGCCGCGATTCGAGTTACGTGGCCGTTCGCACGCCGGCGGGCGCGAATTCGCAACAATATATATATATATATATATATATATATATATATATATATATATATATATATATATATATATATATATATATATATATATATATATATATATATATATATATATATATATATATATATATATATATATTTGTGTGTATAAATATCTATCTACACATATATACTGTATATGTATGTATGTATACAGTATATATATATATATATATATATATATATATATATATATATATATATATATATATATATATATATATATATATATATGGATACTGTATACATATACAGTAGATATGTATAGATAGATATTTATACACACATAGATACACATATGTACATACATTTACACTACCGGTCAAAAGTTTTAGAACACCACAATTTTCCAGTTTTTACTGAAATTTAAGCAGTTCAAGTCCAGTGAATAACCTAAAATGGTACAAATCAAAGAGATAAACTGCCAGAGGTTAAAAAAAAAAAAAAAAAAAAAAACTTTGGGTTACCAAAACTGAAAAATAATGCAAATTTCAGAGTTGTTAAAAAGGCCCTTTTCAGGGAACAAATAATGGGTTAGCAACTGCAGCTGTTCTGCAGAAATGGAAGTAAATTAAGCTTTGAAAGTTGATGCAAACATTTTCTACAGGTGTCCCAACCATTATTTATGAGTTGCAAACCCTCTGCCTGTATAAAAGCAGTGTTGGAACAGACTGTGGCTCTTCTTCTTCCTCTTTCGGCTTGCTCCCGCTAGGGGTCGCCACAGCGGACCAACTGTCTCCATTTTGCTCTATCCTCCACATCTTCCATTGACACTCCAACCACCCGCATGTCCGCCCTCACCGCATCCATGAACCTCTTCTTTGGCCTTCCTCTTCTCCTCCTGCCTGGCGGCTCCATCTTCAACATCCTTCTCCCGATATACTCCGTTTCCCTCCTGTGCACATGTCCAAACCATCGCAATCTCGCCTCTCTCACTTTGTCTCCAAACCGTCCTACCTGCGCTGTCCCTCTAATACACTCATTTCTTATCCTATCCATCCTCGTCACTCCCAACGAGAATCGCAGCATCTTTAACTCTGCCACCTCCAGCTCTGCTTCCTGTCTTTTTGTTAGCGCCACCGCCTCCAAACCATACAACATAGCTGGTCTCACTACCGTCTTGTATACTTTCCCTTCACTCTTGCAGCTACCCTTCTGTCACAAATCACTCCTGCAACTCTTCTCCACCCACTCCATCCTGCCTGCACTCTCTTTTTCACTTCTCTCCCACACTCTCCGTTACTTTGGACAGTTGATCCCAAGTATTTAAACCAATCCACCTTCCCCACCTCAACTCCTTGCAACCGCACCATACCACCACCCTCCCTCTCATTTACGCACATGTACTCCGTCTTTCTCCTACTGACTAACATTCCCCTTCTCTCCAGTGCGTACCTCCACCTCTCAAGGCTCGATTCAGCCTGCTCCCTACTCTCCCTACAGATCATGATGTCATCCGCGAACATCATGGTCCATGGAGACTCCAGTCTGATCTCGTCCGTCAACCTGTCCATCACCATTGCAAACAGGAAAGGGCTCAGAGTCGATCCTTGGTGCAATCCCACTTTAACCTTAAACCGGTCCGTCATTCCTACCGCACACTTCACCGCTGTCACACTGTCCTCATACATATCCTGCACGATCCTCACATACTTCTCCACCACTCCCGATTTCCTCATACAATGCCACAACTCCTCTCTTGGCACCCTATCATAAGCTTTCTCTAAATCCACAAACACACAATGTAACTCTTTCTGGCCTTCCCTATACTTCTCCATCAACATTCTCAAAGCAAACATCGCATCAGTGGTGCTCTTTCCTGGCATAAACCCATATTGCTGCTCACAGATCGTCACCTCTCCTCTCAACCGAGCTTCCACTACTCTTTCCCACAACTTCATGGTGTGGCTTAACAACTTTATCCCTCTGTAATTTCCACAGCTCTGCACATCACCCTTATTCTTGAAAATCGGAACCAGTACACTTAATCTCCACTCCTCCGGCATCCTCTCACTTTCCAAGACTTTATTAAACAATCTGGTTAACAACCCCACTGCCATCTCTCCTAAGCACTTCCATGCCTCCACTGGTATTCCATCTGGGCCAACCGCCTTTCCACTTTTCATCTTCTTCATAGCAGTCCTCACTTCATCCTTACTGATCCACCCCACTTCCAGATTCACTATCTCCACCTCTTCCAACCTTCTCTCTCTCTCATTTTCTTCATTCATCAGCTCCTCAAAGTACTCCATCCACCTTCTCAACACACTCTCCTCGCTCGTCAGCACATTCCCATTTGCGTCCTTTATCACCCGAACCTGCAGCACATCCTTCCCAGCTCGGTCCCTCTGTCTTGCCAATCGGTACAAATCCTTTTCCCCTTCTTTTGTATCCAACTTCTCATACAGCTCGTCATATGCCTTTTCCTTGGCCTTAGCCACCTCTCTTTTTGCTTTTCGACGCCACTCCTTGTACTCCTGCCGACTTTCTTCATCTCTCTGACTATCCCACTTCTTTTTAGCCAACCCCTTCTTCCTTATACTTTCCTGTATTTCCTCATTCCACCACCAAGTCTCCTTATCTTCCTTCCTCTGTCCAGATGTCACACCAAGTACCTTCCTAGCTATCTCCCTCACAACTTCTGCTGTCGTTGCCCAATCATCATCATCCCACCCATCTTTACCACCATCCAACGCCTGTCTCACCTCCTCCCTAAATTTCACGCAACAGTCTTCCTCCTTCAGCTTCCACCATCTGGTCCTTGGTTCAGCCCTCACTCTCTTCCTCAACCTCACCTCTAAAGTCATCCTACAGACCACCAATCGATGCTGTCGAGCTACACTCTCCCCTGCCACAACCTTACAGTCACTAATCTCTTTCAGGTTGCATCTCCTACTTAAGATGTAATCCACCTGTGTGCACTTTCCTCCACTCTTGTATGTCACCCTGTGTTCCTCCTTCTTCTTGAAATATGTGTTTACCACTGCCATTTCCATTCTTTTTGCAAACTCTACCACCATTTGCCCTTCCACATTTCTCTTGTTGAGACCGTACCTCCCCATCACCTCCTCATCCTCTTTATTCCCTTCCCCAACATGTCCATTGAAATCTGCTCCAATCACCACTCTTTCATCCTTGGATACACTCTCCACCACTTCATCTAACTCACTCCAGAAATCTTCTTTATATTCCATCTCACACCCCATATGTGGGGCATATGCACTGATGACATTCATCATCACCCCTTCAATTTCCAACTTCACACTCATCACTCGGTCAGACACCCTCCTCACCTCCAATACCCTCTTGACATGATCTTCCTTCAGGATTATCCCGACACCATTTCTCCTCCCATCCACACCATGGTAGAACAGTTTGAAACCACCTCCAATGCTCCTCGCCTTACTCCCCATCCACTTGGTCTCTTGTACACACAGTATGTCCACCTTTCTTCTCTCCATCATATCAGCCAAATCTCGCCCTTTGCCAGTCATCGTCCCAACATTCAGAGTTCCAACTCTCACCTCCACACTTCTACCCTTCCCCCTCTCCCACTGCCTCCGGACTCGCCTTCCCCGTCTCCTTCTCCTCCTTCGCCCAGCAGTAGCACAATTTCCACTGGTACCCTGCTGACCACCGGTACCGGTGGCGGTCGTTGGTAACCCGGGCCTCGACCGATCCGGTATGGAAATTCGTTTTGTTGTCCGCATAATGATTTGGCATAGGTTTTTACGCCGGATGCCCTTCCTGACGCAACCCTGGTCGCCTCTTACGACACACAGGGATATGGTACACCTATTCTAACCGGGGCATACACCGGGCCCAGTACAACTGGTGCTCATTTCGCCGACCTCGGAAGGATGGCAGGCTGAGTCAACCCCCTGGTGTTTTCGACTTGGTTTATATATATATTTATATATATATATATAGATATATATATACACATTATATATATATACACATTATATATATATACACATTATATATATATATATATATATACACATTATATATATATATACATATATATATATATACATACATACATATATATACATATACATACATATATTAATTCAGTGTCCCAACGGGGCTTGAACTCAGGACCTCTTGGGTCCCAAGCCACTGCCCTTACCACTGCGCCAACACCAGGCTTGGAACAGACTGTGGCTACACCCTTTAAATTATTATTTGGACAATATTGCACTGCAGGAAGTCATGTATTGTTTTCATTATGGCGAGACAAAGACAATTAACAAACGAAGACAGACAGACCATTATAACCCTTAAAAGTGTCAATCTTTCCTTCAGAGAAATTGTAAAGGAAGCCAAGGTGTCGGTGAGCACAGTTTCCTACACCATCAAAAGGCACTTGGAACTGGAGGAAACTCTGACAGGAAGAGGTCTGGCAGACCCAAAGCCACAACACAATCAGAAGACAATTTTCTGAGAGTCAACAGCTTGCGTGATAGACGGCTGACAGGACATCAGCTTCAAGCACAGCTTAACACTGGTCGAAGTAAGGAAGTCTCAGTTTCAACTGTGAAGAGAAGACTTCGAGCTGCAGGGTTGACAGGTCAAGTGGCAGTAAGAAAGCCATTGCTAAGATGGCAAAATAAGAAAAAGAGGCTTGCCTGGGCCATGAAGCACCGCCAGTGGACTACTGAAAATTGGTAGAAGGTCTTATGGACGGATGAATCAATATTTGAAATCTTCGGTTCATCACGCAGCGTTTTTGTACACTATCGAGTAGCGAGTAGATGAAAGGATGGTTCCTCAGTGTGTGACACCAACTGTCAAACATGGAGGAGGAAGCGTGATGATCTGGGGCTCTTTTGCTGGTTCCAGAGTCGGCGACTTGCACAGAGTGACTGGCACCCTGAATCAAAAGGGCGACCACAGCATTTCGCATCGCCATGCAATACCTTCCGGTCTACGCCTAGTTGGTCAGGGGTTCATCCAACAGCAAGATAACGACCCAAAACATACCTCCAGGCTATGTCAGAACTACCTTAGAAGAAAAGAACAAGATGGTAGGCTTCAAATCATGGAATGGCCAGCACAGTCTCCAGACTTAAACCCCATCGAGCTGGTTTTGGATGAACTGGACAGAAGGGTGAAAGCAAAGCAATCGACAAGTGCAACACATTTGTGGGAACTTCTGCAACAGTGTTGGGAAGAACTTTCCGAACAATATTTGATTTCCATTGGAGAAAGAATGCCGCGAGTATGTTCGGCTGTTATACCTGCAAAAAGTGGCTACTTTGATGAGTCAAAAATTTAGATTAAATTTTGTTCAACAAAACGATTCCATTTCTTTTTTTATCTGCAATTGTTTATTTGTTCTTTGCTTTAATGTCAGAGTACATTGAAACATTAAACTGCTTAAATTTCACAAAAAAACTGGAAAAATGTTGGTGTTCAAAAACTTTCGACCGGTAGTGTACATATATAACACATCGATGAAGTTCCTGTAGCAGTGCCAGCACCAGGTCCTTCCTCAATGAGGTACGGCAAGTATCCAGGAGGGTGACAAAGGTTCCCGGGGATTGCGTCACAATGCGGGCTTTCCAGCCCCGTTCGAGAATCACGATTACCTCGGCCCGAGACCGCACGTCGAAGCCCAGTTCCAAAGCTTGTCAAGCATCCTGGCAGCCAGAACACTGGCTTGTCAATCAGCCGAATAGACACCTTCTGGTGGGTCACCATTCCACTCCGCCGAGGCACTCAGTTCAACTCGCATCACAACCTCGTTCAAGAAGGTAGTGAGGCCACCTTGCCCCCTGGATTTCTCCAGCCAAGAGCCTGAGGTCGGTGCAAATGGATGTGGCTGGATTGGCATCTGATTACGAGATGCCCACTGGTGCACAGACCTCTGTGCATCTGACAAAAGGCTGGGGCGGTCATGCGACGATCAAGTAGGACCGCTTTGTGCTTCCCGAGTCCCTCATTCTGCACTGGTTTCCCTTTTGGTAAGGACCTACCTAAGTAGTAAAACGTCAGTAATGCATATGGCAACCTACGAAGGTCATCAAAGTCCCCACAAAACAGGCCAAGCGGCACCTTCCTGCAAGTTTGCTTGGCTTGGGTGAAAACCCACTCCCTGGCATAGGAGGCAGCCACCTTGAGCTGCTTAGTGACGGATGTATGACTGGTGAGAATAGCAGTGCTGATGAGCCACCAGGCCAGATATTAAATGGCAAAACGGACAATGCAGCCGCCATGACGCAACATGTCGATGGTAACCCGCCAAACATGCACAGCCGTGAAGGCCGCGAATATCGACGACCAGCACCCATCGATGAAACCGATGTAGGTGCAGCACCGATCTTGGTCCATACGATCAATTTGCCTGTGGACCTGGTGTCCGTACATTCACAAATCAGTTAACACACGGACAGACACCAGTGACATAAATTGTGCCCCATCCCAGCCAATGCCACATGAATTTTAACAAGCACATGCCACCGGCAACATAAAAACAATGCCTGTGTCAATGCAAGTATCCAAATGACTAATTTGCAAAGGCAGTTAGTCTGGAATAGTGTTGCAAATTAAATGCTCTGATTTTTGTGTTACAAAACGTGTGAACAGCAGATCATGCACTGCCTCAGCTCATAAATGGATTCCTGCAGCATCAATGACTGAACCTTAACAATCATCATCAAGGTCAGAGGAGAGGAACGACCTGAACGGAATGTTTCTTCTCACCTGAATGGAAAGCACATTACCTGCAAAGTTGGCCTATTTGGCATTCTCGTCTTAGTACATAACTCATGAGGCTGGGATCCCAGGTGCAAATTCGGTATACTGCATCGATTTGTCCTTTGTCCCCTTCGGTTAAAATAAATAAATAAACAAATATGTTTGTCACTGCAATCAAAACAACATTTTACAAACCGTCCATGAGGTACAAATAAAGATTATGTGAAAGAGACACAACATATAGCATTACGGATGCGTCGACAAAAATAACAATACAATCAGAACAATAGTAACGATGAGGACGCAGCTCCGTGAATTCTCTGATTTTAGAGTTAATAAACCTCTGAACTGAGAGACCAAACCAACACAACTTGTTGAAAACACATTTCACATCTCGCCGTACAGGGGCGTTCATTTTTCCCCCAGTTAAACACCCAGTCAACACAATGCCATTGCCTGCAGGGAGCAGTTCAACTGTGCGGAGAAATCCAAAGAAGCTTCTCATGCTGATTAGCTTTTCCAAGAATGCCTGCTAAGTCCTTTTGATGCAGAAACCCAGGAAGGATTAACAGATAGCCACTTTGCTTGTTCTTGAGGTAAAAGAAACACGAGACAAAGCTGCTCCCATGCTGAGCTCATTTCACCAAATTAAACATCACTGGCAGAACCCCCACACTCCGTGGACTTCGCATCAAAGCTGCAAACCAGATTGCTGCGTTCCTACACAGGCCCGATACCACTAATTTCCAAAAGGAAAGCAAAGCAATTCATATATTAGATGGAAAGAGTACCCATAACCATCCACTCTGATAAATTCCTCGTCAAGGTGCTGAAATGCAAAGAGGAGGAGTGTCGGCAAGAGTAGCCACCAGGAGGGGGTTTAAGTTGGAAAGAAATAACTAACTTGTGTTGCCAATATGACATTTCTTGATGCTTTTTTCATCGACATGTACTCACCTTAATTGGATATATTCCGATGACTATACAATCTCATGAGAGTCTATTAGAGATATATTTGAAGCCTTTCAACCACATTAACATCAGAAATCTCTCCTGTTTTTATGGCTCATAAAATGCAGTGACAACATCATGAATCTTCTCCCGAACATAATGGGGACTTGTGGCATCGACTGCAGCGTGGCATTGCCAGGTTCACTTTCAAATCAAAAGGACAATGTAGCTTATCTAGATTCCAACTCTTTGGAAGAACATGCATTTTCAGCTGTCATGTAGCCATAACACCTTCTCATCATTCACGCCCCATCCTGAAAGCAATCTTACTTTTCTTGTAATGGAATTGAGCCAAGCTGGGCAGTCATCATCAACTATGGACATCCATTTGAGTGTGATTGGTGGACCCCACTGCTGACCATTCGGTAACTTCTGATGGCTTTCGTCTGGATCCTATAATTACCTTTCAGAGTTGGTCTGATCTTGTCCATTATATTACAATAACTTGAGTGCACACTCACCTTCGCAGTGAACCTTCTTGTGGGTAAAGATCTTTATCTTGTGGATAGACCCACAAAGTTCTCCTTTTGAAATTGCCAATGTTGTTCTCCCTTACTTGATGAATATTATTCGATTGGAAAAATCATACAGTTCATCTGTAGGGTGCTCAAGCCAATGTGATCATTTCAATTTTCTGCATTATCAAAGTGAAACTACTGGCAATACATCACCATGACAAAGACAGCAAGTCTATTAACTTGCATTCAAACATGCACGTTGGACTATCTGTTGATTGTGGCGACCCCTCACGGGAGCAGCCGAAAGAAGAAGATAATCTTCATCAGGATGATAGTACTTTTCACATCAGATTCATGTCTGTATTTTGGGAAAATTGGAGGAGGAGGGAGGGGGATGGATTAAATGCATCGTTTCCTCTTCTCTATTGAAAAAAAAAATGATCATGGTTTGCAAGAGTGATAAAAAAATAAAGCGTTCAACTTCTTCACTGAAAACCCCTTCAGGCCAAGCAAAGATCCAATCAAGCCGTTGTGGATGTATCTGGATTGTCAGCTGAGAGCAACCCATCCTCATCCTGCCAATGTGATGGAATGAAAGGAAACTCTCAGTTGGATATGGGGGAAGCTGGACCAGTGTGTAATAGAAAATATAATTGATTAAATTCACACATTCACAAAGAGGAAAGAGGTTGTTTTTGCTAAAACAGAAGGCTTGATCAACTACTGGGAAAACAAATTTCACTCAGGTGCTTGTTTTCAGTTGTCCTTTTCTGAAACAAATGCACACAGTATTAACAACAGGTAATCATAGTATTATATGTCAAGGTGCTGTGTTTGCCATGCACAGTCAAATGAACTGTTTTGTTCATCATGAATGAATAAACAAGAAAAATCAGTTCATCAACCGTTTTAGTTACCTCCGTCAACATCGGTGGATGGAGGTTTTGTTTTCACCCCCATCTCTGTCTGTCTGTCTGTCTGTCTGTCTGTGAACAGAACATCTCAAAAAGTTGTTGATGGAGTTGGACGATAATTGGTGGACAGGTTGGGTGTTTGACAAGGTCAAATTGATTAGATTGTGGTGAAGATATGGATCCTAACAGGACGGCGAGTTAGGACGGCCATAATTCTTAAAGTGTCACCATTGAGAGATGGGGCCAAAAACGATGCATACCATGATATCTCAAAAGGTTATGGACGGATTATGACAAAACTTGGTGGATGAGTTGTTTGGATGGCAAAAACAAGCTGATTAGATTTTGGTTCAGGTCCGGATCCAGATCCGGCTTATCAGTGGGATACAAAACGTAAACTGTTCAGCCTGGCGGAGGTATGGTATGCGCTCGACCGAATGTCTACCAAGTGCTGTTCTAGTTATGACTGCAACTATAAGTTATAGGCAAATAAGTACGTGAGAGTTTTATTATGTTGATGTTTTTAATCAATGGTAAGTAATTTACATTTCTGAATATATCACCTTTGACTTGACAGACCAGGGAATGATGAGGTGTGTCTCTGCAAACTTCTGGTATTGGTCAAACACTGCATTATTTTTTTTTTTTAACTTGGAAGTTTCGATCATTAATTTCAAAAGAAGAAAACAAATTAGTGGAGGACATGTTGTAATCTGACAACAGCGTGAAAACATTGTGGAAGGAATAATGCATTTCACTACTCCGGAGTACAGCGTGTCCTTTTCCATTGTGGTCAAGTCAGCCAATGTTTATCGTTGTAAGTTATGCATGGCTCAGCCAGAGATACATTTCCATAAAGAAAATACAAATCTCAACAGTATTCATTGGCATTGAGCCTGTGTGATTATGCAACTTCCTTGAACATGTGAGAAACTATCCAGAAGGGAGGAAGCGAGCGATGCGCCATGTTATTGTTCCTACCGACAAGTTTTTTTCACTTGCCAGTGCCTTTTCCCAAAGTAATTATCTATCGAGTGCACTATTTATGAAATAAATTGGCATGGTATTTTTACGAGATGCTGAGGCCTACAGTTTTGAGTAAGGCGTCAACAACAACAACAACAACAACAACAACAACAACAACAACAACAACAACAAAAATGTTTGTCGAGAAAGAAAAAAAATTCTCGTAAAAATAATAAAAATAGAAATGCTGTGCTTTTGAGTGGTTAAGCAGAATTCTGCATTCTCCTGAGGTCATCTCTTTGGGCCCTGCCTATTAACTAGGCAGTACCGTACAAATGAGGGCCCAGGTTGGTCGTTAACGAAACACGCTTAACCCTAGAGGGTTCAAATAAACTTGAGTTGGGCCAAGCCGTTTGTTAAAGGGGTAATGTTATTTTTTTTTGGTGAAAGATAGAGGAGACTCAAAAATGGTTATGAACTTCCTGTCGAGATGATAACTTAAATGTAATACCCCATATTCCTATATAACAATTTTTCATTACGTTCATTCACTGACTTGCATTGCATACAGTGATCTATCCTTTCAAAACACTGAGCATCAAGCAAGGAAGGAAGATGGTCTTGACCTTTTGTTTGAGATTTTTTAGGCCTCTGACCATTGATAATAGAGAAGCAGCATCTTCAGAGTGATTGAGTAATTCTGATAGATTCTAAACTTATGTTCAGATATTAGGCTGATTGAGAAAATATTAAAAGATGAAGCATTTCACAAAGTTTGCTTTTATTTTGTTTCCAATATCCAGTTTCAAGGAAGAACAAAACGATAGAGGTCAATGGTATGATGGGGACCAAGATATAGAGGAGGAAGGATGTACCTACACCTACTTAGGACGTGTTGGGGAGAAGCTGAATATTTGAGAGGGATAAGGCTCCTGTATAATGAGGCTGTGTGGCAGCATCTTACTAGTTATTATGGTGATACTGTAAGAATCAGCCAACATGCTTTGCTATTTGTTAAGTGCTGAAAATATATTAATTAACATCCATTTTTGTTTGGGTAAAAAAAAAACATCAAAAAAGATTTAGAACATTTTGATTTAAAAAAACAACAAAAATTCTTTGCATCTGAAATTATCAGAAAAAAAATTAGAATCAATGTTGTGGTTTGCTCATGAAATTTATGTCAGTACCTTGGAAGATGAAAAAGTGTGAACATTTTATAAATTACTGGCAGGGGTAAAAAAAAAAAAAAAACCCAAAAAAAAAACAGCGTTGCCCGTTATTGTTCTAATCCTGTTGGCATTTTGAAAAAAACTTTTTTTTTTGTCTGGGCCTTCCCGACTTCCCCACACACACTAAGGAATGGGATGGAGTTAACTTTCAGACACCTACAAAGGCTTAGGTAGTTTTTTTGGTTCACGAGTGCCAGCCAGAGTGACCACTATATTCGTTATGTCTGTGTGTCTGTTGGGTCGTCAATCTATTGAGATTTTTTTTGAAAATTTTCTACCCTTATTGTCAGTATTTCTGTCGATATGTTTGTCTGTCTGTTGGCTGCTCTTAGAGCACCCTTATTCTGGACATTTCCATTTGTCTGTCTGTCCACGAAACTTTGGTCAAGCCAAGGGGCTAAACCACTCAACCGATTCCAATGAAATTTGGTAGGTAGGACCAATATTTCTGGGAATCGTGTGCTTTCGAATATGGGACCCCGGGCCCAAGCAACGGCATAGCAACGGCCCTTTAAAGTGGTCAAAAAATCGAAAAAAAATCAAAAAAAAAATCGAAAAATCGAAGCTTAGAGTTCTGTGCACAATCTATCTAGGTCCCTTCATGCCAATTTGCAGACCTAACAAAAAATATTTGTAGGAGGAGATAGGTTTTGGGCGAGTACAGGTCGAACATTTCAGAAACGGTTAATTGCGAATAATTCTAAGAGAAAGAGTCTGATTTTGATGAAACTTGGGTGAAATGTGTACAATGTGGCTGGCATGTACACAAAAATGAATGGTTGCTATTCACACCTCCGTTGCTTAGCAACAGCTAAAATACTTTATCGTACACTTATTGTGGACGGTACAAAAAAAAAAAAAATCAATACCTCCGAAACTGGACCTCCGAGGGACCTGTTTATTTGTGTGCCCAAGGAGAATGTCTTACAGCATCATATAAAAAAAAATAAAATCTTTAGCGAATAGATAAATGGTATTACCAGGGCTGCCATTTGTTAGAGTCTCTTTGGAAACATGCCTGAAATTTCACAAGGCAGGTTTCTGAGCATAAACTAAGAGGGCTGTGATAATCATATTTATTGTGCTAAATTGATTGATAGCATGTACATGAATATCGGCGAGTCGCGTCGGCCAGCTTTCCATCGAGAGCGAGCAGCCATGTCGCCTACTGGCTTGTTGGGTAGTCGATCTAGTCGCAAAAAAAAAAAATTTCCAAATAAAATTTTTTTGAAATTTGTTCTACCCTTATTATCACGTTTTCCATCGATATGTTTGTCTGTCTGTCTGTCTGTCCCTCTGTTCAGTCCAGTGCTCCATTAGTACAATGGCGATTTTGATGAAACTTCGTTGGTAGGTTCATACCATGACCTAGTTGTGTGCAAATGAGAACCGTTGCTATGGACCCATCCATTGCCAAGCAACGGGACTTTGAAATTTTTGAAAAACATTAAAAAAATATTTTTTCGAAAATCAAAAATCGGGCCACGAGCAACTGTGGGCAGTACATTCAGCCATATTGTCAAAAATTTCCAGCCGGATACTATGAAAACTGTCAGAGAAGATAGACTTTGAATGAACCCTGGTCGAAAACAATAAAAAACGAAGTAAGTTATATCTCAGAGACTATGAGTCAGATATAAATGAAACTGGAAAGGTAGGTTCATGGTATGTCCTAGTTATGTGTGAGAAAGAACCGTTGCTATGGACCCCTCCGTTGCCTAGCAACGGCTGAAAAACCTCTAAATGTGGGGGTATTTTAAAGAAAAAACAATATGCAGCATTAACCCTTGAAGCTAGAATCATGAACTTTCTTGTGCTTAATCCTCAGGTCATTCCCCATCGAACGAGCCCATCGCGTCAGGTTCTATTGGGTAGTCGACTACCCATGTCCGCGTACCGGCTTGTCTGTCTGTGTGTCTGTCTGTCTGTCCAGAGCACAACTCCGTGGACTTTGATCCGATCTTGATGAAACTTGGTTGCATGTTCGATATCAATGTCTAGTAGTGTTTTCCTGGATGAGGGCATGCTACGCCCATTGTGGGTGGTGCCACACCCATAAAATAACCATTTTAGGGGGGAGTCGGATTAAAAATCTATCTTCTCCGAGGGAATTGACTGAATGCAATTGGTTCTTCGGTATTTGACTAGCAAAATGAATTATCTAAAACTTGTCGTCCGATTTTTCATTTTCGTCCCAAGGTCAAGGTCACAAGGTCAAAAACTTAGAAAATTGCGAATTTTGACATAAAAATCATACGACCGCCCAAACTTTGAGAGCAAGGATGACAATATTTTTTATGCATAATCTTGAGATCATTCCCCACCTAAAGTCTTGAAACAATTTTGCTCTATCTCGAACACCTTGCTCGTGGCGCCCCCTTCAAGTTTGTTTTTACGCTGATTTCATCAAAGTATGTATAATTCGAGGAGTGTGAAATACCATATAGCCTATATGACGTTATATTGTTCCTGGAATGTTCAAGAGGAAGTTTTGCACCAAAGGTCATAATGCTTGACCTTTGACCTATAAAGGCCACAAAGGTCAAATTTTAAAAGTTGTGGGAATCAAACCGGGTTTTCGACGTTCTTCGACGAACTAACTCCAATAAGCTACAGCACCTATCCTGTTTCCTTATTTTAATGTCCACAACATTGTTTCGTGACCTTTAAAGGTTATGCAAAGGTCAAATTTCGAAAGTTGTTGAACGAAACCGCGTTTTCGACATTTTGCAGCGAATAACCCGTCACCCGTACCACATCATGTTGATCATTTTTATAACTTGGTCAAAAATTATCACGTTGTCTCATCCTTGACTTCTGAAACAATCTACATCGTCAAATACCGCTCGTGAACCATTGTCGCCTCCCGGCTTTTTTTTTTCCTTTTTTTAAACACGAGAGAGCGATTTTTGTTTAATCCCCCCCAAAAATCAACTTTTTTTTTTCAAACTTTCCCCCAAAATACTCCCCAGCATTCACTAATGAATCTCAGAGATGGCCAAATGGATCTTCATCAAACGTTCAGAGAAAAATGACAACACAGACAGAAAACAAACAAACATCACGTGGTCTCAGCACATGATCCACCATGAGCTATGATGTAATACCAATGTCGATTCAGTGATAAACATCATCCTTCCAGATAGCTCTTACCTGGCATACGGAATTGGAAATCTTGTCCCACTGCCTGCTGCGAGTTTTCTCATAATGGGGTTTCCCCATCAATGGATGAGAAATGAACTTAGATATGCTCATAGAAGGGTAAAATATGAAAATGAAGTAAATGCACATTCATACTTGGATTGCAAATGGTAGTGGTGTATACAATAAGAGTTGGCAGTCAACGTGTTAAATATCATAAAACAAACAAAAAAAATCCAGCACTTTAGCACAACTGAAGCAGTCTTACACATCACCTTATACACTGTAATAAGATGATGTTGAAGGCACTGTCACACCTTGACGATTTAGCCAGCAATGGCAACGTATAAAAATGTATGCAAAACGTTAGCGTACGCTGAAATTTTGATGTTTTTTTTAAGTTTTGGTCATATTCATAACGTGTTAGTAACGGGCACAGAACGTTTCGTTGTCTTATAGATAACTTATACAAACGAATGCTTAGCCTGTTGTCGGCATTCACAACCTATGCCCAACGATAGTTTAACTTACGCATAGCGCGCTGCACATATCGCCGACGAACTCGTGGCGTAGCCTGTTAAAAACCTGCCGCACGCCGATTTAAATCATAACCGCCTGAGAATTGGAAGTGTCAACATCGCAGTCACACCATGACGATTTCGCCAACGTATGCCGACCTATGAAAAATGTGGCTAAAACGCTGGCACGCGTCGAATACGGTATGGGTAAGTTGTGTATACGTTAAGAGCACGCTGAAAAACGATGAAGTACGCTGTCATATTTCGTGGTACGTTTAGTACGTCATGAAATTTCAAGCATGCTGAAAAATTTAAGATGGACTCGCCGTATGGCTCACACGTTCCGCTACGCTGGGAATAAGTTGTAGGCACGATATGCGATCGTTGACACACGTAGACACAAGTTCCTTGTAAGTTACTCATAAGTAGAAACACGTCGAGGTAATGTTTAGCATACCCGAAACTTATTTTCTCCGTCAAGGCACATTTTCTTTTTTTCTCCTTGGCTCCGTGAAGGCACCTGACGAAATATCTGAAGTTGTTGTTTTTTATTCTTATTTTTTTTAGTCCATCACGAATTTTAAAATGTATTCCGACATTTGCTTTTAAGTTTCGACGTCAACGTGACAATATCCTCAAACAGAAAATATTCACAGAGGAAGAACTAAGAATAAGACATGAGCAAACTGAAGAGGCAATCGGATGTGAGGTAACGGCACGTGACGAAATATCAGAAGTTATTGTTTTTTATGTTTTGTTTTTTTAAACGCTGCCAATACGCCATTATACGGTAGCTGTAAATTAGAAACGTGTTCAGCAAGTTCTGTGGTCGTCTGGAAGACGTCAATCAAATACGTCTACATACGTCAATATGCGTTGGAGGTACGTTACACATAGGTTCAAAGCACATTACTCATAGGTTCGAAATAAGTTTTGGGTACACTAAGCATTACCTGGACGCGTTTCAACTTATGAGTAACTTACAAGTAACGTGCCTCAACGCGTGTCAACGATCGCATAACATGCCCCGATGTGTGTGCAACGATCGTGTAACGTGCCTACAACACGTTACTCATAGGTTATAAATAGGTTTCGGGTACGCTAATCATTACCTCAACGTGCTTCGACTTATGAGTAACTTACAACTTACGCGTGTCGACGTGTGTCAACGATCGCATAACGTGCCTACAACTTATGGCCAGTGTAGCGGAACGTGTGAGTCATACGCTGGCATACGTCGTAAAATTTCAAGCATGCTAAAATTTTAGGACAACCGCAAAGTACAACGATGAAAGCCAGTGTACTACGACGTATGGCAGTGTTTTTCAATGTGCTCTTAACGTATACAAAACTTACCCATAACGTATTCGACGTGTGCCGGCGTTTTAGACAAATTTTGCAAACGTCAGGCATACATTGGCTAAATCGTCAAGGTGTGACAGGGCCTTGAGTCACAATTTCAGAGATGGAGGCATTATTTATCACCATAGATGTACATAGTCATATGGAAGCTTCTTCAACCCTAATACTATACTATCTCACATGCTTTGCCCTCTAATGTGACATTTACCAATACAAAACAGTGTGTATTTGTTTGTCCCCCTTCATAAGGACGATTTGAATTGGGTTTTAAATGCCAATCTTTTGACATGACTGTGTGTTCACCATGGTCTATGTTTTAGGATTTATATTAAAAAATAAAAAATTAAAATCGAAAAACATTTTCCAGAAAAGAGTAATATAATTAATTATGTTTCTTCGATTGGAATTGTAGACAGAAACTTACAAACTGAGCCTCAAGGGCGGTGTCCATAAACGGTTAAAAAAAACAAAACAATAAATACGAGGCACAGGGAGGTGAAATTCGTTGCACATGATGTGTAATGCACACAGAGTAAAACGAGTGTTCATTTACGTCCGTAGGATGTCTAATAAACAAAAAAAGATAGAAGCACACCTGACGCTAAGCCGAGGCATCAGAGTGTTATGCTCACGAGGTTGTACGGTCGAATTGAAATGTCCCAGAAAATAAGGAAAATAGTGTTGCATTTGTACATGTCGTGTTAAAAAAACACTTTATTTGCGACGAAACAAATCTTCCAGTCTTCTTGAATAAAATAATTCCAACCATCATTTTTGACGTGTTTGACATTTTTTTATAGTGTTCAAACATATAATTCAGATGTTGTGAATTCAATCTGGAAACACCACCCCAACCCCACCCCCCCTTCCATGTACTTTCTCAACAATCCCATTGAAGAAGTCCTTACTTTCAAGCTTCTGGGTCTCACTCTCTGCCATGATCTTTCCTGGGAAAGGCACATTTCCAACCTGGCCTCGAAAGCCAGTCGCCGACTGGGAATCCTCCATCGTGCAAAGTCCTTTCTTGTCAGAACTGAGCTCCTGACCACATCCAAAGCTTTTGTCCACAGCCTGATGGAGTACTGCTCTCCTCTCTGGGCTGGTGTTCCTGCCTCTCACATTTATCGGCTTCACGCTGTGGGAACCAAGGCATTTAGGGTCATTGGTATCTCCAGTGATGAGGCTGAGTCTTTGGGCATCTCATTCTCTCACAGCAGGCAGGTCAGTGGTCTTTCTGTCTTCTACTATCTCCTCTCCGGCCTTGCCCCCCTTGCTCTGTCTGTGATCTGTCCCCCCCCCCCGCTCATATTTCCGCAGAGCGCTCAAGGTCTGTCAGCAACCCCCTTCTGGTAAAACTACCAAAATCAAGAATCACTGCTCACCTTCACTCTTTCATTCCTCTTTTTTTTCCCCCCACCTTTGGAACAAACTCCCATACACTCTTCAATCCCACTCTTCCCTCCAGGTATTCAAAACAGCTGTTCACCACTATCTCTTATCTTCCCCCATCCAAAACCATGATTTTTTTCTACCCCTGCCAATCCCCCCTAAACTCACCTTCAAATTCTCTGCTTTCCTTCCTGAAAGTCCCTGTCATGTCCATCTTGTTTACTTGGTGTACCCTGCCCTGTTCCTCTCTCTTTGACAGATCTCCTCATGTCTTCGTTACCCAGTTTTTTTCCACCCCTCTTGTCTCCTGCTCCCCTTGTTGTGCATTTCTGTGTGTTTGCTGTCATACGAGCCTCGATGGTGTAAACAAAAAAAAAAAAACAGAAAAAGTGATTCTTCACCATTGAGAAATCGGGCCAAAATGATATATAGGATGATATCTCAAACAATTTTGGAAAGATGATGACAAAACTTGGTGGATGAGTTGGGTCAGTGACAATAACAAGCTGATTAGATTTTGGTTTAGGTACGGATGCAGATCTTGCCTATAAGTGAGATACAAAATGTAAACTGTTCAGCCTGACAGAGGAAAGGGCTCTCCTGAGCACCTGTCTTGTTAAAATAGTTTATTTACAACCAGGAGTGTAAATTTTATTCAGACAGGGCACTGTACATCGATCTCAGGCTCACAATGGCTAAGCTTGTGCATAAAAATTGCATGCAGGACAAAAACATTAGAAGACATGAATGTACTTAAACCCAAGTCACAAGGATGTTAGTAGACAATGGACAAATACATATCGTGTACAAGATTTGAACCATTGGTTCCGCGTATCAATTTACAACAGAACGCCAAATAAGCCAATTTTGGCCAGAAATAAAATGATGATTTAAGCAATGAAATAAAAATAAATTGAGAAAATAAAATTAAAAAAAAAGAGATCACACATAAAATTGTTCAATTGCAGGACGAAAGGACGTGATTGTGACATCACAGGCTGCAGTGAAGACCATTATGAAACGCCCACAGTCAACAGTCAAAAAGTATTGAAATTTGTTATTGAAGCATTTTATGGCCACTCGTTATTTGTTTTCTTTTCCCACTGGAAACGCCGCTAGATTAATGAAAAAATAGCTGTTTTACTGCTCCGAGAGACATATACCGGTAATCAAAATGTTCTCTCGTTTCCTCTCTCCATATAATTTCAAATTGTGAATCAATAAATAATAATAATTGAATAAAAAAAAGAACTTCCCTCCCCATGTTTGGCTACTTTATCGACATCTTGCCTCTTTAGTGCTTCTCAACATGATAGTTTTGACTGCCTTGTTTCGCATTAATCCCGAGTCAACCATTCTCTCTTGATAATGACCACATGGATGTCATAAAGAGCTAACCAAGAATGTGTTGCAAACTCATGTGACCATTGCAGTGTTAGCTTTATGGTATCGGCCTGTGGGGGATCCCTTCTCTCCCTCCTCACTTACTCCTCCGAGAATCATCTTATTTATTGTGCTGAAAATAGCCTGAACATGTGTGAACAATCATACCTTCAGATAGAATATTACATTTGAGGTTTACCACAAGAAACATTCAAAATAACATGCAAATGCAAGCTTGTTCTACATCCATTCATGTTGAGGACAAATGTCCTCCATTTGGAGAGTTACTCACTTATCATTTCATGGTGTACGACTAATTATTCACCATTGAGAGACACAAATGGCTGTTGTACAATATCACTCGCTCAAGCACCTCGGCAGCTTCATGTGGCTCTTTAATATAATCAGTCTGAGCTGTGAGCCTACCTTAACTTCCCAGCACATGGACAGTCTCAGGAAGACTGTCGGTGGGGGGAGGGGGGGCTCTTAATAACGTTTAAAGTTACGACTGGAACATGACAAATAGAAAACTTATAAATTGGAAACAAGTTGATGTCATGTCGTGAAAAACCGATGCCCTAATGCTTATTGATCTCACATTTAATCCAATGCACAAATCAGAATATCGTTTACCTATTTCCAGCAAGATCCTTTAGTTTCGTTTCATGTTATGGGCGTGCAACACCGAAAATCAATTCTGAGTGGCATTAACCACGCAGAGGTGAGCAAACCCACGATACAGTGTGATGCTTTCAATCCCACCGATGTGATGGAGGTCACGTGATTACAGAATTGTGCACAAACTTGATGCACAAGCTACTCAAGTGTACAATTTCTGAGTTCTTGCTCGCTTAAGAAGAAAAACATTTTCTTCATTCAATTAAACTTTTATACTTGTTTGTGGAATTATAATTTTTTAAACACAGAAAAATAAATATTGTTCATACGTCTGGGGCTGTGAATTTCCCAGGATTTTTTTTCTTTCTTTCTTTATTTATTTTTAATTGAGGCAGCCTTGACTTTGTGGATTCACAAATGGCATAATTTTGTCACATGACTTTTAGAGGCAATCAATAACCCACAAAGTTTCATTTACAGCTTAATAATGATGCGGTTTTGTTTTGGAAAAACACCTTTTATCACTCTCCTTATTACCTCGCATATGTGAAATGAAAAGGAGGGTGAAGCAATTGGTTCACTTCTGTCTGTCTGTCTGTCTGTCTGTCTACAAACATCATGTTATGATTGACGAACAACTTAATATGATATTGTGAACACAAATCGGAACACGAATCAAAAAACAAACCTGCCGTTTAACAGTACTTTGGCTCTGAATTTGTCCTGATCGCGCATGTGCAAAGAGAAGTGAGATAATATTTTTACTTTGCCTGCTTGGCAATCAAACAAAACTGAAAATCATTACAAACAGGAAACTTACTGTTTTTAAGGACGTCATAAAGGACACAAACAACACGCACAAAGAACTGATGTGACGTGTTAAATAAGGTGGTGTAAAATAGCCGCTGTATCAACTTTGATTATACCTTTTATATATGATCTTTAAAATTTATTTTGGTATATTTAAATTAATAAAATGTACTTGAACACTGGAGAACACAAATCGCTTTCTGGCACTTTCAAAACTTTTCTGTTTAGCAGTTCCTGGACAAAATATTCGGGCATTTTACGCCATCATGACCAATCAAATTGGCTGCTCGTAGACCCCACCCATGTCCTTGTTTCTCTCGACAGCATGGGGTATTGTGTTCTATGAACTCACTAGTTACCTCCACCGCCGACGGTGAAGGAGGTTATGTTTTCACCCCTTTCTGTCTGTTTGTTTGTTTGTTATTTGCAAAATCGAGGATTTTTCAAGTATATTGGTGAGTCGATTTTGTTATTCTGTCTGTCTGTCTGTCGCCTTCAGGTCACAATTTCAAACCGATCTTCACAAAACTTCACCACATGGAAGAGTTTGTCATAAGGAAGAAGCATATTGTTTTTCAGGTCAAAAGGTCAATATAAGCCAAAGGTCAACAACAAAGGTGGTATTTCTAAAATCCTCAAGTTTCATCCGATTGACTTGAAGAGGATTTATATATATATATATATATATATATATATATATATATATATATATATATATATATATATATATATATATATATATATATATATATATATATATATATATATATGGTCACTAAATTCAACTGGACAATTGTTTGAGGTCAACATGGACCAAAAGGCCAACATAGGGCAAAGGTCAACAACTAAGGTGGTACAGCATTTCTAAAATCCTCAATTTTCATCCAATTGACTTGAAATTTGAAGAGGATTTATATTTTAGGTCACTGAATTCAACTCGACAATTACTTTTGACATCAACATGGATCAAAAGGTCAACATAGGTCAAGGGTCAACAACTAAGGTGTTATTTCTAAAATCCTCAATTTTCATCCGATTGACTTGAAATTTGAAGAGGATTTATATTTAAGACCACTCAATTTAACCAGCTAATTACTTTTGAGGCCAACATGGAAAAGGACAACATAGGCACAAGGTCAACAACTAAAGTGGTGTTTCTAAAATCCTCAAGTTTCATACAATTGACTTGAAATTTGAAGAGGATTTATATTTTAGGTCACTGAATTCAACTCGACAATTACTTTTGACATCAACATGGATCAAAAGGTCAACATAGGTCAAGGGTCAACAACTAAGGTGTTATTTCTAAAATCCTCAATTTTCATCCGATTGACTTGAAATTTGAAGAGGATTTATATTTAAGACCACTCAATTTAACCAGCTAATTACTTTTGAGGCCAACATGGAAAAGGACAACATAGGCACAAGGTCAACAACTAAAGTGGTGTTTCTAAAATCCTCAAGTTTCATCCGATTGACTTGAAATTTGAAGAGGATTTATATTCCAGGTCACTGAATTCAACCACCAATTATTTTTTGGATTTTGCAAATATCATGCATGCTCTGCACGATGTCTTTTCTTGTATATTTGTTTGTGTACAGGATATCTCAAAATGTTGTGGATGGATCCGGATGAAATTTTGTCAAAAGATTTGGTGTGTGACAAGGATGAACTGATTAGATTTTGGTGAAAATACAGATTCAGATCCGACTATGAGAATTTTTTAAGTTATTCTTCATCATTGAGAGATCGGGCCAAAAACGACATACAGCACGATATCTCAAAAAGGTTGTGGACGGATTCGGATGAAATCTGGTGGACAGGTTGGGTATTTGATGAGGAAAAACTCATTCCATTTTGGTGTAGATCTGAATTAGGATCTGGATGCGAGAATTATTTAATTTTTTGAAGTGATTCTTCACCATTGAGAGATAGGGCCAAAAACGATATAGTACTATATAGCATGATATTTCAAAAATGTATTGGGCCCGATATGTTCTCGTGCATCAGGCATTACATGGCGGAGGTGTGTGCTCCACCGAGTGCTCTTCTAGTTTATAAATGTGTTGAACATCCTCCTGATGTTGTGAAGGTTGCATGAATGTTTAAAACATTCTAAAATACGATACAGGTGCTAATCAAAGACCGTTCTCAGTTCAGCATTTTAAATATCAAGCCGTTTTACAATCAGGATCAATTCAGCTACAACTATGAAATGGTTGAGCCCATTCAGCATATATAGTCTTGTTCGTTGTTAGTTTATTCATGAAAATTGACCTAAAATGCATTTTATGATCGGTGTTACAGGCCTACTTGATCAGAATAAGTGATGATGAAATATGCCGATTCTTCTTAGTTGCTCAAGTGTGTGACTGTCGCTTTAGAAAGGCCATCATGAACGTGCAGATGTACCACGTCCACACGAAATGTGAACGTAAATTTATCAGAGAATACACAATCCCACCAAAATTTACAAATACTGCAGTATTTTATTATTACTAGCAGAGTACCCACCCTATGCGTGATCTTGTTCCAAGCGTGCAACATGTTCTTCGAACGCATACCTTTATTCGGGCAGTGTATAAGTTACGGACAGCTATGTCTCGGCAAAAAACATACTTTCTGCTTGCATTTCAAAACTTCTCACTGTACTGGAAAACGTGAGGACAGGAATATTGAACTATAAATGGGGGAGACTTGTAATACCATCTACCACCTAGAGGTGGCGCTACATGATACACATTCACATAAAGAATTTGTCCCCCCCACCCCTCCCCCACCCTCCCAAGACCACCAACAAAGATAAAAACACCCATATACATTAAAAGGGTCCTATGGAGCAAGTCTGGATATAATCGGCCCAGAACTGTACGTGGAGTTGCACGACAAAAAAACAAACACACCAGTCGGTGAATTATAGTAAGGATGCAGGTAAAAAGCCTTTGTGTGACCTCGTACCATCTTGCTGGGCCTCCATGTGCCCGAAAATCACTTCCTGGAACCTTACTCAAACTTCTATGAGATTTTGAGAGACTGTAGCTGGAATTTTTCAACATTGTAGTTGTTGTTGAACTCACAATTGGCATTTCAACAGATAACACAGACAGATGGACGGTCTATTTGACGGTCTGGGTTAGTGTTGCTCGTACTATTTTGCTTCATCATTGACTTTCCCTCTGGCTTTGCTGCGATAGCTGGCTTTGCGAGCGAGGAGGGTGACTGACGCCCTGCCAGGAATAAAAACAAGACCTCACAAAGGGCGGATAAGCTCCCTTCGGGAGTCAATGGCCATCCAGTACGGAGAGGGTGTCTCCTAAAAAACACCCAATGGGGTTATGAAAATGAATTTTCCTGCCTGGTGGAGTCACCCCCCTCCTACACAGTCGTCATGTGAAGAAGTTTCCTTGTTTTAGGACTCGGTGAAAGTTTTGTTAGTCTTTCCTCGTCTTTGTTTTCTCCGCTGCCCTTCAAATTTAGTGGCTCTCCGCATTGTTTCGGGCGAATTTCAATTAGAGAGAGGGAGAGAGAGAGAAAAAAAATCTTGGATGGTTAAATCGTCATCATGGAGGTTATTATAGCCTTAAGACAGCCAATTACCATTCTTCATTAAAGTGTAAAATGATTCCAGGAGAATATAAAATAAATTTGTTCCCTGGCTATTCACACCAAGTCTGTTGATTATATTCACAGCTTTGTATAGCAGCTGCGATGAAATACTCACAAATGAAAAAAAAGTTGTGTTGTGACTTTTAGGCGAAGTGGATACATTTGCTACAAATGTGATGACAAAACAAAACAGGGACCTCACTAATTATGTGGAAATGGTAAAATAAATGAATAAATAAATAAGAAAGACATCAATAGTACGATACTTGCGAAATCCAAATAAAAAGAGTTGCTATGGAAAATGCAATTTGGTGATTCGGAAAATGTGAATGATGGAATGGTGTGCACACCAAATATGGTCGAAACATTTTCCAATTGTCGCCGAAGAGGTGCTTCACATGTTTTGGAAGGCAATGACCCTGACCTTCGATTCATTTTACTCACCTTGGATCCAGATGGCACAAATCAGCTGTGCAACTTTTAGTTAAACATTATGAAAAATTATTCTGGTTTCGGAATAATAAAATCACAAAAAGTTCCATTTGAACAGTCTCAGTCTCTCTCCTTATTAGGCTCAGCCTCAGTCTCTCTCCTTCTCAGCCTCAGTCTCAGCCTCAGTCTCAGCCTCTCTCCTTCTCAGCCTCAGTCTCTCTCCTTCTCAGCCTCAGTCTCTCTCCTTCTCAGCCTCAGTCTCAGCCTCAGTCTCAGCCTCTCTCCTTCTCAGCCTCAGTCTCTCTCCTTCTCAGCCTCAGTCTCTCTCCTTCTCAGCCTCTCTCCTTCTCAGCCTCAGCCTCAGTCTCTGTGTCTCAGTCTCTGCATCTCAGTCTCTCTCCCGGTCTGGGTCTCAGTCTCTCTCAGCATCAAAACAAAAGTTGAAACTATAAACATCTTTCTTACCAAAGCAAATGTCCATGCAGCTTCGAATGGTGAACTTGTATTGTGAAGGAGACGAGTGAAACAGTAAAATACAATTTCCTTTTGTTCACGATGCAGAGGAAATCCTGTTCTCCCATAAACCAGGAGCACATTTGCCCTTTGATTCCCTCCACTTGAAGGCTGCAAGTAATTTCCTGATCAGAGTTCAAAACACAAAATGAAACCTACAAGTTCGTCCAACCTGGGATTGAAAACCTCGTCATGAAGATGAGCCATTAAACAACACACTACATGCATCATGTACTGGTGTTAGCAATGAAACACCTCGGGCATCAGTCATTACAATCTGTATCTGTTAGAAAAACCAAAGTACTTCAACATGACGTCATGATGACTCAGAGTGAATAACAAATGACAATAAACAATGGACACCTGAACACCGATAACACCTCGATGGTGAGTGAGCAGCACGAGCTCACTGCCTCGGGGATTTGCACACACCACACACAAGGTTCGAGTCCCCACGACGTTGGATTACAAACAAATGTATTTAGGGGAATAATATATAGATTATGTATAATATTATTATATGATATATTGTATGACATTATATATAATGATATTATATGATATATTGTATGATATATTACATGATATTATCATGGTTTTCGATCAACATTGAAATGAAACACCAAGATGTGAACACCATTCGTGCACAAAGTTCATTTACATCGTTTCAGGGATTCCGTGACAAGGTTGGAAGTTCGTCACGAAGGATAAACAACTGGGCAGAGAATCAGCCTCATGGTTCGTCATCCGGAATAAACAAGGAATCATAAACTAAACTCAGTGAGGGCAGCAAAGCGTGGGGTTGGTGGTGGGGAGGGGGGGAAAGGAGGTGCGGGGGCGGGGACAGCGAGGTGCGGGGGCGGGGACAGCGAGGTGCGGGGGCGGGGACAGCGAGGTGCGTGGAGAAGCGATGTTTGCAGGTCCAGCTGGTGAGAGGCTCTTCATCGCGTGCACCGAACCGAATGACGTTTAAACGACACAATCATGAAAGGTCGTCCCTCTGACCATCTCCCCGGCCCGTCCCTATATCTGACAAGAAGAGGAACAAAAGGCTTCATCCCGATCGACACTCTTTCGATGAACCGGGATGGGAGCATGCGGAGCGAGGAGTCCGAAACGCCTCGAAAATAACTCTTATCTGGGATGTGATGACTGAACAAATGCAAAACGTCATTATATGGAGTCTTCAGGCTCAATGTGACGTAATGCAACACAAAACGACAAAATTCGCTTCATTTATACACAACGTTAAACCAGAGATGATCGGTCAAAACGAGAGAGTAGTTGAAGGGGTAGAGGTTTGAGAGTAGTTGAAGGGGTAGAGGTTTGAGAGTAGTTGAAGGGGTAGAGGTTTGAGAGTAGTTGAAGGGGTAGAGGTTTGAGAGTAGTTGAAGGGGTAGAGGTTTGAGAGTAGTTGAAGGGGTAGAGGTTTGAGAGTAGTTGAAGGGGTAGAGGTTTGAGAGTAGTTGAAGGGATGGAGGTTTGAGAGTAGTTGTCGGGATAGAGGTTTGAGAGTAGTTGAAGGGATAGAGGTTTGAGAGTATTTGAAGGGATAGAGGCTTGAGAGTAGTTGAAGGGATAGAGGCTTGAGAGTAGTTGAAGGGATAGAGGCTTGAGAGTAGTTGAAGGGATAGAGGCTTGAGAGTAGTTGAAGGGATAGAGGCTTGAGAGTAGTTTTAGGGATAGAGGCTTGAGAGTAGTTTTAGGGATAGAGGTTTGAGAGTAATTGAAGGGATAGAGCTTGAGAGTAGTTGAAGGGATAGAGGTTTGAGAGTAGTTGAAGGGATAGAGGTTTGAGAGTAGTTGAAGGGATAGAGCTTGAGAGTAGTTGAAGGGATAGAGGCTTGAGAGTAGTTGTTGGGATAGAGGTTTGAGAGTAGTTGTAGGGATAGAGGTTTCAGAGTAGTTGTAGGGATAGAGGATTGAGAGCAGTTGAACGGATAGAGGCTTGAGAGTAGTTGTTGGGATAGAGGCTTGAGAATGGTTGAAGGGATAGAGGTTTGAGAGTAGTTTAAAGGATAGAGGTTTGAGAGTAGTTGTAGGGATAGAGCTTTGAGAGTAGTTGTAGGGATCGAGGTTTGAGAGTAGTTGAAGGGATAGAGGCTTGAGAGTAGTTGAAGGGATAGAGGTTTGAGAGTAGTTGAAGGGATAGAGGTTTGAGAGTAGTTGAAGGGATAGAGGCTTGAGAGTAGTTGTTGGGATAGAGGCTTGAGAATGGTTGAAGGGATAGAGGTTTGAGAGTAGTTTAAAGGATAGAGGTTTGAGAGTAGTTGAAGGGATAGAGATTTGAGAGTAGTTGTAGGGATCGAGGTTTGAGAGTAGTTGAAGGGATAGAGATTTGAGAGTAGTTGAAGGGATAGAGGTTTGAGAGTAGTTGAAGGGATAGAGCTTTGAGAGTAGTTGTAGGGATCGAGGCTTGAGAGTAGTTGAAGGGATAGAGGCTTGAGAGTAGTTGAAGGGATAGAGCTTGAGAGTAGTTGAAGGGATAGAGGCTTGAGAGTAGTTGAAGGGATAGAGGCTTGAGAGTAGTTGAAGGGATAGAGGCTTGAGAGTAGTTTTAGGGATAGAGGCTTGAGAGTAGTTTTAGGGATAGAGGTTTGAGAGTAGTTTTAGGGATAGAGGCTTGAGAGTAGTTTTAGGGATAGAGGCTTGAGAGTAGTTTTAGGGATAGAGGCTTGAGAGTAGTTTTAGGGATAGAGGCTTGAGAGTAGTTTTAGGGATAGAGGTTTGAGAGTAGTTGAAGGGATAGAGGTTTGAGAGTAGTTGAAGGGATAGAGGCTTGAGAGTAGTTGTAGTGATAGAGGTTTGAGAGTGATTGAAGGGATAGAGGCTTGAGAGTAGTTTTAGGGATAGAGGCTTGAGAGTAATTGAAGGGGTAGAGGTTTGAGAGTAGTTTTAGGGATAGAGGCTTGAGAGTAGTTGTAGGGATAGAGGTTTGAGAGTAGTTGTAGGGATAGAGGTTTGAGAGTAGTTGTTGGGATAGAGGCTTGAGAGTAGTTGAAGGGATAGAGCTTGAGAGTCGTTGAAGGGATAGAGGCTTGAGAGTAGTTGAAGGGATAGAGGCTTGAGAGTAGTTGAAGGGATAGAGGCTTGAGAGTAGTTTTAGGGATAGAGGTTTGAGAGTAATTGAAGGGATAGAGCTTGAGAGTAGTTGAAGGGATAGAGGTTTGAGAGTAGTTGAAGGGATAGAGCTTGAGAGTAGTTGAAGGGATAGAGGCTTGAGAGTAGTTGAAGGGATAGAGGCTTGAGAGTAGTTGAAGGGATAGAGGCTTGAGAGTAGTTGAAGGGATAGAGCTTGAGAGTAGTTGAAGGGATAGAGGCTTGAGAGTAGTTGAAGGGATAGAGGCTTGAGAGTAGTTGAAGGGATAGAGGCTTGAGAGTAGTTTTAGGGATAGAGGTTTGAGAGTAATTGAAGGGATAGAGCTTGAGAGTAGTTGAAGGGATAGAGGTTTGAGAGTAATTGAAGGGATAGAGCTTGAGAGTAGTTTTAGGGATAGAGCTTGAGAGTAATTGAAGGGATAGAGGCTTGAGAGTAGTTGAAGGGATAGAGGCTTGAGAGTAGTTTTAGGGATAGAGGCTTGAGAGTAGTTTTAGGGATAGAGGTTTGAGAGTAATTGAAGGGATAGAGCTTGAGAGTAGTTGAAGGGATAGAGGTTTGAGAGTAGTTTTAGGGATAGAGGCTTGAGAGTAGTTGAAGGGGTAGAGGTTTGAGAGTAGTTGAAGGGGTAGCGGTTTGAGAGTAGTTGTTGGGATAGAGGTTTGAGAGTAGTTGAAGGGATAGAGGTTTGAGAGTAGTTGTTGGGATAGAGGCTTGAGAGTAGTTGAAGGGATAGAGGCTTGAGAGTAGTTGAAGGGATAGAGGCTTGAGAGTAGTTGAAGGGATAGAGGTTTGAGAGTAGTTGTTGGGATAGAGGCTTGAGAGTCGTTGAAGGGATAGAGGCTTGAGAGTAGTTGAAGGGATAGAGGCTTGAGAGTAGTTGAAGGGGTAGAGGCTTGAGAGTAGTTGAAGGG
>NC_140963.1:12352059-12357059 GCF_056783735.1 Eptatretus burgeri
GTAAAGTGTAAAGCACTTTACATATATATATATATTATATATATGTATATATATATACAGTTACATATATATGTAACTGTGTAAAGCAAATCCGATAACCGAATGCTTTAAAAACTGGTGTGAGGACAATGGAAAACCTGATAGAACCTCCATAACATACAGGATGAAACTTTACCACCACAGCGCCCATAACCGGCATCACGGCATGGCATGTCCACACACCTAGGGAGAGTCCGTACAGATCAAAATCTACCTATTTGCACCACGTCCGTGTGCGCTGCATATGTACCTCGACCTTGTAGTAACTCTCGACTGTACATCCATATCAGGACACAAACTGCACCACCATCAACTGCAGTGCCCTCAAGAAAGCATTCCAATGGAACGCCTGGCTTGGCAAGTGATTACCAATTGCCGACGATAAAATTGCACCTCGAAACACCCATGAAAAAAATGAAAAAAACACCTTTATCGTGAAGAAATCGTTGCGGCCTGTTCCAAGTCAAGGCATGGTTGAGTAGGCCAAAAAAAACATGGCGGCTTCAGACCCCAGCGAGGTAACCCAGGATATGCCGTAAGACCCCAGACAGCCAGATGGCTGCGGATGTGCCTGATTAAGGATATAATTAAATAAGGCCATTAATTTTCTTCAAAAGGGTGTTTAACTTACGCAAACACCCAATTTGCACTCTCACGCGTCCTTGGAGTTTTGTTAGTATGCATACAAAGTTTCAGGCTGCTAGGTTTTATGGTTTTTGAGTTATGCAGGAGACACACTGACACTGACACTGACACACGCACACACGCACACACGCACACACACACACACACACACACACACACACACTTTCCCGACCGCATGGATCATCAGCTGGGCAAAACACACACACACACACACACACACACACACACACACACACACACACACACTTTCCCGACCGCATGGATCATCAGCTGGGCACCGTTCTTCCTCGGTTTTCCTCGACTTGGAAAACACACACACACACACACACACACACACACACACACACACACACACACACACACACACACACACACACACACACACACACGCACACACGCACACACTTTCCCGACTGCATGGATAATCAGCTTGGCACCGTTCTTCCTTGAGGTTTTCCTCAACTTGGAAAACACACACACACACACACACACACACACACACACACACACACACACACACACACACACACACACACACACACACACACACACACACACACACACACACACACACAAACACACACACAATGACATACTGTCCTCCAGTCTTTACATTTGTGTTGTTGGGAACAAATCACTGTAACTTCAACATCCGATATTCACAACACAAGACTCGATCGCTCCTGGGGGGAAAATATCAAAAAACAAAAAACAAGGCAGTGTATAAGGAAAAGACCTGATCAAGACCTGAAAGCCAATTATCTGGTTTTATCTGGGGTCAATTTTTTATTTTATCCAAACACAGCCCTCAACTCTGGATGATGAAATTCCTCTGGATGAAAGAGGAGGTCATGCAAAGTTTGGTCACATTGGTTCCTGCAGGGTCTGAATGCATAAACAAAGAAGCAAACAAACTTTCTTCTTTACTTTTAAAATAGCAGAGTACCCACCCTTTCGGTGGGTCGAGTTTGTGCATTTCTTGCTGAAAAATGTATAGTCTGTGTTTTGCAAGAAGACTGTAGATGTTTGTGTGGTGTGCGGTTAAAACGGTCGAGATGGTATAACGGGTACATTCCAACAGTCGTTCGTGTCTAAGGGGTTGAAAGGGTCTAATTTCTCAAGCATGTAAAAAGGGTCTCAAAAGGTCCAATTGGTCTAAAGCTCTAAATGATCAATGGTCCAAGCTGGCAAATCTGTATGTAGGCTGTAAGGGGTCTAAATGGTGTTTAGGTCGAATGGGTCGAAAGGGACTTCAGAGGTGTAAAGGTCTAAAGGTTCGAGGAGTCAAAATGGTATAAAAGGTCTCAAGGATAAAGTGATCTAAAGGTGTCTAAAGTGCAAGCCTGGTGTTGGCTTTGTGGCTATGGTGGCTGGCTTGGGATCTTTGGGTTCAGAGTATATATACTGAAACGCAAAAGAAACTTACCACCTTTTAAACCTTCAAATATCAACAATAACACTGCGTGTAGTAAATGTGTGAACTAATTTGTGGACAACAGTGTCCTCACTGTCAGACAAAACGGTCAGGATGGTCACTTGAACCTTCAATGGTCACTTCATAGCACAGCTATTGAACAGCCGTTTTGACTGTCAGTGATTAGCCAAGGGGTACGGGATGATTTTAATGAGCTGCACGTGATGTCTTGATACTGGCTTTAAAAAGGCCAGTGCAAAATGGGCATTTCAATCAACATGCCACGATTGTCAAGGGATCAACGGCAGTGTGCCTTGGGCATACTGCAAGGCGGATTGAGCTACCGTGAGGTGGCACGTCGCCTTGGCTGTTCACACCAGACGATATCGGCCCTGGTGGACAGAGACACCCTCCACAACTATGCAGATGACAGACTTCGATCAGGGAGGCCAAGAGTCACCATTGCAAGGCAGGACAGGCAGATGGTCCTAAGTCAGATGGCTTCAGACATTGAGGACTGAGTGGGACAGAATCCAGCAGCAATCCATCCAAAGACTGGTAGGCAGTATGCGCCGACGATGGTGGACACACATGCTGTTGAAAGGGGACTGACATTGCACCCTGTGCTGTTCTGTACTGAAGAACAAACTTATGAGATGGTGTATCTTGGTCAAAAACTTGACATGTCATCAATAAAATGCCAATGTTTCAATTAGCAATTTTTGATTTGTTTTATTTTGAACTGTTACAATTTTATTACATTTCAAACAAGTGGTAAGTTTATTTTGCGTTTCAGTATATATACAGCTCTGGAAAAAAATAAGAGACCACTCCAAAAAAAGTTGAAATCAGCATCTCTACATGTATGGCAGCCATTCCATTCCAGTGTCTGTTGAATTCCAACACAGGCACACCTCATTCTACTTAGTGAGGTACTGATTAGGTGATCACCTGAACCGAATCTTATTTAACAAGGAAAAGTATAAAAACCACTGCTGTGGTCATCACTATCCTCTTGCAAAAGGACCAGCTGGATGGCAAAAACAGTGCCAGTTGTACTTAAAAAGTAATTGGAATAAAAAACAAACAAACTATTAACCATGCCAAAAGAGTTTAAAAGAAAAGTTTTGAGTGAGGAAAAGAAGGGTTCAATTCTGGCTTTACTGGCAGAGGGATACAGTGAGCTTCACGTTGCTTCCATCCTTAAAATTTCAAAGATGGCAGTTCATAAGAACAAGGTCAAGCAGCAGACATTGGGGACAACAAAGCTACAGACTGGCAGAGGGCGAAAACGACTTTCCACTGACCGGGATGACTGCCAACTCATTCGAATGTCACTCAACAACCATAGGATGACATCACGTGACCTCCAAAAAGAATGGCAAACGGCAGCTGGAGTGAAGTGCACGACGAGGACGGTTCGAAACAGGCTCCTGGGGGCAGGGCTGAAGTCATGCAAAGCTCGAAAAAAGCCCTTCAGCAATGAGAAGCAAAGAAGAGTCAGGCTGAGGTTTGCAAAAGACCAGAAGGATTGGACCGTAGAGGACTGGAGTAAGGTCATCTTCTCTGATGAGTCCAATTTTCAGCTTTGCCCAACACCTGGTTATCTAATGGTTAGACTGAGACTTGGAAAGGCCTACAAGCCACAGTGTCTCGCACCCACTGTGAAATTTGGTGGAGGATCGGTGATGATCTGGGGGTGCTTCAGCAAGGCTGGAATTGGGCAGATTTGTCTTTGTGAAGGACTCATGAAACAAGCCACGTACAAGGTTGTCCTGGAAGAACACTTGCTTCCTTCTGCTCTGACAATGTTCCCCAACTCTGAGGATTGGTTTTTCCCACAGGACAATGCTCCATGCCACAAAGCCAGGTCAATCAAGGTGTGGATGGAGGACCATCAGATCAAGACCCTGTCATGGCCAGCCCAATATCCAGATCTGAACCCCATTGAAAACTTCTGGAATGTGATCAAGAGGATGATGGATGGTCACAAGCCATCAAACAAAGCCGAGCTGCTTGAATTTTTGCGCCAGGAGTGGCATAAAGTCACCCAACAGCAATGTGAAAGACTGGTGGAGAGCATGCCAAGACGCATGAAAGCTGTGATTGAAAATCAGGGTTATTCCACAAAATATTGATTTCTGAACTCTTCCTAAGTTAAAACATTAGTTTTGTGTTGTTCAAAAATGAATATGAACTTGTTTTGTTTGTATGATTTGAGGTCTGAAAACACTGAATTTTTGTTGTTATTTTGACCAGTTGTCATTTTCTGCAAATAAATGCTCTAAATGACAATATTTTTATTCAGAATTTGGGAGAAATGTTGGGAGAAAAATTTGGGAGAAATATATATGTATATATATATATTTTTATGTATGTATATATATATATATATATGTATATATATATATATATATATATATATATATATGTATGTATATATATATATATATGTATATATGTATGTATATATATATATATATATATGCATATATATATATATATGTACATATATGTATGTATATATATATATATATATATATATATGCATATATATATATATGTATATATATTGTTGTGGTTGAGGAAATTCGCAAATCACCATTCAGGTCCCATAGGTGAGATATCTCTGTAAGTATATGTGTAGTTAGCCCAAACCCGTTGTTTAGAGGGAATAAATGTCATTCATTCGGGCTGCGACCCTTCAAGATAGCCGTTTTTCTGTTCTATCTTTATTTTGAGCCAACCACGTCTCAACAGCCATCACACAACAACCACCAACCGCAACGCCGTTTCACAACAACAACAACAACGCCAACAGCCACGACCTTTACCATCACATCTCGCTCTCGCAACCATCGCATCACCGCCATTCCCGCGCCACTTGTGGGCACCGATCCTG
>NC_140963.1:12364559-12389559 GCF_056783735.1 Eptatretus burgeri
CAACAGGGTCGATCATTTGGCCTTTTCTTCCAGTTGTTTTGGTTTTTAGTCTGATCCAATTAACTTTTATTCCCTGCCATTTAGTCTTCCTTGAAAATAAAGACACCGCATCACGTTCACCATCATAGCTATTATTATCGTCATTCAGAAGTAAGATTTGCTTGAAGAAAAAGGTTTTGTGAATGTGAGGGAGGGTACACAAGAGAAATGCGATGAGCAGCAAATAAAAATTCCAACTTTTTTGACATTCTGATGAGGAAAACACAGAAAGAAAGAAAGAAAAAAATTAATAAATATCTCCAGTTTAATCTCCATCACAAAATATACAGACATGATATTCAGACAATCCTAATTCCAAGCCTTTCAAAGTCTCATTTGCTGTGATGCAAAAAAACAAAAACAAAAACAAAAGCAAAACTGCTACATTGAAACAGCAAAAGTCACACAATTCTAGGTCTTTTACAGATCCCAAAAGACAGAGGAATTAAAAACCTTCCATTCTCAACTGGAGAAACCAACTTATTCCCCACAACAGCTTCATTCCGGATACCTCGATTTGTGCTGTGATGCTACGTTTGGTGTTTTGTTGCACGGCTATAAGAAAATCTGAAATGAAAGGGTCAATCAACTTGTATTCGACAAAAAACAAATTTCCTTTTGAAAATGCAAGACGTGTTTTTTTATGCTCTACGAACAAAAAAGAAAAAGAAAAAAAATAATAATAAAGAACTCAAATACTTTACTATAAGCAGATACTGCTCTGATGAGAATACATACAAGGTCAAAAAAAAAATAGCGCTCAATGTCAGTTTATCCAAAAGGAACCACTGCACCGAATTTCCAAATTTACGTACAAAACGTACATTCCTTGTAAATGACTGCATAAACCAAACTGTTATGAAATAAATGCTTGAAAAATTGCTACTCGTTTGAAGCGTATTTAAACTTGAAGTGGTTTTAACATATTCTTCACAACCAATATGTAAGAGCGTCCTCGTGGGATTAAAAAATATATAAGTAGTCACACCTGTAAACATTGATGTTGCTTTTGAATGATGCACAACACAAGCTCTTTCCACTATACGTGGGACCCATCCCATAAGGACCAAGAAACTTGGGTCAGATCTTCATCAAATAGTCTCAAGTCCTCCTCGAGCGAACACGGAGTTCGTTTGTGCCAGGATGGGAAGGCAATGACAGGTGGCAGAGGGGAAACCGCAATTGGACGGTTAAAAACTAGAAGGCACCGTCATGTTGCGCAAAATCCACTGCTGCGATCGGCTTCCGTTGCATTCTTGCACAGTGGGAACTTGTCGGTCCTGCTCCACAGCCTTGTCCAAACATTGGTTGCTGTTTACGTGACGTAGAGTCAGCCGCTGGAAAAAAAAAAGCACAACGTGTCCCGTAGAATAACAAGAAATCACAGAAGTGTTTAAAAAAAAAATTCGAGCTCGAATATAAAATCATGATGGAGTCGAGAAGAAAGTTACACATTTATTATCTCTTGATGGAAGTTATCACTGAAAATAAAGCAAACATATCCAGATAAACTTTGAAGACCTCTTCTTTGTCAATTTTCTCTCCACCTGATTTGCAAGAACATATTTTGTAAAAGTGGAGTACAAAATGTGCAGCACTTATAATTTGTTTCTTTGTGAAATGATGTGAAGCACATTACGGTGCTCGGTGCTAAATAACGAGTAATCCACTCGACCCAACTCAAATCCAGACATTCAAAGATGTATGAAGAATATAATGACAACGCAATTGAATGAAGCAATCATTTTTTTTAAGATGGAGCTATCGCTTCCACTTTATACAATAAGGAAAGAGGCATCCATGTCCATTTCACTTATTCCGCCTTACTTCACATTGGGTTCCATTTGGAGCTTTCAGGACATCAACAATGAACAAAATAAAATGAAATTTAACAGAATTTTTAAAAAGAATTATTTATCTGTATATATATATATATATATATATATATATATATATATATATATATATATATATATATATATATATATATATATATATATATATATATATATATATATATATATATATATATATATATATATTATATATATACAGTGGGGAGAACAAGTTTTTGATACACTGTTGATTTTGCAGGTTTTCCCCACTTACAAAGCACGTAGAGGTCTGTAGTTTTTATCATAGGTACACTTCAACTGTGAAAGACGGAATCTAAAACAAAAATCCTGAAAATCACATTGTATGATTTTAAAATAATTAATTTGCATTTTATTGCATGAAATAAGTATTTGATACATCAGAAAAACAGAACTTAATATTTGGTACAGAAACCTTTGTTTGCAATTACAGAGATCAGACGTTTCCTGTAGTTCTTAACCAGGTTTGCACAGACTGCAGCAGGGATTTTGGCCCACTCCTCCATACAGATCTTCTCCAGATCCTTCAGGTTTCGGGGCTGTCGCTGGGCAACACAGACTTTCAGCTCCCTCCAAAGATTTTCTATTGGGTTCAGGTCTGGAGACCGGCTAGGTCACTCCAGGACCTTGAGATGCTTCTTACAGAGCCACTCCTTATTGGCCCTGGCTGTGTGTTTCGGGTCGTTGTCATGCTGGAAGACCCAGCCACGCCCCATCTTCAATGCTCTTGTTGAGGGAAGGAGGTTGTTGGAAAAGATCTCGCGATACATGGCCCCAACCATCCTCCCCTCAATACGGTACAGTTGTCCTGTCCCCTTTGCAGAAAAGCATCCCCAAAGAATGATGTTTCCACCTCCATGCTTCACGGTTGGGATGGTGTTCTTGGGGTTGTACTCATCCTTCTTCTTCCTCCAAACACGGCGAGTGGAGTTTGAACCAAAAAGCTCTATTTTGGTCTCATCAGACCACATGACTTTCTCCCATTCCTCCTCTGGATCATCCAGATGGTCATTGGCAAACTTCAGACGGGCCTGGACATGCGCTGGCTTGAGCAGAGGGACCTTGCGTGCGCTGCAGGATTTTACTCCATGACGGCGTAGTGTGTTACTTATGGTTTTCTTTGATACTGTGGTCCCAGATCTCTTCAGGTCATTGACCAGGTCCGGCTATGTAGTTCTGGGCTGATCCCTCACCTTTCTCATGATCATTGAGGCTCCACTAGGTGAAATCTTGCATGGAGCCCCAGACCGAGGGAGATTGACTGTTATCTTGAACTTCTTCCATTTTCTAATAATTGCGCCAACAGTTGTTGCATTCTCACCAAGCTGCTTGCCTATTGTCCTGTCGCCCATCCCAGCCTTGTGCAAGTCTACAATTTTGTCCCTGATGTCCTTAGACAACTCTCTGGTCTTGCCCATTGTGGAGAGGTTGGAGTCTGATTGATTGAGTGTGGACAGCTGTCTTTTATGCAGATAACGAGTTCAAACAGGTGCAGTTAATACAGGTAATGAGTGGAGAATGGGAGGGCTTCTTAAAGACAAAACTAACAAATCTGTGAGAGCCGGAATTCTTCCTGGTTGGTAGGTGATCAAATACTTATTTCATGCAATAAAATGCAAATAAATTATTTGAAAATCATACAATGTGATTTTTAGGATTTTTCTTTTAGATTCTGTCTTTCACAGTTGAAGTGGACCGATGATAAAAATTACAGATCTCAACGTGCTTTGTAAGTGGGAAAACCTGCAAAATCGGCAATGTATCAAATACTTGTTCTCCCCACTGTGTGTGTGTGTGTGTGTGTGTGTGTGTGTGTGTGTGTATATATATATATATATATATATATATATATATATATATATATATATATATATATATATATATGTATAAATATATGTATATACGTATAAATATATGTATATACGTATAAATATATGTATATACGTATAAATATATGTATATATGTATAAATATATGTATATATATATATATATATATATATATATATATATATATATATATATATATATATATATATATATATATATATATATATATATATATATATATATATATATATATATATATATATATATATATATATATATATATATATATATATATATATATATATATATATATATATATATATATATATATATATCAAAAAAGTTGCGGACGGATTCGGACAAAATTTTGTAGGCAGGTTGGGTGTGTGGCAAGGACAAATTGATTCGATTTTGGTGAAGATCCAAATCCGGATCTGGATACGAGAATTATTGAATTTTCAATGTGATTCTTCACCATTGAGAGATGGGACCAAAAACGATATAGTACCGTGTTGCATGATATTTCAAAAATGTATTGGGCCAGATATGTTCTCGTGGATCAGGCATTGTGTGTCGGAGGTATGCGCTCCATGGAGTGACCTTCTATTTGCTTTTGTTTCATTCCAGAAATATGGACAGTATCGATTCAATGGACAATACTGGAAAGCAACTCACCTGAAGCACCTTCCCACTGACTCCATCACTCACACATTCACATTTCATTCCAATTTTTTTATGGTGGACTCTTACACCACTGACACCGCCCCCTCCTCCCTCCCCCTCCAATCACAAGATTAGAGTCACCTTAAGTGTTGTCTTCCTCAATTTCCAATTTCATATCTACTACTTTAGCGGTCCCAACTAATTCCAACTTCTTGTGTGATTAGTTGGGGGTGGGGTATTTGGGCCAACTGTTTCACAAACCAGCTCACAAATCAGCTCACCAAGCCTGGCTTCCCCTGTATTTGGTGTGGGCAGACATTTGGAACTTGTTCAGATTGCAGGAAGTAGCTCGCCTAATCATTGCAAGAACACCGTGGGATCTTACACGTCTATCAACTATTGCTGGAGACAGGACACCCAGTTTAACGTCCATCAAGGGACAATACTGCGAAGCACTAATCCAACAGTTCAATACTGGCTCGGTAATCAAAGGCCAAACTAGACAGCTAAGTGCATTACCTTTGCACCACACGTCAGGTTCATCCATTTCGTAACAGACGTGCTGAAGTACCCCACCCTTCGCATAATTTTGGCCGTGCTTTCAAAATATGAGAGTGCGGTTTTTGCACCTTCTGCCACGTTGTAATGAATGTCACAACACTATTTGTAAAATTGGTATGCTACACCAACACACACACACACACACACACAATTTGTTCATTCTCAACAAATGAAGTAATATGTGATCTTTTTTTCTTAGTTGCAATGAAATGCAATGGCAGGCGTAATGCCGGATAATTCCCTCCTAAATGCACCTTGAAATAATTCCCTTCATTTGACTCACCCAAATGTAAATGAAAACATCTCGACACAGATGTGACACTAAAAGCTTCATTGGGATGCAAATGGGCGGTGCGATGGCCACGGGTTAAACATGTTTGGCAAAATTAGCTCGTCTCATTAGTGCAACCACCCGGGTACTCGTGAATCACTTCGATCACGTGACTTTCCTGTTGATAAACATCGTTCCAACACTTAAGCTGGAACAAAACGGGCAGCACTTGGAATCTGCTTCTTTATTTCCTCTTTTAAATTCAATGATCTCAGGCTGATGGTGGAGCTTGTAGATCAGTGTTTCTCAAGGTGGGGCGTGGCAATATTTTAGTGGGGCATGAGGATTCAGAATTAATGAATCAATATATGATCGCTTTCACAGCTTTGCCTTTTAGATACATATGTAGTATATACTGTAGTGTCTCCAATCATGGTGGGGCGTATGATTTTTTTGAAAATCAAAGTGGGGCGTTAGACAAAAAAGGTTGAGAAACACTGCTGTAGATAAATCATCTGCAGGATGTGGACATTGGGTAAACATTGGTGTATTTTACATGAATCGATGCGACACAAGCTGGCGAAGGACAAGAATATTTGCCCCATGCATGTGTTGCGAAAAGCGGGGTTAAGCAATTGGTTCATATCCGTCCATCCGTCTGTCCGTCAACAAACGTGAGATTATGATCGAGGAACAACTTATCTAAAGTGAATGTTATATTTTGAACACAAATCGGAAGATGAATCGGAAAACAAAGCTGCAGTTTAACAGTACTTTGCCACTGAATTCGTCCCGATCGCACACGTGCAGAGAGATAAATATTTTTAAATTCTGTCTGCCTACCTGGGAGTCAAACAAAATTGAAAATCATTCCAAGCAGGAAACACTGTTTTTAAGGATGTTATAAAGGACACAAACAACAGGCACAAATAACTAATGGAACGTGTTCGATAGGGTGGTGTAAGAGACACTGTCAATCGACGTAAATTCTAGAATTAATATATTTATCAAACTTTTAAAAAACTTAATTTTATTGAAATTAAATTAAATACTTGAACGCTGTAGAATGTAGAACACAAATCACCTCCTTGCAAATTCCAAGAACCCTCAGTTTGGCAACCCTCAGTGCCTGGATTACAGAGCTGGGTTTACTCAGTGCCTGGATTACAGAGCTGGGTTTCCTCAGTGCCTGGATTACAGCGGTTTGGGATCCAAGGGTCCTGAGTTCAAGCCCCGTTGGCCACTGAATTAATACACACCAGGGGGTTGACTCAGCCTGTCATCCTTCTGAGGTCGGCAAATTGAGTACCAGCTTGCGGGGATATTTGAGTCATTCAACGTCAGAAAATCATCTATGGCAGCGGATAGATGAGGCACGAATTAGCGACTGCGAATATACTTGGCAGAACGGTATGAAGTGCACTCCGCCTTAGGGGGGAGAAGGGTTCAAGCGAACACCGCGATCTACAAGAGGACTGGCAACCACTGTAGATTATTTCTGCCATCGAGAGGCAAAATGCCCGAGTACGCTCGATCATATGATGATGAGTAAACCCAGTTCTGCAATACAGGCACTGAGTAAACCCAGCTCTGTAATCCAGGCACCGAGTAAACCCAGCTCTGTAATCCAGGCACTGAGTAAACCCAGCTCTGTAATCCAGGCACCGAGTAAACCCAGCTCTGTAATCCAGGCACCGAGTAAACCCAGCTCTGTAATCCAGGCACCGAGTAAACCCAGCTCTGTAATCCAGGCTCTGAGTAAACCCAGCTCTGTAATCCAGGCACTGAGAAAACCCAAACCCATGAATCAATGGTCTTCGTACCACATGACAGAGTGCATTGTGTGTAACATTCTCCAAATGACAATGATATACATCAATTTGAACATTAATCTTCGGCTGATCATCGTGAAGCTTGTATATAAATTGTATGTAGGACACGGACATTAGTAAACATCAGTGTGCTTTTGACATCAATTAGAAGGATATCAGCAGACAATGGACAAAACGATATATGGGATTTTAAACTGGGTTCTTCTCATGGAGGCAGAGGTTCAGATGGGAACATTAAGAGGCTATCTTAAGTACTGTATTGAAAAATTTAGACTCTTATTCCGAAATTTCTTACTATCCCTCTCCTCCCTCTGGTTCACCCCACTTCAACAGCAGGTGAGTTGGTGATCGGGGAGAAGAAAGGAAGAGGGAGTTGTGATGGGATCGTAACAGGGGAGAGAGGAGAGTATACCTGTGACAGATACACTAGGCAAGGGGAGTGTTGATCATTGGTCAAAATTGGTCATTCGGCTAAGGGTCTGTGTCTTGTGTTCTCTCAACAGAAGATTTCAAACGCAATGTGGCCGATAAACGTATCTGAACTAGAACCAATCCTGGACAGGTCACCACTCCAAGGCAGAGTCCACATCTGTAGGGACAGGTATTTATAATTGGATCATGGTACAGGTGATAACTCGTTACCTCTTTGCTAAAGACGCCGAGGGATCTTTAACATCCACCAACGTCCAGTGCTGGCAAACAGGTCCTCCTCCTTAACGTCCGTCCGATGGACGGTGCAAGTACTGATGCCTCATGCCGCATGTGAAACACCAGGATGACATTTTATAGCCGGGCCGAGATTTGAACCGAGGCTAGACAGGTCAGAGGCAAGTATACGCCGAAGCAGAAGAGAAATTAATGAGCTCAAAATATACCGTTTTAGATTCAAATATACTCAAAATATACAGTTTTGGACTCAAATATACTTAAAATATAACGCTTTGGACTAAAATATACTCAAAATATAACGCTTTGGATTCAAATATACTCAAAATATAACGCTTTGGATTCAAATATACTCAAAATATACCGTTTTGGATTCAAATATACTCAAAATATACCGTTTTGGATTCAAATATACTCAAAATATACCGTTTTGGACTCAAATATACTCAAAATATACCGTTTTGGATTCAAATATACTCAAAATATACCGTTTTGGACTCAAATATACTCAAAATATACAGTTTTGGACTCAAATATACTTAAAATATAACGCTTTGGACTAAAATATACTCAAAATATAACGCTTTGGATTCAAATATACTCAAAATATACCGTTTTGGATTCAAATATACTCAAAATATACCGTTTTGGACTCAAATATACTCAAAATATACTGTTTTGGACTCAAATATACTCAAAATATACCGTTTTGGACTCAAATATACTCAAAATATACAGTTTTGGACTCAAATATACTTAAAATATAACGCTTTGGACTAAAATATACTCAAAATATAACGCTTTGGATTCAAATATACTCAAAATATACCGTTTTGGATTCAAATATACTCAAAATATACCGCTTTGGACTCAAATATACTCAAAATACAGTATACCGTTTTGGACTCTATATACTCAAAATATACCGTTTTGGACTCACATATACTCAAAATATACGGTTTTGGACTCAAATATACTGTTTTGGACGATGATCAATTTGCCCAAATGGTCGTAACGTTTGGCCTTGGAGTTCATCAAGAGGCTCGATGCACATGCATGTTTGGTCTGCGAATCAGATATCCCGAGCATCCGATGCAACAGACGAAATCAAACAACACTCCCGTGGACGTGCCGACCATTTCTCGCCAGGTGAATACAAAATAAACCCGAGTCACAAGTTCATGAAAACCAAGTGGCTGAGTCAGTCAATTGAGAAAGCCAAAGCCAGTGGTTTATTGTTTACACAAAGAAAAATCAAACCTACCCCAGACAATAAATGTATGCAGGAGAGAACATGTTTGCACACACGAGCTTGAATATATATATATATATATATATATATATATATATATATATATATATATATATATATATATATATATATATATATATATATATTTAATATCACGTTGAAGTGGAATACATTGCATATGTGGTATGCACAACACGGTGAGGTAGAAATATACAGATTTTGTTTCTGGCAGGTTGTGTGTGCAAAAAGGGGATTACACCCGTATTTAGAATTAATTTTGCTTTCCATCGTTCATCACCTCCACCACTGAAGGTGGACGGAGGTTATGTTCTCACGCATTTGTGACTTGGCCAAAAATAAAAAAAACAACATTTTGACGAGTATGTTCATCACCTCTGTTTGTTTGTCTGTTTGTTTGTTTGTTTGTTTGTCTGTCTGTCCGCTCACCTCCAACCCAATCTGCTCGACCGATCACTCTGAAATTTTCAGAGATTAATGTCACTGACCCTGCGACGGTCACGCATTGAAGTTTCATAAAATTCGGTCGACCGAAAAGGTCTACATAGGCCAATAGGCCAAATTTTCAAAATCCTCAATTTTCATACAATTGAGTTGAAATTTGAAAAGGATTTACATATCAGGTCACTGAATTCAACCACCTATTACTTTTGTGATCACCATTGTCGAAAAGGTCAACATAGACCAAAAGGTCAGCATAGGCCAAATTTCTAAAATCATCAATTTTAATCCAATTAACTTGAAATTTGAAGAAAATTTGCACATCAGGTCACTGAATTCAAACACCTATTAATTTTGAGGTAAACATAGGCCAAAAGGTCAAAATAGGCCAAAAGGCCAGTTTGGGCCAAATTTTAGAAATCCTCAATTTTCATCCGATTGAGGTGAAATTTGAAGAGCATTTTCATGTCAGGTCGCTGAATTCAATGACCAATTAATTTTAAGGTGAAAAAGTCAACACAGGCCTAATTTCTAAAATTGATAGAGAGGACCAAAAACTAAATATATCACTCTATCTCAAAAAGTTGTGGACGAGTTTTGACAAAACAAGGTGGATGGGTTGAATAGGTGACAAGAACAAGCGGATTGGATTTTGGTTCCGATCCAGCCCCCGTCAGTGGGATACAAAACGTGAACTCTTCCACCTGGCAGAGGTATGCGTTCTCCCGAGTGCCATTCCACTTTGTGCTGTTTTGCCAAGTTGTCACTCTATAAGTGCTTTTTCATTTGTCTGTCTGTTTGTCTGTGAGCAGGATATCTCAAAAAGTTATGGACGGATTCAGATGAAACTTGGTGGACAGATTGGGTGTGTGACAAGGACAAATTGATTATATTTCAATGAGGATCTGGATCCGGACACCAGAATTTCTTCAGCAATTCTTCACCATTGAGAAATGGGGCAGAAACGATATATAGCACAATATCTCAAAAGGTTGCGGACGGATTATGACAAAACTAGGTGGATCAGTCGGTTTGGTGATAAGAAGAAGCCAATTGGATTTTGTTGAAGATCCGAATCCAGATCCGACCCATCAGTGGCATACAAAATGTGAACTGTTTCGCCTGGTGGAGGTGCGCGCTCTTCCGAGTGCCATTCTCGTTCTGTTTGTGTTCATTAAAAGGTTGCCTTGGTTTATGGGATTCTCGTGTTAGGTTTAAATACGGTGCTTGTGCAGCACGCAATGCAATGAGGCAAGTGACGTGATTATTTTCTTTGTTTTGTTGTAATTTTTATGCAGCGTCTATGAACAGTGCAAGTCAGTAGCAGGAGGGAGGGTTGGGGGTAAGGAATTGAGGAGTTCAAGATGAGCGAATTAAGCATTTGTTGAAGAAGTAGATTCGTTTTGATATCTTGAAAGTGTTGAATGAGTAGGACGTGAGAATGAGGAATAACCAGTAGGGTAGGTAAAGCGATCACGGCTTTCAGAACTTTGTCAACTGTATGGAAAACAAGGAAGTTTGGAGTCAATCTCAAACTAACGTTACGGAATCGCAATATTCTACTTACACTAGTGGCAACTGAAGAAGACAAGCAAAAGGAAATTCCATGTTTTCAATATCAGATGCTGAAGAAATATTCTTGGCACTCATTGGCATTATCATACGAGTCATGAAAAAGATTAGAGAGATGAGAAAACAGAATGCGAGTTCAATCGTAAGTTGAAGATGGTTGTGTTGGCTTGGGCATTCTCTTTGCCTTCAAAAAAGCTTGTACGACATGACAGACCTCGTCTGGGAACTTGAAGGAAGAAGAAAAGCTGAGAGCCAACCAATGACCTTTAAGAGGATTGTGAAACATGACCTTACAGGGAACAACTTGACCTGGAGGATCTTCCTGGAGATTGCCCAAGACCGTGTTCAGTGGCAAATACTGTTTTGTCTTAAGCGCTGTGAGGCACAGGGGTCTCTAAGTATAAGTTTAAGTAAATACGAGAAACGTAATCGGCTATTGGCATATTTGAAGCCCACACAGCATCCATGGCGGAGTTCGATCTTGATTTGTAACGACAAACCGGATCTGACAACCTGATAGGCTGCTCTACGATGTCTCCGATGAATCCACAAAGTGAACATCCTGTGAATTCCCAAACTTGAGATCCTGGAAAAAGGAAAAAAAGAAAATCTATTATTCGGTGGTAATAACGGTAAATAACCACAGGCGCACATCCACTGCACAGCACGGAGCATGAACTGCTCATGCATTGTATCATGTATATTTTCATTGCACAGGAGGTAGTATCAGAACAGCCACAAACACTGACACAGCTTTTAGCACACTGAAACTGAATACACAGCAAGGTGCTGTACCTACACCCACACCCACACCCCACACCCCCCACAAAACCCCACAAAGCACCAGGTATTCACATCGGATGTCATACTTTAAAAATGTTTTTCAGAATGTAGACTTACCGATTTATCATGGCGATGATCAGTTTTTATGGCCTTCACATCCTCATGACCACGAGTCGGTTTAACGGACGACTGAACTTCACGTGCTGGGAAACACAGGCTCCACACGCATACTGATCCATTGGCGGTCATGAGCTCCGAACCCACAACGCACATGGAGTCTCGTGGTCTGGCACTTTGAAGGGTACGTGCCACCGGTCTGTCCACCATTCTACTGTTCAGTGTAGGCCACTTGCACACATTCCTTGGAAGTGATTCCCACTTGCATCGCTACTTTTTTTCCAAAAAAAATAAAGGCTCAAAGTTTGAAGCCATTTTAATGACGTTGTGAAAAAGGAACAACTTTTCAAAATGTTCTTGGGGGTTGTTTAACCCCCCCCTTCCCCGACACCCCCCCTCACTTTATATAATGAACATGGTCGTTTGCCCCTGATGCAAACGAATTATTCAAGACATCTAAAAAGTTAAACAACTTGCATGAAATTTCCGATCCCAAAATAAAGATTATTTCGTTCAAGCAACATGTAATTAACATGTTAATAATGATCACGGTTACTTTTTGTGCCCATCTTGAACTTTCATGCAATTATGTTTAAAGTCGATATTGATATTTACAAGTTGGGAAAAAGTTTCTGAAAACATGTACAGTACAGTATTGCACATATTAAAATCAACACTACATGATGAAGGTGTGTGTGTGTGTGTGTGTGTGTGTGTGTGTGTGTGTGTGTGTGTGTGTGTGTGTAATTTTAATGAATACATCATTTGAAACAAATACACCAACACAATTGAATTGTGAAAGCCTTCATCTGAAGCCTTGTGTACTCCAAGAACGTACTTGCACAAATACAATGTACATGCGTGAGAACGAGTTTACACACACACACATGGATGGGGAGGCGGTGGGGCAAGGGGGCGACAATTGCTTTTGGCCTAAAGTACAAATGAAACAAGTTTCACATCAATTTTATGTCGAGAACTTTTAAACCTCCTCACGTTTACGACAGTATAACTCAAGAAAGTGTCTGATCCGGTTTGTTCGTTTTTGTTGGTTTGACTTCTACACACTCCTGAACCACCGGATGGAAATAAGGGAAAACTGATGGTTGTATTCGGGGTGTGCAGAGCAGGGTTTCAGGAGGTTAAAAAAAAAAATCATACTCTCAGAGGTTTAGGGTGGGGGAAGGGAGGACCCAATTCACTCGAATTAAACATACCAGAAGCACCCGCTCCCCACGGGAGCAGTCAAGGGGGTCATGTTATTATATTTATGCCTATTTCACTCCAAGGGGTCCCAGGATTACACACCCAAAAAATGGTTGCGATCGGTTCAGTCGTTTTTGCGGTACCTGGGAACAGACAGACGGACAGACAGTGAATTATAGTAAGACGAGAAGCACCTGCTCCCTATGGGAGCCGTCAAGGGGGTCATGTTATGCTTATTTCACTCCAAGGGGTCCCAGGATTACACACCCAAAAAATGGTTGCGATGGGTTCAGCCGTTTTTGCGGTACCTGGGAACAGACGGACGGACGGACGGACGGACATTTGGTGCATTATAGCAAGATAGTATAGTACCGTATTGTAAGATGGATGGCACAGCACCACCTGGTGGGAGAGGGTATTCCAAGTCAATGAAATATACAAATTCCAGATCACACACCACTACGACTACAACTACTACGACAAGAACTATCAGTATTTGGAATCTGGCCAGAAAGCAAGCGATAACTCGTCAAGTCTTCATTAAAAGACACCACGATTATTAACATCCACTAATAAGTGGAAGCAGACAAGTCCCAAGCTTAACACCTTCCTGAGGGATGTTTAATTGTTGCAGCACCATGTCCACTACTACTACTACGACTACTACTTTTTCCACAACCAAATGATTCACACATTGATGAGTTAGGTAAGGAAACTGTTTGTCCCAAGTCTTTCACAAACCAGGTGGCCAGGTTGTAATTTTATTTTGTTCAGGGTTCCGGCGATAACTCGCCTGCTCTTTGTGAGACAAAGTTGGATATTTAATGTCCACCAACTAATCCATCGAGACAAATCCCCGGCTTACCATTCGGTTGAGGAATGGTGAATCTGCCTGCAATGCATCAATCTGAGCTTGCAGTCAGACCAACAATTGAATCCTGATGAGACAGCTCAAAGGTATGTGTGCTACCTCTGTGCCATACTCCTGGGTTAACCCTTCATAGAAAGCCATTATCTGAGGTGGAAAATTCAACTCTCGTTATTTTTCCAACTGCCATTTGATGTTGAAAATCTCAGAATGAGTATTTGAAAAGTAAAGTGCGACAATCACTGCAGTGTTTGCAGGAAATCCTGAGACTCAAGGCCTGGAATTTGGGGATATTCTTTCAAAAAAACTTTTGATTGCATTGGGAAGTTTAAGAGGCTTTCGGATTTGATGGATCCGATGAAGAATCACAATCCTTTCCTTTTGGTGGCATTTTACACAATGCCTTCCTGTCGACTCAGCTCCGGATATTTGTGGCAAGGATTCTGTTGCGTTGGGTACATGACAATCACACAAGCAGTATTGATTATTTATATCTGGCAAAGTAGCCTGTGTTGAACAGCCTGTACATGCTGCTCCCAGTATGATAAAAGTTACGCTAATGATATTTTTGCTATATTTTGCCAGATTAGCCATTCCCTGGATACCAGTGGCTTGCTGCAAGTATTGCCAAAAATAAACAGTGCACACATCTTGCTGAGCCAAATTTGTCGTCGTTAAGAACCCATTCAGACGGATAAATAACAAAACAGAACGCGAGTTGGGATGATGTAAAAGCCGGATATGTTGGCACAAAAACAAAAACCAACAAAAAAAAAAAAACGGAAAAAGAAAAATACAGAAATATAATTTGGGATAACATCAGTGTACAATTTTCGTGGATTGGTGGACCATCGTGTATTATCAGAGTTTTAGACATAAAATACAAAATTTCCTTCCACATTGGCATAAAGTAGGTAAATAATCTCATTAAGGGCTCTGAAGATCATCAGGGATACCTACATGTGACAAGTCGTCACCGATGGCAGGGTTTATGCATGACCTTTACCTGTCACAACCAGCCTGGGTGACGCTTTCTAAAATGATTTTTTTTAAACCTGTAATGAGATATTCTGCAAAAGATGCCATTCAGACATTTGTCAATAAATCTACTAATTATAGAACTGTATAGCTAAATTTGGAATTTGGTGTCAAAATATCCAGGATAATAAAGGCCATGTTTAGTATGTATGTATGAATGTATATATATATATATATATATATATATATATATATATATATATATATATATATATATATATATATATATATATATATATAAATATATTGTGGGCAGGGGTCGGTGGCGAGAACGACCACTCGGTGGGGGAGGTTTGCGTCGTCTCCCACCAAACTCCCCGGAATTGTAGGCCATCGCTCGGATTACTCCGCGAGCCGGCGGGTTATTTAACTGACCGTGGTCGCCAATATCTCAACCGCGTAGCGTAGGGTCTATTTGTCTATAAGCAATTTACCAAATTAACTACGCGATTTCGACTACCGGGGAAACCACGCCCTCGGCACATCTTGCTCGAACGGGGTCACTCTACCGACTGCGGTAGAGTTCTAACTACCGACTTCCAACTCCTGTTCGGGTGCAGCCGAGCGGAAACTGCCAAAGCCGTGCCAGCTGGAATGAACGGATTATCGGGAATAAAACCCCGCCTAAACTCAGATCCGAACCATGCTGGACCAATTCAAGAAGGGACGGAAATGGACTGGGAACATTTCTAACAAGTTTTATTTGCAGAAAATGAAGACACAAAGCAATACTTAACGCATTTAGGAATTTTATGGACGCATAACTCAGGAATTTTATGGACCTCCCTCAGTGGGGAGGGGCCTTGGTGAACACACCTTGCTGTCCGCCTTTGATTGGACAGGGTCCCACGGCATACCTTTCCGGGGCGGGGCCTTGGCCCCTGCCGGGAAACCCCAGAAACTCTTCCACACGGGTTTATACTTGATGAGTAACAGTATCAACATTGCAAAAAGTCATCGTGAAAAAGTTACAACATCTGTAGAAGCCGAGAAACCGGAATCGCGAGATCTTGCCTTGGCACGTCAGGGTGCGAGAAGGCAGCTGGTTGGTGGTGGATCATGAGGGCCGAGGGGTCATGCAGATGTGATGGTTGTTAGATGGCTTGTTGGAGGGTTCGTTGGATGTAAAGATTTAATAACCAAACTAAAAAGAAATCACAACGCACGTGTTTGATTCTCCCACAAGACAAAAGGAAAGGGATCTGACTACACACATACTTAGGCCTAAGTCACATTTGCTCTACGGCTAGGATACAGCGGCCGTACCCCCCCCCCCTAGAATTGATAGAAACGTGCGGCGGTCTCAGAGTTTTTGAGGTGGCCTCAGGGTGGCCCTACGCCGTATGGCTATCTTTTACAGGCCGTAGGGGTCGCTGTGGAATTATAGCGCGGAGTTAGAACTTTTTTCATTTCTACGTTGGCCATAGCAATTCAACAAGCCAAGCTGTGACGTAGATGTGTTCCACGTCGACCGTGCGTAGGGCGTATGGTGGGCTTGCGTTATTCGTGCGGTTGCCGTAGGCTCTTATCAATGAAAAATGAATTTTGCCAACCCCCAAGAAATTATGGCGGCCGCACTATTTCCACGGTTGACGTAGGGTAGTCCTAAGGCGTCCCAGTGTTCAATGTACGGTGGCCTTGCGGTCTGTGTGACTCCCTGCGGGCAACGCAGGGTCGACGCACGGTTCCCCTACGCCCGCCCTGCATCCTACGTACGGCCTACGTGGCAGTCTGCGTCGACCGTGCGTCCACCGTGTGCTAATGCTAGAGATCGGAGTAGAGGTGTTTGCCTATATAGTGGTGCCCCCAGAATCCCAATTTAATTCGTTCCAGGAGGCTGTTCGGATTGCAAAAAGTTCGGATTCCAAAACTATTTTCCCAATAAGAAATAATGGAAAGTGAATTAATCCATTCCTGGACCCCAAGAAAACCCACTTTCAAGACACTTTCAACTGAAATTCCCCATGTTTAAGGTAAAATAAGATGAGTAAATGACCTTCGGTGGCGGTGTATTGTATGGAAACTGGTACAATCACCACATCCAAAGGTCCACACAGGCTCGAGCTCCGTCCTGGGTTCCCAGAGCGCTGCCCCCAGGGCAGCTCATCAAACATGATGCCCGCAGAAACACAATCACTTTCATCAAACGCATCGGGCTGACGTAATCATGGATATTCCAAAGTACAACTGGTTTTGCTGTGAAATTCAATCCTTGCCTGACAGTCCGTCACACCACGTGATCGGATTGCTTTTTTGTTATTAATTAAAACACAAGATGAGTAAAAAAAAAACAACAGCACAAATCAAGGTGAAAACACGAGGTAAAGTAGCGATCGACACACGAGAGATGCTTTCACGAGGACTTCGACCGACGAACTGAATGAACAAAGCGCGAAGATGCGGCTCGAACAGGCGGGCAAAGCTTGGCAAATGCTACATGCTTAATTTGATCGGCCAATGATCACTCTTCCTTTTACTGGAAAAGAAATCTATATGACAGTTATTAAACAGTCCACCAAAGTCTTGAAACTTTGTTTTTCAGCTTCTTCAAAATTGACTTATCCTGACACATGTATATAAAGAGACGCATGTGACGCATGTGTCCTGATGCATGTATATAAAGAGACGCATGTGAACAAACATGAACGCCACGTTGTGTTCGGTTTTTTAAAATGTATTTGGTTTTTAGGGCAAAATTTTCTCGAAAAAATTGTTCGGATTCCAATTTGCTCAAACAATGGGGCGTTCGGGTTCTGGGGGCACCACATTACTCCGAACTGGTATATTCAGATATATATATATATATATATATATATATATATATATATATATATATATATATATATATATATATATATATATATAGTATATTCAGTTATATATATACTGGTATATTCCGAACTGTTATATTTTATTTCAGTAAAAAAAGATCTGGTATATATACCCACTCGTTACCGTCCATCTGGCCGCACGTTTGCCTTAGGGCCCCCCCTGCGGTCACCTTGTGGGCACCTTGAGGCTACCTTGAAAATTATATGGCCACCGCAGGGACGCCCTAAGGTCACCGTGCGACATCAAATCAAAGACCGTACGGCACACCCACGTTTTCGGTCTCCACAATTTCTAAATACGCTGTACGGCTCCCCGAAAAATAAAAACATATGTGACTGCTACATTGTGTCACCGTGGAAATACTGTGGCCGTCCTATAATTGCGAGTGGCCGTAGATTGTGTAGACCCTACGGCCGCCATGCCAAATGCGACTTAGGCCTAAACGACATAACTGACTTTTGGGCCATCTGTACGTTGAATGCTTTTGGTTTCCAGATCCGTCACAATATATATATATATATATATATATATATATATATATATATATATATATATATATATATATATCTATATCTATATGTGTATATATGTATATATATGTATATATACAAACATATATATATATATATATATATATATATATATATATATATATATATATATATATATATATATATCGGCCGATCAGAAAAATCCGAGAGGAAAACCTGCTTCCCTCAGTCACGAAGCTGAAATTGGGACGGAAGTTCACCTTTCAGCATGACAACAACCCGAAGCACACAGCCAAAGCTACACTCAAGTGGCTAAGGAAAAAAAGATAAATGACCTTGAGTGGCCCACTCAGGGCTCAAACCTAAATCCAATCGAAAATCTATGGCATGACTTGAAGATTGCTGTCCACCAATGCTCCCCACACAATTTCACTGAGTTTGAACAGTTTTGTGCAGAAGAATGGGCAAATATTGCCCAAATCAAGGTGTGAAAAGTTGGTCGAGACCGATCCCAACAGACTCAGAGCTGTAATTGCTGTCAAAGGTGCTTCCACCAAGTATTAACTCAGGGTTGGGGGGAAGGGGTGGACACTTATCCAACCAAGATATTCCATTTTTGTAATTAATTTTCTGAAATTTGTGGAATTTCTTTTTCACTTTGAAGTTGTGGGTTCCGATATATAAATAAAGGTGGAAAAATTCTGATTTAATGAAATTTAATTCCAGGCTATAAGGCAACAAAAGGTGAAAAATTTGAAAAGGGGTGTGTATGCGGTTTTACCGAGTGAGACATAATCCATGGTGATGTTCACCATAACAGTCAGGAGGTGCGTCTGATGCATATATTTCTACACCTACTAGCAGGGTACCTGTCATTGACGGGTTAGTTGACGTCTCACCTCATATGAGCAACGGCTCTCTTCAAATGAGCGTGTATTGGTAGAAACGGGAATTCAATGAAACTATTCAGTGTGAAGATATTGCAGTACGTGGAGTGGGTAACCTTGGCAACCTCGTTCCATTCCACCAGCGAAGATTTCCAATCCATGCTTGTTGTACCTCTGAAGTATTGCTTGGGAGTGAGGGTGATATGATGAAAGCTTGACTGGGAAACAAATTTGGGCACGTTTTTGGACCCTGATGGAAGATCACCAAAGTTCTTATCATGCCAACGGACCACCTACAGGCACCTATCCCTCTCCACATCTCTTCTTCAGCCCCCAACCTGTCCGCTATCTCTACACTCCCCACAGCTTTGCTTTTGGCAATTTCCATTCAGTATTTCTCACAGCATTTCATTCTATTTTCCCATTATAAAAGACCCATAGATTAGTAGTTTCAATTTCACTTTTCTTCATCAGTTTCGTTTTGGGACATCAGTTTCGATTCGTCATCACAACTTATGATGTGATGCAAATGTTGCACGGAAAACATTGTCAAAAACTATTTTCAGGGGAAATATTTTTCGATTTTCAAAAGGGTGTAGAGGGGGTATAAATTGGCATAAGGGTCTTAAAAGGGCAAAATGGGGTCTAAAGCTCGGGTGGTGGGCTTGGGATCCTTAGATCCTGAGTTCAAATCCCACTCTGCTGTTGAATTAATACAAGGTGGGGTTGACTCTGTCTGTCATCCTTCTGAGGTTGGCAAAATGAGTGCCAGCTTGCTGTCGCAGTGGCGACCCATCTAGGATTGTGTCCAACAGCCAAGGAGACTGCTTCGGCAGTCCCAATGCTCTGCACAGAGTATGGTCCCAATGGATGGATGGATGGATGGATGGGGTCTAAAGTGTTTTAAGGGCCTTAAATGGGTCTATATATCTAAAGTGGTCCAAATACTAAAGAAAAAAAGTGGTCTGAAGTGTCCTAATGGTCTGAAATTGTCCAAAGAGTCTAAAAAGGTCAAGAGGTATGAAAAGTGTCAAAAGGGTTGAAGACGTTCAATGCATCTCAAAGGGGTCTAAATGGGTATTAATGCGTCTAAGGGGTGTAAAGGGCATAATGGGGTCCAGAAGGCCACACAGGGTGTAAAGGAGTGAAGCTGTAGTAAAGATGTATGGATGTGTATCTATATATATATATATATATATATATATATATATATATATATATATATATATATATATATATATATATATATATATATATATATATATATATATCTTCTTCATCTTCTTTCGGCTGCTCCCGTAAGGGGTCGCCACAGCGGATCATCCGTATGATCCGCAAAGTGATTTGGCATAGGTTTTTACGCTGAAAGCCCTTTCTGACGCAACCCTGGTCGCCTCTTACGACACACAGGGAAATGGTACACCTATTCTAACCGGGGCATACACCGGGCCCAGTGCACTGGTACTCACTTCGCTGACCACTGAAGGATGACAGGCTGAGTCAACCTCCTGGTGTGTATTAATTCAAGCGGCCAACGAGGCTTGAACTCAAGACCTTTTGGATCCCAAGCCGCTACCCGAACCACTACGCCAACACCAGGCATATATATATATATATATATATATATATATATATATATATATATATATATATATATATATATATATATATATATATATATATATATATATATATATATATATATTGTTGCGGTTCTCGGAACCGCATGCATCCAACAGATAGTGGTCCCAAGGCAGTTATTCCATTAATATACGTGTAGATAGTCCCTACCCTTTTGTCTAGCGGGACAACAGCGGTGTGCGTTGCGAGGATCTCATAGCTAGGTTTGCTTACATCATTCGTTTTTGATTTCATTTCTGATGTCATTCCTACTCTTCTTTTCTGATTATTCCTGAGGTAAATCTGAGCCACGTGCACCCTTCGCTGTGAGATGGGTCCTCAGAAAAGGCCAAGCAGGCATTATACCCACACCCCTCTGCAGAAAACACAGCCTGCCAAACGTACACACAGTGGTAATTTCCACCCAATGGATGGGAAACGCACCCAGCACGATGCCCACGCTGCACGGAACGTGTACCGAGGCCGATAATAGAAAGGCAACCCCACGCCACGTTGCGCGGGATGCGAGTGTGCAAGGCACAAGCGGTGCGTTCCTTTCAACCCATTTCTGGACTCATTATATCGATCGGATTTCGCCCCGCGCACATGAGAGCAGAATCTAGGGAATGCTGGCCACATACGTAATGGCGGATCGGAACGGAAGATGTTGTACGGAACGTGCTCTCAAAGGCAGACCCGTGCGCCGCTCACGACACTTTGTTATCGTACAGAGCCGGGCACGAATGGACACATCTTACTGTCTGTGCATGGGTTCGCCGAAACATCTTACCTTCTCGCCTCTACAGCCAGCGAAGCTGCGATCAGGTGGAGGCATGTTGTCCAGCTCGGGCCATGTTGGCACACACGGAGCGGGCGCGTTGGCCAGTGCTGGTCGGGGCACCCGAGCGGGTGTGCGGGACCGACGCCACTCTCGGTCGGTTGTCAGGGCAGAGCCCAGGGGTCCGTGCAAGGTGATTCATGGCGCGGAGTTTGGTGTGGGCGATTCGTATCATGTTGTGAGGTCGGAACAAGACATTTTTACGGCTCGGGGTAACCTTGCCAGAAGTGGAATGCTGCGGTTTCCGGCCATCGCGGCCGGGCCACGCAGGGGGTCGGGGCCAATCAGAGCGCTCAATTTGGATGACGACACCAAGTTTCGGGGTGGCCCCCTGCCCCACAACGTGGGGCCAAAAAAGGTCCGAATGGATCCTTCTCTCTCTCTATGCTCTGTCACGCCTCCTACTCAAGCTGGTCTTCGACTCCGCCTACTCCGTACACTCGCTCTGCACTCCACCCTCCCAACTCAAGCCCCTCCTTCACGCCCACGGTCTCGACGCGAGCTACCTGAAGCAAGAGACAACGCGCCAGCTATCAAGGGGAGTACCGCGCCACGGAGCATTCCCCCCAAACGTATTGGTGGCACGTTCGGATACCGCGTATCAATTATAACAAGGTACCGAGAGACAGTAGCCTCAACTCCTCTCCTGTCTTGTTTCAATTACTCTTCATCGGGTTTTCTGTGTCTGTGTGTGTGCGTGTGTGTGTGCGTGTGTGTGTGTGTGTGTGTGTGTGTGTGTGTGTGTGTGTGTGTGTGTGTCCTGACGCCTGTCTATATAAGTAAGCCTGCAGAAGATCGTTATTATTATTTTCGGGTTAGGTCTGCTCTGCGTCCGCTTTCATAAGTTGCTTGTTTATTGCTGCACCTCACCTCTCTCCCCTATCTCTGCTTGCACACCCCAATAAATCTATTGATCGTACCACATAACATTCCTCACCCCATTGTTAATAAATCATTATTAGAAATGTTCCCTGCTCGTTTTTGTCTTTTCCTTCATCGATCCAGCATGGTCTGAATCCTAGATGAACCGGGACTTTATTCCCAACAATTCGTTTCTTTTAGCCGGTACATCATTTCATGATTTGAAGCCTACTGTCTTGTTCTTTTCTTCGAAGGTAGTTCTGACATAGCCTGGAGGTAGTTTACTTTTTAACGCGTAATCTCATACATATACACATACCGTACATATATATATATATATATATATATATATATATATATATATATATATATATATATATATATATATATATATATATATATATATATATATATATATACATCTAAATATATATATATACATCTAAATGAAGACCACAAGGGGAAAACCAGGGATGTCACTTTTTATAAATTTCAGGGTTATTGCACCTGCCAATAGTTGGCAACATAAGGTTTCCTCTCACAATATTACTTTAACAAATAACCAGGGGTGTCACATAATTTATATGGTATAAAGTTTAGCCGTGCAATGAAAAAACAAGTGTTGTCAAAGCTGAACAAGTAGAAACCCAGAGTTGTCAGTACTTTACTCCTGGTTATCTCCCTTTCATTCATGTTAACTGTTCCACCATAATATTCAGAGTTGAGAAACTAAAAAATAAACCAATGTCACCAACAGGGTGACCCGTATCTTGCCAAAAGGTGACCACATGTGACTTCTTTAAGGTTACACTCAGGTGAACAGAGCTGCTATCCACCAGGAGCGACTCCTTGAGGAATATCTGCCTACGAGAGATGAGAGATTCCAATGAGAATCGTTATACAGAGTAACCATGAAAAATATGCTTTTGCCTCATAACGTCACCAAATGACGTCATAATGTCTCAAGCTTGACATATCCAGAAAGCACTCATCGAGGTGTTCAATTTGAGGTTCCACACGATATGGTTCCTTAAACTTGAAAATTTGACCTTGGGGTCAAATATGTTTGACCTGAGGCACTAACCATGAAGGTCAAGGCCAATCGCCACCAAAAATTAATCAGCTGAGTGCCAGACCATGAACTATATTCCCATGAAGTTTGAAGACGATCCGATCAAAATTACTCAAAAAATAAGGGTTTCGTCGACACCCTGATTTGCGACAAAGTGACCTTGACGTTTGACCTTGACCTTCAAAATTTTATGCGCTGAAAGGGACCTCTATAGGCCTCTGATATGCGAAGTTACAAAAATTTCCAATGATAACTGTGCTCTGCAGAGTGATTTATACGTGATTACAGACCAAAAACAAAAAAAACAACAAAAAAACATATGAAGGTCAAGGCCAATCGCCACCAAAAATTAATCAGCTGAGCGCCAGACCAGGAACTATATTCCCATGAAGTTTGAAGACGATCCGATCAAAATTACTCAAAAAATAAGGGTTTCGTCGACTCCCCTGATTTGCGACAAAGTGACCTTGACCTTTGACCTTGAACTTTAAAATTTTGGGCACTGAAAGGGACCTCTATAGGCCTCTGATACACGGTTACAAAAATTTCCAATGATAACTGTGCTCTGCAGAATTTTTTATACGTGATTACAGAAAAAAAAAAAAAAAAAAAAAAAAAAAAAAAAAAAAAACATACAAGCTGACGAACATATCTTGCAAAAACTTCGTTTTGGCAAGATAATGAAAGGTTGTAAAACTTTCACAGCATAAACTCTGAGCACTACAATGGCCTATTTGGTTATATCATGGGCTCCGTAGTTGGCGCATATCGTGGTTCAAGCCTGGTGAAAGCTATATTGTGACTTTTATGGGACCCACGCCGTGGCTTAATGGTAAGCGCGTCTGAGTACCCATCCTCATTCGATGTACCCACCGCCCAATCAACCTGCTTAGGTATATGAGGGAGTCACATGAGGTGACTTCGGCTATCGCGGGGGTGGTTTATCCTTGGTTTCCTCCCGGTTTTCCATCATATTAAGTAGTAGGGAGAAAGAAATGGAGAATCTGTCATCATATAAGTGAAATACCCTTGAGTATGGCATTGAACACCAATCAAACAAAAAAACAATGACCGTTTAATGTTGAAAAAAATTATCTGTGATCACCAAAGTCATGTAATGTATGCTAATAACCAACAAGCATGAATTGCTACACATCCTGGGTTAAAATTGCATGGCAATTATTAAACAAGGGATTAACCAGTGATGTCAGTTTGCAACATTGATTCGTTCTTTGCTCTTAAATTAAATAACACAGAAGCTTGGCAAATGCTACATGCTTAATTTGATCGGCCAATGATCACTCTTCCTTTTACTGGAAAAGAAATCTATATGAAAGTTATAAAACAGTCCACCAAAGTCTTGAAACTT